>NC_133658.1:747749606-748099606 GCF_037893015.1 Macrotis lagotis
CACACCTAAGGGGATCATCTGAAACATATATTTCCTACATATAATATATAATTTCTATAATTTTCTCCCTCTTTCTTTTATTAGGAATTTTCTCTCTTTCTCTGTCTTTCATGCTCTGTCTCTGTCTCTCCACCTCTCTATCTCTCTGTCTCTCTGTATCTCTCTGTCTCTGTCTCTCTGTCTCTGTCTCTCCATCTCTCTGTCTCTCTATCTCTGTCTCTCTGTCTCTGTTTGTCTCTGTCTCTGTCTGTCTCTGTCTTTCTCTGTCACTCTGTCTCTCTTGGCCTTTTTCTCTGTCTCTCTTGGCCTTTCTCTCTATCTCTCTTGGCCTTTGTCTCTCTGCCTCTCTCTGTCTCTGTCTCTCTCTGTCTCTGTGTGATTCTCTGTCTGTCTCTCTGTATCTCTCTGTCTCTGTCTCTCTGTCTCTCCATCTCTCTATCTCTGTCTCTGTCTCTGTTTGTCTCTGTCTCTGTCTGTCTCTGTCTTTCTCTGTCACTCTGTCTCTCTTGGCCTTTTTCTCTGTCTCTCTTGGCCTTTCTCTCTATCTCTCTTAGCCTTTGTCTCTCTGCCTCTCTCTGTCTCTGTCTCTCTCTGTCTCTGTGTGATTCTCTGTCTCTGTCTCTCTGTATCTCTCTGTCTCTCTCTATCTCTGTCTCTCTCTCTCTGTCTCTCTCTCTCTCTTTCTTTCCCTCCCTCCCTCCTTCCTCTGTCCTTTGTTCTCTACATGGTGATTTCTATAAATTTTAGACTACATTAATCAACTTTTTTTCAGAACAAGAAATAATGTTGGTTGTGTTTTTGTACATATAACTCTTTGTTCTATAGGAAAAACAAAACATAATATTCCAAATTTTCCTCCTCAAGACTAAATAAACGAGAGGAAAAAATGCTGACCTTCCTAGTTGAAAAAAATGGAAAGATTTTGTATGAAATTTTTGGATCATGAAGATAGGGGAAAAAATCCATTTTCCTCACATTTGGAAAATTCCTGGGATTAAATATGCTAATATGAGCTTACTTTGCAAATTTTCAAAGGGAAAAAGTTTGAGCCTGCTTACTCTCAATATATCTCCTCTATTTATTATGAGCTTTGGTTATGTATGTGTGTAAGGATGGGGAAGAGATTTCTTAAGAATAGGGACACTTCCTTGGGCTAGCTGTGTGGTCTTGGGCAAGCCACTTAACCCCGTTTGCCTTGCAAAAAGAACCTAAAGAAAAAAAGAATAGGGACACTTCATGGATGCAAATGACAATTCTGTATCACAGCAGGTAATAACTTCATAAAGGAGACAACCAACTACAAATAACCGGAGTGCCATAAAGAGGCAGGTTTATGAAAGCCACAATATTCAACAAGTGATCATAAAGGAGCAATAGATTCAGCCTGGCCCCAAAGGCAAAGAAATGTGGATTTCACAAATAAAGGAAGAGTTACAATGTCACCAGGGCAAGGTAAATTCTCTTAACCTCTCTTGGTCTTACTTGTGGTTCTTGACTTGTTAGCTGCAGTGACCCCTGCTGGTGAAAAGTATCCTTCCCTATCTTTCTGCAGTTCACAGAGCTTTGTGTTCCTATAACTTTCTTCCTAGAGTTTGGTTATTCTTGCGTCTGTATTATCTATATGTTATGGGAAAATCTGGTGCACTACTGCAAAACATAATTGACTCTGTTGTCCTTTGGTCAATTTAGTGTTATGATAACACCAAAAGTTATCTTTTGAAAAAGGATTAATTTGAAATGTATATGGGTTATTTGTGTAGCAGGCAGCTCATGTTCTATTCAGGTTCATATAAAGTTCTATAAAGAAAAAATTGTAAAGTTAGACTTCACTTCATCTGATTCCATTTCTTATACCTAATAATTAGAGATTAGTTAATGATTTATGCTATTTTACATGATATAGATGTGAATTTATGGTAAAGAAGCAACTTCCCTGCAGACTTTGCAAACAGACACAGACAAGAGTGAAGCCAAATGAGAGGTGGATGATTGCTTTGTTATTTGCATTGTGGAAATAATGCCTACACTGATTAAATCTCATATTCATTTAAGTATAAGAAAATGGCAGCATTGTACCATTTTAGTCACAGTCTATTCTATGAAAGCTTTCACACCGAATTGATCTCATTTTCCTTAATTTAATAGTTTTTGGTCTGGTTATCTTGTTAAAAGTAGTTATATACTGTGACCAAATTATCAGTCTTTGCATCCTAATTATTTGTAGTTGGTTTGTCTCCTCCATAAAATATCATCTCTTAAGATACTGAGAGGTTGTCATTTGCATCATGAAGGGTGTATCTATGCTTATGAGATAACAGATCCTTGAAATGTTGGATTAATACAAATTATTCTGTAGCCTTTCTATTCCATTCTTGACTCTCTATCTGTAACTAGAGACAATATAACTTAATATTACTTACAATGACTTCCTTGCTCTATGCCTCAGTTTATCCTGTGGAATGTGGATACAACATTAATCGGGTTACTATGGCTCTTTGCTTTGAGGAATAATTATCATGGAATTCAACATTACTACTGCTTATGCTTAATAAACACAAGTTTCCATGGAGGTGTGCTGCAATGGCAACTTAGAAAGATAAAGGAATAATGATATGACATTTGAAAAATGTTTTAGCTCCTTGGAAGTTAGAAATTAGGTAAATACACATCCTTACATCCATGCTAGTAGAAAAACTGATCTATTCAGTCTATCAGCAAATATCGAGTAATAAAAGAGCTCTGTTGTATTCAAAAGAACCCTGTTATAGTTTGCCATAAGCATAAAGACAAACAATTATACTGCTTGAGTAATTAATGGGATAGTAGAGTCATTGAGTGGAAAGAGGGTTAGATTTACAGAGGACCAGAGTTTAATCATATTTGACCTGTATTACTTTAGATCAAAGACTTTCATTGGAATTTGCTCTTGACATCTGCAAGCTCACAGTTGTTTCTATTGGGCTGGGTTTCTTATACAACTGGAGACATCATTCTCAGCATGATGGAGATCTGGAGTCCTGGCTCCTGCAATAAGATTTTGTCCTAGGATCAGGGTAATTCAGATCAGAACCATTTCCCAAGAATTGGAAGGTGTTGCTTTAAGTAAATGATCTCATCTCTATGAGCTTTAATTTGAATATTGGGAAATATTGAAAAAAATAAATAAAAATACAACAGAATATATATATGCATATATATTGGCATTAAGTAGTTTCTATGTTAATATGTGGTTGTTGGGAAACTTATGTAAGATTTAGTGACTTCTATTTCTATTTAAGGTTGACATCTCTGAACCAGATGGCCTCTTTGAAGGTCCTTCTGGGTCAGATACTAATTTTTACCTATGAAGGAAATAAAACATTCTTGTCATTAGTTATATTTTCCATTGCATTAAAATAAATTACTGTATTTGCAAAGCATTCCTTTAAACATGATGAGTCTGTATTTATAATCACTCCCCTAGGAGTTAGGAAGGATATAGAATGATAAATGATCATGGTGAAGCTAAGAAAAATCTTGAAATAGATGAGCCAAGTTATGGTATTCATGAGCAAGGTCCTCAGAGTTTATGGTGAATTGACTTATAGCCAAATTAATCTAAACAAAGTTATTGCTGCTCAGTTTTGATTCTTTTTTTAATCATATCTAACTCTTCTAATTTCATCTGGGGTTTTCTTCACAAAGATATGGGATGGGGGACAGTTAGGTGTCACAGTAGATTGAGCTCCACCCCTAGAGTCAGGAAGACCTGAGTTCAAAGTGAATTACAAGCTGTGTGACCCTGGGCAAGTCACTTACCCCAGATTGACTCCCCCAAAAAGGCAAAGATTCTTGAGTGTTTTGTTACTTCCTTCTCTAAATTAAGACTTCTAAGGTAGTACCAGGTTAATGAGACTTTGAGTTAGGTTAAAGAAATTAACTGCAAAGCCTTAGTAAGATGATCTTGAGTGATTAGAGAAGCTCCATTATCATCCAGGGACAAAGAGGACAAGGATAGGATTTCATAAGTACCTGAAGTCATGGAGGCCACAAGTGAAGTTGAAGGAGGTGGCTGCTAAGTCATAGTTAAGACAAACCGAAATTTGTGAGAAATGTTTGGGAGCTAGATTGAAAGATCTACCTGCAACTCAGAAGACCTTGAAGCTGACCTCAACTCCTAAGGATTGGGAAGGAGGTTCTAGAAGAACTAATATTTTTTAGCATCTTCCAATTCAATTCAAAAATATATTCATCATGCAAATTTTCCCAATCAGAACACTTGTGCTAGGAGCCAGGAAAAATATAAACCTTGTCTACATGAAACTTGTTAGAGGAAGATGACTTGCACACAAATAACTATAGATCTATTTCAGGTGGAGCCTGAGAACATGTATTTCAGTTTGATCAGGACTAGGGACATAACTCACCAGGGAGAATTAAAAGAAAGCAGAAGATATTAAAGAAAAGAAAGATCAAAAACCTGCGAATGGAAGGTTAGGTTTAACTTTTTAAGCTTCTGTAATTGAACAATCTTCTCTTTATTTGATACTGTCTTCCTCATCCAAGCTTTATCTCCTATTTCTATTCAACACAAACCTTGACTCTGGTCTGATGGCAGGAGAAAAAAGCCCTAAAACTGGAGTTAGGAAGCTGGTGTTCCAATTCAGGCTCTGACACTTATGAAATTTATGATTCTGAATAATTACTTTATCACTACTAAGTCTGTTTCATTATCTGCCAAATGGAGAAAATACTCTCAAGAATCCAACTTTCAGGACTGTTACAAAAAAAAGTGCTTTGTAAGCTTTTAAGCACTATATGTCTGAGCTATTTGGACTATGATTTGTTTTCTGGCATCACCATTATTATTAATAATATGTATTATTATAATATATTGTGACATATATATTATATTATTATAATACTAATATTAGTAATAATAGGAATCCATTTAGAAAAATTTTAAAAAGACATACTTATTGAAAAGAATATAAGACTTTTAGGGTCAAAGTGTTGGCATGATCAGTATTGCCCTCATGATTTCTTGACTTCTCCCTCCACCCACCAACAATACACTTTTATCTCCATTTTACAGATGATAAACTGAAACTAAAAAAGGTAAGTGACTTATCTAGTCATGCAACTATTGAGTATCTGAAGTAAGATTCAAATTAAGATATTTTTGATCCAAATTCATATATAAATTCACTGCACCAAATTAACTTTGCCAAATTAAGTTATCAAATTGTTGTTGGTCTGCTTTATTGGGAGGACTTTCCATATGTGAAATTCCTCACATTGTCTGGGACAAAAACAAAACATAAATTCCAGGGTTTCCATCACAGTTTGCAAGTCCAATTAAACAGAGGGACATCTTTTCAGATCAGTGAGGGAGGTTCCTTTTGCATGACAAATGTTCTTGAAGATTCTCCCTACAGAGAATAAAATTATTATTATAATATTATTACTATTGTTTGTCCTTCATTTTCAAAGAAGACCATGACATTAGGGAGGTGATGCCATAACAAACACATGAATTGGATTTGAGTGAGGGGGTGCTGTGTTAAGTCACCAGTCCCACTTTCCCCTCCAGAGCTACCTGGGTCCAGTGGCCAGATATGAATCCAGACAACTGGAAATGGCCCTGGATGTGAGGCAATCAGGGTTAAGTGACTTGCCCAAGGTCACACAGCAATTCAGGTCCTCCTGACTCCAAAGTCAGTGCTCTATCTACCACCACACCATCTAGCTGCCCCAAAGATCTGAGGATCTATGCCCTGGGAAGCTGTCTAGCCCACAGAACCCATATGACTTTCCAGTTTGCTCTACAGAAACTAATTGTCTTAGAACTGGTAACCATGAGGCTGGCATTTGACCAGGTTATCCCAAAGTAGAAATTTCCTTTTTTTCTCATCCTGCTCCCTTAGCACTCCCATTTACCTCTAGGAGCCAAGGAGCACAAGTATGTAAGGAGAAGGGAAATGTAATGTGCTCATCTGATTGCACAGACTGTCTCTTAGAGTTCAGGCTCTTCAAACAGCTTTTGGCACTCAGGAAAAAGGGTCCCCAAGGGGTCTCGTTTGTATTGCCCTATTCTCCTGGGTAAGTCACCCAGCAGCCCTGACACGATGAAGTGCAGCCCACAGAAGACCGCAGATTAGAGGAAAGAACTGTCTGCAGCATGGAAACAGTTCCCCAAGGCACTGGAGGATATGGTGTGGTTTCCACAGGGAATTGTTTTCTGCATGGCTGTGACCAGTTTCGTCCTCCAGGAGCATTGTTCATATTTTAGGAGCCAGTTTGAAGTTGGCAGGGAAGAGGCTGAACAGTCTGACTGTGAATAAGTGGGGACTGTGCTTTCTGAATCCAAATTAAGGGTGAGTGACCAGTTTCCTTCCTCTTACAGTCAGGCTTATGAGGGTTTCTTATAGATGATCTAGTATAACCTCAGTTTCTTTTGCTTAATGAAAAAATGTTTTTTTAACATACAAATCAATGTTTAACATAACATATTAAAATGAGACATGTAGATATTTATAGTGAATAGATATAATATTACTAGGGTTTAGTTGACTTGTTTTTTGCTATAAAGATTCTCAAAATGTATTGCTTTTAATGATACTGCTTTCCATAATACCTTTTCAACTACTTATCTTTTTTTTTCTTTTATAGTCTATCTCTCCCAATATTCACTACCACCAATCTCCTCTCTAGTGGGCAAAGGACTTCACTTCTCACTAGTTACATGCACAACAGTCTAGCTAAACAAATCTCCACATTCGCCATTTACAAAAACCAATGCTTCTTCTCCACTTAAAATTTAGCACTTCTCTGGCAGCAAGTAAATGAAATGTTTTATTTTCACTCTTTGAGTCTGTGGTCTATCATCAATTTGATCAGAATTCTAAAGCCTTTCAAACAAACCCTATTTTCCCATGAGGAAACTGAGACCCATGAAGGAAAAAGTGACTTGCTCAAGGTTATCCATGCTGCAAGTGCCACCAACCATTTGTATTTCAACTCCAGTTCTCTATTTGCCATCATAGCTGGAAAAGGGTCATATAGCCTCTGCTTGAAGACCTCCAATGAGAGAGAACCCACAGTCTCCCATGTCAGCCCATTTTACACTGGAATAGCTCTAACCCTTAGAAAAATGTTCTTCAAATCAAGGCAAACACTTTCACCTGCCTTTGGGGCCAAGGAAAATAAATTGAATTACTCATCCAGGTGTTTCATATACCTAAAGACAGTTACCATGACCCTTTCTCTTCCAAATCCCATCTTCCTTAGGCTAAACATATACAGTTTTGGTTTTTTTTATTCAATCCTATTATGATATGAACTTGAGATCTATCACCATCCTGGATAGTCAAAAACTAATTGATTACATAGTCAATCAACAAGGCTAAATTCAATTTTCCAGGCAACATGCTTGGTGTTGTGGATAAGAATACAAAATCTAAACCTTCCCTGTCCCCAGTGAGATTACAATTTATTGAAGGAAATAAAATGCACATAAAAAGGTGAATAGAAAATGTAAAAATAACTACAAGCACTAAGGGGGGGGCATCCTTCTCTGAATGCTAACCAGCTTATTAGTGACTAGATTTAACTCATTCCATTTTGCATCTACTGTTCTGCTTGGTTTCTTTGGTTTCAACTTCACTGAACAAGCTATCTCAGGATAGACTTGTCACTTCCAAACTCACCACCACGCTGCTAACTCAAGTGTTGATTGATACCACCTCCCTCATCTTCTCTCCCTCTGATGGAAAACTGGAAAGCAAACTACCAAACTCGTCCCAATCCTTCTGTTATAGAGGACAGAAACTCAACTCCCTCCACTTTGTATCTACTTCCCTGACTAGTTTCAACAGCACATAAGAAGATACCCCCCAATTATTTCTCATTTTCTGCCACCTTTTGTGTTTATGTCCCTAAGCTCCTTCGACAAAAGGACAATTTTTTAAATTAATTACACCCCTGCTACTTAGCACAGTGTTCATAGTAGAAGTTTAATAAATATTTATTTTAATGGATTAATAACATTCCTAAAACTGGGTGCCTAGAACTGAACACAATATTCCAGGTGTGATGTGATATAGAGAACATAGGGAGACAATCACCATTCCAATCCTGAACATTTTTGATCCTTTTAATGCAGACCAAGAGTATATTAAGTTGTTATTTTGATCTCCATGTCAACACTGTTCACTTAGAGAGACAACATGGTCCACTGAACCTCTAGATATTTTTCAGGACAAATCACTATTGTGATTCTCCTATATCTTATATAGGAGTCTGCATTTATCATTACTAAATTTTTTTTAGGTTTTTTGCAAGGCAAATGGGGTTAAGTGGCTTGCCCAAGGCCACACAGCTTGGTAATTATTAAGTGTTTGAGACCAGATTTGAACCCAGGTACTCCTGACTCCAGGGCCGGTGTAGGGCCAGTGCTTTATCCACTGCGCCACCTAGCCGCCTTTTATCATTACTAAATTTGAGGTAACACTCTTCATTTTAGAAATAAGGCACCTGAGGCCAAGAAAAGTTCAATGACTTTCCCAAAGTCTCCCGGAGAGTAACTGATAGATCCACAAGTTTAACTGAGGACTGCTAAGATCAAATCTAGTACTTCTGCACTCTATAAGACTGTCTCTAGAAATGTGACCAGTCATTTCTTTTGTTCTATATCTTGCTAACTTGCTCCTCGCCATCTGTACCACATTCATATATAACTTTACATGACATAACTGTTACTGTAAATAATCTGGGCCAGGATGCTGGGCTTTTTTATCACAATTTTTAGCTGGTAAAGTGGCCTGGCATGAGCTTATCAAAAACTTAGGGAATCTATCTAATTGAGTCCCAATGAAATTAAAATGGGAAGAGGGAATTAGGTTCATGTAAGCAGGCAATAGAAAAAAACAAACAAAAAAATACATATATGCCCTAATAAAGAAAAACAGATTATGAAAAAGAGTAAAAACATCATTTGTACAAAAATATTCATAGCAACCCTGTCTGTGGTGGCAAAGAATTGGAAATTAAGTAAATGTCCTTTAATTGGGGAATGATTTAACAAACTGTGGTATATGTATGTGATGGAATATTATTATTCGATTAGAAACCAGGAGGGATGGGAATTCAGGGAATCCTGGAAGGATTTACATGAACTGATGCTGAGTGAGATGAGCAGAACCAGAAGAACACTGTATACCATAACAACAACATGATGTTAATGACCAATCTTAATGGACTTGCTCATCCATCAGTGCAACAATCAAGCACAATTTTGGAGTATCTATGATGCAGAATAACATCTGTATCCAGAGAAATAATTGTGGAGTTTGAAGAAAGACCAAAGACTATTACCTTTAATTTAAAAAAAGTTATCTTATTATGTAATTTTTCTATCTCTTATACTTTATTTTTTTTCCTTAAGGATATGATTTCTCATTCATCACATTCAACATAGATCAATGTATACCATGGAACCAATGTAAAGACTAACAGACTGCCTTCTGGTAGGGGAGAGGGGTGCGGAGAGAAGAGAGATTAGGGAAAAATCATAAAATTCAAAATTAATTAATTAATTAAATCAAAAAAGAAAGAAAATCAAATAGGGACAATTATTTTGGAGTCTGGGCTAATCTTGAACTGTTCCATCTTCCTAGTATCTGGCCCTTCTGCCTGAGTAAGACTATCTTTTTTTATTTGCTTTGTTTTTTCCCCTGCTTCTTGAACACTGTTGGTTCTGATAACATATCATATTTCTTAAATGGAAGTGGACCTATCTTCAATCCCTCACTTTAAACACCAACTTTTCCTTGATTCTCCACAACCCAACACATCTTACCACTCTCAATGGGACTTTTTTGTAGAAATCAAAGCTGGAATCCTTCAGACCTTGACAGTTTTTGCTCCTATCCCGGGCTAGGTTCTATAGCAAGAGTACACACCTTTTTTAACTTATGAATACCTTGAACATTGTACATTTAACTTGATTCATTCAGTTGCTACAATTCATTTCTTTTTTACTCCCACTAGCCTTTCAGTCTATACATGGTATTCTCTCACCTCTATCTTTTGCACAAATGTTTCCCTATGTCTGGAATGCTCTTCTTTCTCACCTTTCCCTAATAGAATCCTTGGCTCCCTTCAGAGCACAGTTCTGATGCCATCTCCTACCCAGTGTCTTCCCTTATTCGCTGTGTTATTAGTATTAATCTTTTCCTAAAATTTTGAATAACTGTTCCTCACATTTTACAATTACTCATCTGTTTACATGTTATATCAACCCTAGGCAAAAGTAAGAAGTCTAAAGGGCATGGTCATTTCATTTTTGTCTTTAAGTTGCCAGCATCTTAGATGTTGTTTTCCACCATAATATGCACATAAGCATAATAGTTTCTTGATAAATAAATATCTTTAATAGAATTTTGAAATTACCAGAACATTTAATGGTTTTCAAGGGGAATGTGAAAATGTCTTTAATTGGAATAACCATGAATATTTTTAAATGTCTAACAGTTAAATAGGTTATAATGGTAGTGATGGTGATATAATTGTAATTAATATTTGAATAGAATTTCAAAACTTTTCAAACCACTTTAGCCTCATCTTATTTTAGCCTCTAAGAGGTAGATAGACAGGTCAGACATTGTTATCTCCATTTGACAGATGAGGAAAATTGAGGTTCACTAAGGTTAATTGATTCACCTATGGTTAACTCAGCTTGTTAGTGGCATGTCCCCTGACACCAAGTTCGATGCTTTTCTACTAAAACCCTCACAGGCATCTTTTCAAGTCCTATAGGGATAGCTCCAGGAAAAGCAGACCAAGTAGCAGAAGTAATAATCACTGTCACCCAGGGCTGTAACTCAATGAAGAGGTTTCTGATAGCACCATCAATCAGAGCTTAAGTCAACAGAACTCCAGTGAGAGACTGACTTGTGTCCCAGGGCTTGTTCAAATATACACTGCTGTGAGAGTCATTATCTGAAAAATAACACATACTGTATATTCAGGGAATGACATGAGTAGAACTACCATCTCCAGACATATTAATATTGTTTTCTGTTTTAAAGAAAGCTGAAATAATCAGTAAGAATCTAAGGTAGTGTCTAATCGTACCTTGGGGCAATTTAGGGGAATAGTAGATAGAGTGATAGGCTTAGAGTCAGGAATTCATCTTCATGAGTTCAAATCTGGCTTCAGATACTAGCCATGTGATCCTGGGCAAATCACTTAACTCTGTTTGACTCAGTTTCCTCATTTGCAAAATGAGATGGAGAAAGAAATGGCCAACCAATTCAATATCTTTTCCAAGCAACTCCAAATGGGGGTCACTAAGATACATCTGAAACAACTAATTGACAATAACAAAATGGTAGCTTGGTATCTACAATGGGCAGGTACAATAAGGATGTGGAGAGTTGCTACCCTGAGGGAAGGCGATTTTATTGGAAATACTCTAATGCTCCAAAAGGTCTGTGATCTGATCTATATGAGTAAGAATGGGAATCACAATTCAGTCACTCATATGTATTCTGTGCCATTCTCATATCTTTCCATAAGTTAGTCACAGAAGCTCCATTCAATGTACTGAGGGCTACACTCAAGTTTTCCTTAACATAATAAGAATTCTAATAGAACATGCGAGCAATTGTTTGTATTTATGTTTTCTATACAACCTTTTCAAAATGCTTCCTTGAATATACCCTTTATACCTCTTTTCCTATATATCTTCTGCTTATAATGTGAGGTAACCTGCTCACAACTGTGCTCATATTGTTCATTGTAGTTGTTCAGTAATGTCTGATTCTTTGTAATCCCCTAGAGCATAGCATGCCAACATCTATTTTTTGGCAGATACTGAGTAGTTTGTCATTTCCGTCTCCAATGGATTAAAGCAAATAGAAGTTAAATGACTGCTGAGGGATTGAAACCAAGGTCTTCCTCATTCCAGGTCCAGCTCTCTACTTAGCCATGCAGCTGCCTTCTTTAGGTGATAATCAATTTTAATTCTTCCAACACTATAGGCTTCTATGACTTGCAGCTGAACACAGTAATATTATACATAGGAACAACTTGAAGAAATCTCAGTACATGACTGTAGATACAGTTGTGCTGAAACAAACCTAGGAAATGAATAGTCTCTTTTATTTGAACATAAGTATGTGTATAGTTAGCTAGGTAGCTAGATACTTATCTAGATAACTAGATAGACATTTACTTTTTTTTGAGATTGGTTCTATTTATCTTGCTCCAGCTGGGTTGCAACCTCATTGTTAAAGGTACAGGAGTTTTGATCTGCTCAAATTTTGATGTAGATAATTTCATTCCTCCTTAGTAGTCTGTTGGCACCCTGTTCCTGGGGACTCCCTATATGTGTGGTAAACCAATTGGCTTTAGTCACACAGTAGCTTAGAAATCTCAAACTTAGCTAAACAGGTTATGGTACGTAAATATTATGGTATATTATTGTTCAATAAGAAACCATAAATGGTTGGACTCTAAAGAAGCATGGAATGAGTTACAGGATCTGATGCTGAGCTAAGGGAGTAGAACCAAGAGAACAATGTACACATCAACAAAAACATTGTGAGATGAACAACCTTGATGGAAACAATTCCTATCAGCAGTCCCACTGAGTTAGAGCAACTATATTAGACTGACTATGGACTCTATTATCCTCATCCAGAGGAAGAAAAACAAAGCAAAACAAAACTCACAAAAAAACCCAACTCTTCAGAATCTGATGAACATTTTATAAAAATTATCTCTAATGTATCTCTTTCCCTTAATCCTAATTCCTCCTACCAAAAATCACTAATATATAAACACATTTATCAAAATATGCATGTACAATGCTAAACTGACTGTTCCCCACTGAAGGGAGGGAGGGTGGGAAGGAAGCATGGAAGGAAATTTTGTAACTTAAAAATGTTCATAGGCATATTGATGAAAATAAATAATTTTTTAAAAAAGAAGTCTCAGACTGAAGCAATTCACTAACCTCAACCTCCACAGTATCTGATGCTATAGATATGGGCTACCAGATTAGGCATGGTCTAATATTCTTTATTGTTGTTCAGTTGTTTCAGTTCAAAGATATTGGAGTGATTTGCCATTTGCTTCTCCAGCTCACTTTACAGATGAGGAAAGTGATGCAAACAGTGTTAAGTGATTTGCCCAGAATCACACACGTGATGTTTGAAGCTGAATTTGAACTCAGGTCTTCCTGACTCCAATTCTAGTATGCTATTCACTATAACAGCTAACAAAGACCACTCAATATTGTCTAATGAGACTTATATTATGTGAAATCTTTACTTAGTCTCTCCTAAATTCCTCAAACTATACATGATTCCCTTTCTTTAATCCCCTTCTTTTCTTTGACCTTCTCTACCAGCTTTAATATGTTCAAGTTATGAAAGGAAATTATAATTCAGATTAGGAATCCCCAATCCCATGTTGGTCACTGCATATAAACACACACACACACACACACACACAAACTTAGTGGATACAAAAAGATGATTATAGTGCCTCATATTACAAAATAATAATATCTGTGCAAATGTTAGATGAAGGGGGAAAACACGTTTTGGTAGATATGCTACAGTATTAATAACTCACAGGAGTAAACTCAATTAGTAGATCCCATTAGTCTTTAAATTATAATTTATTTGCATGGAATATAATAATACTTAGCACTTCACATATTCAAAGTGCTTTATAAACATTAACAAATTAATCCTCTCAATGACACTGCAGAGTTAGGGATAATTATTTTTGATTTACAGATTAGGAAATCAAAAAAGGTTAAGTGATTTTCCTAAAGGTTCTGGGGAAATAATGCTAAAGATAGAAGCTTAATGCTCATATATCTCCCAAATCTGAGGTTGAATTTAGAATTTCAGGTGTGAATAATCATATCTATTTTACCTGTGTCTTTTCATCCTGAGAGTCAATAAGACTGTGCTGGATGATTAGAAGTGAGAATGTGAGAATACTCCTTAAAGAAAATAGGAATGACTCAAAAGAGATTTCTCATTATGCGTGAAAAATGAATAGATTGGGGGGGGGGGGGTCTGGGAGGGGAGTAAAGAAATAAAACAGAAATGCCTTTGGGGAATTTAGATAGCCCCTCCAGTACTGGACTCATAAAATGAGAGAATAGAGTACAGATCTACAATTTATCCATATTATGCTGAAGGGTGTTGCTGCACATTTCCAGCAGGCTATGAACAGCTGCCTCCAATATTTCACATGACCTTTCAGTCTTATTGCTTGGTCCCTGGTCTCCATAATGTGGGAAGAAAATGAATAAAGGGGTGGAAGCCTCTAGATGAGAATTATGACAAGGTTGGTTTAGAAAAGCTGCAGGAAATATGGAGAAAGCATCCTGCCTATTCAACCTATTTGCTTGGGTAGATGAGGCAGGTGAAACTCCAGTGAGAGACTTTTACGTAATACTTCCAGTCCCATCATCTTTTCCTTCTACTTTGCCAATAATGTATATTCTTCTGTTTCCTTTAAACACCGGGTCAAAATTTATCTCATTCAAGAAATCATCTAGAACTGAGCAATTATATCATGTCAGTCCTACAATCATCACCTCCATAAATATAAATTGTTTGTATTGCATTAATTTGTGACTTTGAAAAAGAAGTTTCTTCTTTCTCTGAGTTCTTTACTCCAGAGGTATCAAACTCACTGCCCACTCCTGAGTGCTCAAACTGGATTAAATTATACCAAAATAAATAAAAATAAAATAACCACAACTAATATTAATTTCTGTTTTTCTAAGTTAGTATTCAGCCTAGGACTTCATTTCTATTTGAATTTGATCTCATCATTCTACTTTCCTAGAATCATTTATGTATCTACTACACTATGACACATCCATTCAATCTAACCAGCCTGACCCTTTGCTGTTTGGCAACCTGCAGCCAACCTTTTCTCCCATCTAGAACAGTATCTGCTGTACCAATCTTCTAAACATCATTTCCAATTTCCTCATTTTCTGGTGTAATAAATCCACTGAACTTTGGAACTCAGCCTTGGGTTTAAACTGTCCTGACTAGTGAATGAGCAAGTGCGACCTCATCTAACTCATTATATTAGCTGGCTTCAGATCATGCTTCACATCTATTTCAGCCAACTTTCTACCAAGGATATTATGCCATCTGCCATCCCATAACCCTTTCCATCTCTTGCACTGAGGACAGCAATCTGATCAATATTATCATTGCTTCTGGAAAAAGGGTGAAACCATCAATTGTCCTATGGTTCCTCACCAACCCTGTGATTTCCCAAACTAAAACTCCCTTCTTTGCCTATCACTTCTCTGTGTGTATTGTTTTCTATATGCTTCAGAGATGGCAATGACTTTGGCATTTTGTGTATCTCAGTCCCCTAGAATAGTAGCTGATACATTGTAGGAATTTAACAAATATTTTTTATTTCTATTATATATCAAGCTTTGTAAGCTCCTAGAAGATAATAAATCCTAGTTTCTTGTTCTTTACTATTTATTGCATATAGCACTTTGTATACATTGGATAGTCAGTAAATACTGTTTGACCAACTGTCTGGTTCATTAGGACTTTTAAACTTTGAGGAATAAGAAAAGAGAAAAACAGTCATCTATCCTCTGTGTATTTTATATAAAATTCAGAGTTTGGAAATTGTATCTTATGTGAAATTCACCAAATTTGGAATTTGATTTAAGCAGTCTTTATTTTTAATCCTGAAAAAAAAAATTAGGTAAAATCAAAAGTTCTTTGAAATCCAGCTTGCATGGATCCTAGCCTGAGAAAAGAGTCTATTTCCCAATTTTGATTTGCATATTTTGGATTAAAAAGATCAAGTTGTTTTCACAATTTCTCTTGCAATCTTAACTGACTGAATTTGAGAATCCTAAAACATCTTCAAACACCACAAATAATGCAAAAATGATGCTTTGTTAAAGAATGATTTAGTACTTAATTATTAGGAAATATATTCCAGACACTATAGCAAAATTACCTCACAAGTCACAAATTCTGACTATTGATTCCATTTCTCATTTCCTATAATTATATGTGCCTTTTTCTTTTATTTAACTGCTTCTGTTAAGCAAAGGCTGTTTTAATTACATCAGTGTCTTCTCATCTTTCTCCCCCTTTCACTTCTTTTCTTTCATATCCCTCTCTGTTTCTCTTGTTAGCTTTTTCACTCATTTCCCTAGCATGTATAATTCCATTTGCAGAGATACTATTCATATAACATCACAGCCTGAAAAACAATCTATAATTATGCTCCCACTAAAAAAATGAAAGGAAAACAAAAGAAAAGGAAAGAAAAGAAAAGAAAATCTGTGGTCATTCAAGTAAAAGGCAAATCTGAGTTTACAGAAAATACCAGATCCATGGAATAATTGTATATGCCAACAGGCTTGTTTTCCATGATTCTGGCAGATTTGAAACTTTCCACAAATTAATGGGTTTGGGACTCTAGGAAGCACTGATGGGGGGGGCAATTAACTCTGAGGGATCAAATAATTAAAGATCTGACTATGAAAAGTATCTTCCAGGTGAGTCTACAAGACAGCTCTTCTTCCCCTAATTCCCACTTGACTTTCTCCTATTCCAGACTCTTCTGAAGTAGGACAGGCTACCTAGATAGGACAACTGCCAACAATGCTAGCTCCAAATATTCTGTCTCTTAAAGGTCACGGAAATGATCAAAGATGATCAAGCCTCCTTTGTGATGATTACGTTCTGCCAGAGCCGCGCCTGCCCTCGGTTCCAGCTGCCACATCCAGGGTCAATAAACTATTATTCTAACAGCTTTTCACAGCCCACTGACTCGAAATTGACTGCCCGCAGCTCTGTTTTACTGCATGGAGGACACAAAAATAAAGAGAGAGAGAGAGAGACAGAGAGAGAGAGAGAGAGAGAGAGAGAGAGACAGAGACAGAGACAGAGACAGAGACAGAGACAGAGACAAAATAAAGCCAGACTAGTTCACTGGGTAGATCAGATTTGTATTTTTTCATGGACTGGTTGGTCATCAGAAATTGCCAAATAATAAACCCCTTATTCTAGGTGACTGTGTATTCAGCTTTATCTGCATCACTGGTATCTTTCAAATCCACTTTACCAAACCAGCATGGATTCATTCCTTAACAATACCTTTTTGGAGTATACTTAATGGACAATTAGATCCTTCTGCTTCATTAGAGAAGAGAGGTCCTAGCATCTTGGGCTGTATATACTGAACTAAGTCTATTTCTTATCAATGACCACTTAGTGGCTTTGTGATATCCCTCCCTTTACAATGGTTAAAAAAAAAATAGCTCATCTCTAGATAGAAAGAACACTATATGGCATAATCCCTCAAAGTTAATAAAGAGGAATCAGGAAAGGAGTATGCAGCAAGACTAGCATGAGCTCTTGCCTAGTGTGTCAACAGCATATTTCTCCCTTGGTATCCATGATCCTGGACTAGGCACCAGGGGATGAGTAGGGGTAAGGAGGTACAGTTAAAAATGAGCTACAATGATTCAAAGAGAGAGTAAAGCTGATGACTTTGTGAGGCTCCACCTCATTTAAATCCAATCCATATGCAAGACATCACCTTCCTGATGTCATTGGTCCTCTTCCAAAACAACAAAAGAAAAGAATTAGAAAAAAATAGGCATTTATCTTATATTCTAAGGGATAAACAGAAAACTAAGGCCCATAAAGGTTAAGTGTTTTACTAAGGGTCATGAAGGTAATAATTCAAATACAGATTCCATGATTCAAATTACAGAAGTCTTTCCTCTGTACCACATTGAAAATGATTAAATTCAATCAAACAAGCAATTGGATGAATGGCTTGCTCATGGTAACATTGAATCAAAGTTCGGATTTAAACTCTGATCCCTTGAATCTCTTGAATTGTATATAGACCAGATAATCTTGTTCTTGGAATTTTGACTCCCTTTAAGGGAGTAAAGCAACAATTCTATAATATTTTAATATTCTAATCTTAGGAGGAAGGAAGGGAGGGTAGGATAAAAATATAGAACTCAGAAACTTGCAAGAGGATGAATGCTGAAAACTATCTTTGCATGTAATTGGAAAAAATAAAAAAATAAAAAACTCTAATCTTCATTAACAAATTATTTTTTCCCAACATATTGAGAGGAAATTGGAGAATGTTTTTCCCATTTGTGGAAAAAAAATACAACAACAACTTGTTATCACTGTGTATACATTGAGACCAAATGAGGCTTTTTAGAAAAGAAAAATGAGGGTGTAAGAAGAATAAAACTTCACTTAAGAATCATAAGTCTAGGCTTATAACAACATTAAATAAAGTGTATTTGAATTAAGAAAAATATAGGAAACAGAATGAAGATATGTTAAATAATCACAGATTTTCCAGAACTTTCTCTAAGATTCACAAGAGTGACTCTACATGAAATGAAAATGAAAATCTTCATTTTTACCATTCCTGACTAATGTTTATTTATTTACCACCTATTTCATTATTTCTTACCATGATACCAATCCACAAGTACTATTTCTTCCTTTCATGTGAATAGACTATCAGGCAAGACTGCAGGAAATGTATTCTTAGGTGGCATAGAGATGTTTATAGCAGCAGTTCTTCCTGATAGGGTCACAGAAATGGATGAAAATTCCTCTTGTGGGTATTCTAGTCTAGTGGTGAAGCAGTTAAGAAAATAGAGCCTGGGTCTAGACTTAGGAAGGTCTGAATTCAAATCCAGTCTTAGAAAACTACTAATTATATAACTCTGGGCAACTAACTTAACATGTTTGCCTCAGTTTCTCATCTGCAAAATGAATTTGAGAAGGAAGTGGCAAACCACCACAATATCTTTGCCAAGAAAACTCCAAATAGAGTCAGGAAGAATAGGATGTTACTGAAATGAACAACAACAGCAAAAGTTCAGTTATGTCAAAATCAAGGATCCTGCTGGCTATATATTGACTTAGAAAACCACTAGTTAACATTATTTATATGTTGTACTCTATCACTTTATTTTATTTACTTATATAATATTTTCTAATTGTATTTGAAACTAGTTTGGGTCACACTGAGTTTAGTGGACAGCTTGCTGACTGCAGGTTATACATTTAATACCTCTGGTCTAGCAAATAAAACACCCTTCATGTTAATAATTACTATAATTATAATTGCAGAATAAATATGGATGAAAAATCTTTTAAGGATAAAAAAGACAAGGAATTAAGAAAATTAGAACTTTGAATTTAGTACAGATTTATGATAAATGCAATCCAACTGATTCTAACAATAAAGTTAGAACATTGGACCATGAATCATTTTAATGGAAGACAACACAATGGATTTAGGTTCCCAAGACCTCAATTTAAATACTAACATGACTTCTTAACTTTATGGCCTTGAGACTCAATTTCCCACTTTGTAAAATGAGAAAGTTGGACTAAATGGCATTTGAGATTGTCTCTAGTTCTAAATATTGTGATGTCTCAAATTTTACTTGAATATCACTGGATTATTTCTTAAGAAGGCTAGATGCAGTAGTATCAGCTCTTATTGGCTATCAGAAGCTGGTTGTTAAATTTGCATTGTAAGCATTTACACTTTGAACATGGAAAACCCTCCAAACCAGGATGATTTATTATTTTATTAATTGCTTAGAATTTTAAAAGGGATGAAAAAATGTCAATAATGTAGATTAAACTTAAAAGCATGTTGTAGATTTTTTTGAAAGTTAGTTATTAAAAATTTACTAGCAAATCAGCACGGTTGAAACAATAATACCTCTGGAGTCAGAAGACCTGGTTCTGTCACTTCCTAATGGTGTGATTTAAGGCAGGCTAATTAACCTCCCTAAACCTCAGGTTCTTTTCATGAAAAATTAACATAGTTTATAAGACTCATCTCCCTGAGTTCAAATCCAGTTGAAGATACTTATTAGCTGTGTGGACAGCTCACTTAATTCTGTTTGCCTCAGTTTCCTGATCTCTAAAATGAATTGGAGAAGTATCTCCAGTATTTTCACCAAGAAAACCCTAAATGTTGTCCCAAAGAATTGGAGAAAACTGAACAACAAAACAAAATTGTAGTATGTGTGTTGTAGAATTGTTGTGAGGCAAACACTTTTAAATAATGTGTTATATAAGCATGGGTTATTTAAAAATTTGATAACATTTTTATAACATTTTAAAGTACCCTGCAAGACACTAAAGGTTTTCTGTTCAACAATTCTATGAGGAACCTCATAGAAGAATTAGCCCACTTAACAGATGAAGAATATGAGTCTTAAGTTCAATTGCTTGCTGAGAATCACCTAAGTAATATGTTAGCCTTGAACTCTAACACATATCTTATGACTATAAGCCTGTTGCTCTCAGCCACTATGCTATATTGCCAGACTAATACTGTCTATCCTGAAGAAAGTTTGAAGGGAGATAACCCAAGACCAATGGCAAATCCAGAATCATCCATCCCCATCCTGGCTCACTCATAATGGAAACTGTCACTGTGGGCTATGATTGCAGTTTCAGGGACACTGGAGGGAAAGAAAAGGCACTGAAAACAAAGGAGTCATTTTGATCTACAGTGTAATTATAGCTTCTTTGAGAGACAACACAAATTTAGCCCCTGTGCACGCATATTTCTCTTTGTCTAGAAATTAATTTTCAGATAAAAAAAAGAACAATTTGATTCCTGAAGTCAAACCATCACAGAAAAAGAGAAAAGAGAAGATGGAGACCTGCAAGTCTGGGGTAGCAAACTTGTATTGAGGATTAATTTCTCTGTCTGAGTTTCAGGAGAATTGGAACTTTTTTTTCCTGTTTACTTCAGGCCAAAAAGGAAAAAAAAAATTGATCCTGAGTTGAAAATGTTTGCAAAGATTGGGGGTGAGAGAGAGAGGGGCAGAAGGAAAGAGAGAGGGGAATGGGAGCAGAGAGCACAGACATAATAAAGCACAAATCTATTAATCTTCTCCTGTGATCGTGAAGGGAGAAGTAAAATCATGCTTGATGCTCTTTGCTGAGCTCTGGAGGCCAAATCAAATAACAAATAAGAAAACTGAAAAATCAACACAGTTTATGCCAGATAAAAATAGATGTACAGTAAGACAAATAGCAGGGATGGTTTCCCTTCTACTGGGAAGTGGAGCAGAGCAAATATGCTAACTGGACTTCAAAAGTGAGGCTCTGACTCATAATCTTAGATATCTCTGGGCTTTTGACAGAATTTTGAGGTCCAGATGATTGGCTCTGAGTAATTATGAAATGGCTGGTTGAGTGCAGGTCCACCCCCATATTATAACTATTGGGAAGACAATCCTTCCACCACCCCCCCAGAAATGCAATGTTTTAAATTTCTCTAAAACCATGTAAATTCCTCCAAGACTTCCATTCTCCTTTTTATCCCCTGTCTTGTCTTGGGAGGGTTTCTGGAATATCATGGTTGCTTAGATTCTCCCTTAAGCCTTAAGTTTAAGACTGCCTAACATCTACAAAAAGTGGTTTTCCAACCAAATAAGCAGAACTATTTATTGTACATATGTAAACACATTTAAGTTCCCTGAGGGTAAGGCTATATCTATTCAACCTTGATTTGTACAGCACCGACTGCATGGGAGTCCTTAATAAGTACTGGCTGCTGATGATATATATAAGTATTCCTCAAAATAAGTATTCCTCAAAATCTATAAGAAACTAGGGAAAACAAACACTAAATTATCAAGTAACAGCAGGAAATTTCCCCTTCCAGAAGGAAAGGAGAGAAATATTTTCCCTTTTTTTAACCACTCTCTACTTTATCCCTTTTCTCTTCTTTTACCCCATAGTCCTCAAGGAAGGAAGGTAATTCTCCAAATGTAATAACAACATCCAGTTAAGCTAATCACACTTCTCTCTCCTTTCTTCCTCCCTGTGTGTGTCCTATGGTGCCTTAGCAGGTTGTGTGAGGCTTTTGGCAGGTAGGGAATGGATCTCAGGAGCTGACAGAACACTGTCTCCAAGCCATCTCCCCCTGATGGAGTGTCAAATGAGATGGAACAGAAAGTGAAATCCATTTGAGGAAGCAGCCACTGGGCTGATTGATATGAAGAGGAGAAAGAAGAGGAGGTAGTCAGGGCTGCCTAGCCCCTACTGACTACTGGTGGTTTTGTGCTCTCTAAGTAAAGGCTAATATAGTTCTTAAACACAACATACAACTATAGGGATGATTCACTGATCGCATTGTAGTTGAAAGTAATATTTTAGTGATGCTATATTCATGGAATAGGATTAGAGGTCAAGTGAAGGGTGTGTGGACATCAAGGAAAGAGGGGGAATATTTTCAGATACAAATAAATTGTGGGATCCTGGAAAGTGTAATGTCCTAGGAAGGTCTACGAATTTATTAGTTCTAGCTCTACTGCTTACTAATATATATATATATATATATATATATATATATATATATGTATGTATGTATATGGTAACATCAGAATTGAGAGAAGGTAATAGCAGAAGGCAGCACTACTCTGGTAGTCATCCAGGTTCCCAACTTTGGAGCCATTCTCAACCAGATACCACAAAAAGGGCTGGCAAGACAATCCAACTGAAGCAGCTGATGACAGCTAAGAGAGGGAAAGAAAGCAGCACACACCAGGGAAGTTAGACCACCATCACCACCCTGACCATTGTTTTCTTACTGACCCTGATGGAAGAAGCCCAGGACTCTCAACCCACCAGCCTTGGGAACAGCAATACTTCCGACTAGTGACCTCTGACATCCCCATGGGAAGAAACCCCCTCTGAAGATACAGACTGACAACTGCTCCTGAAGATGTTATATCCACAGCTAGTGAGGGCCCAAGAAAAAAAAGATCACACCACTGAAGTCACTGGCACTCTGAAATGATTCAACATCAGAAACTGAAATCTTTTTCATCAGTGTATAAAGTACATTGCCATTAGTTTTACCATGGGAACTGAAGGACCTTGGAACTTTTCCATCTAACTTGCTTCCTCCGGAATATGTCACCTCAGGGAAGACTATCTTTTTGTATTTACATCCTCATCATAAGAACATAATAAGTGCTTAACGAGTCAGCTAGAAAGTGTGGCGGTTACAGTCCTGAATTGAGCTGTGGTTCTCCTGGGAAAGTCTTAATTTCTTTCTATCTCAGTTTTCTCACCTGTGAAATGGGAATAATAACCTTCCCTCTTTTCCTGAGTTGCTGTGAGGATGAAATGAAATAAATGATATTTATAAAGTGCTTTACAAATCCTAAAGTGCTATTTACATACTAGATATTAAAGAATACTTCATTATTTATTTATTTATTTCATATGATCTCTTATTCTACCCTCTTCTCTCTGCTCACAGGGACCTATTCACTGGATCAGGACTTCACCACCTTATTTGTCAATCTTCCTTCAGTTTTTCTTAAGACACAAATCTGATGATACTACTCCAATACTCAATAATCTTCAATAGCTTCCTGTTATCTCTATGATAAAATTAAAATTCTGTATCTTGTAATCCACAGTCTAAATCCAGCTTAAAAATAGCATTAAAATAACAGTTACCTTGTTAATTATGCTTTGTAATGGAAGAAGACCATGACATCAAGTGAATGATGTCATGAGATGCAAATTATATTGATTATGGTGACATCATGTTGCACAAAGACATCTTCACTTTTCCAGAACAGTCATCACCCCCTGGTCTGATCCCTTACAATGCTTTTAAATTTTCAAACACTTAACATACATTATTTTATGTGAGCTTCACAACAACTCTGTGAAATAGATACCCTAGGACTTTGAATCCATTGAATTTATTCTATCTACTAGGCACTGAATACTCTTTCACTCACTCCACATTCCAGTCAAAGAGCCTTATTTACCATCTCTTCATTTCTATATTACAGCTCTGGTCTCACAGTCCTAGAATACAGGATTACCTCAGATTCATCAGTTTTGTTCAAGGTTTTGCTCAGATGCAACCTCCTGAAATTCCTGATTATTCAAGTTATTTGTGTTCTCTCTTTCTTTAATTGATATTTTATATAATTATCTGTTTACATGTGTCTGCCAAAAACAATAAGAAATGGTGATGACATGGTTCATTTATTAAAACTTTACAGACATTTAATTGTTTGTTTCTCACAATAAAACTGTGAAGAGAGTAACCTATAATAAAAATGATAAATAGTGGTAACAGTAGGAAATATTCATATGCTGTTTTAAGATTTACAAAGCACTATTATTTTATATATATAGTATGTTATTATTTTGCATGCATCATACATATGTTTGTATAGGTACACATTTATGCACATAAAATTGGTCCTCACAATAATCCTATGAGGTAAGTGATATTACTATTCTCATTTTATAGATGTGGAAATTAAAGATGAGAGAGGTCAGGTGACCTGCCCAGGGTCTCACAGTTAGTAAACATCTAAGGCAGGATAAACAGTCATGTCTTCCTGCTTCCGAGTTCAATATCTCATTGACTCATTATAGATATCATCATCTCCACTTTTAGAAGAGAAAACTGAGAATGAGAGAGATTAGTGACGTGCTCAGAGTAGCATAGATGATAAATGTGAGAAGCAGTATTTGAATCCTCCTCTTCTAGACTCTGAGCCAAGTAGTCATTCCCTCTCTTATGCCAAGAGATGATTTTGTATTTAATACCTAAGATAATGACTTGTTTAAAGCTGAATAAAGGTTATTAGAACTTGGTTGAAACTCAGAAGTCAAATGCAATTTAAGTCAGAGCCAAGCACTGAGTCAAACCAGAGTAGAGATCAATTGTTTACCTACTTTTTCACTTAACAATACTGTCCTGATTTTTGTGTCAACCAATGGGACTTCTGACTTTCTCTTGAATATTTACTATTTTTCTGAAAAGCACTAAGATATACTGTGTTGACCTGACAAACAACAACAACGAGAAATATGCTGTCTTCCCATGATATCTAACAGCATTCTGAGAATTGTCAAATCTAATGATCATGTCTTATTCATAATGACTTATGTGAGCAAAAATATGACACTGCCCAAATCAATTAACAAACATATATCAGCTGCTTAGTATTAGCCAGAATATTCCTAGGGAGTGGAAATAAAAATGCAACAAATGAAACAATCTTTACTTTAAAAGGATCTTATGTTCTAACAGAAGAGCTTAGTATTTCGAAGTCTTGGGCAAGAAACTAAAGACTTTAGGGGTACAAGCTGGTGTTTTTACAGCTGCTGCTGAATAAATGTAGAGTCTTCAAAAGAGAAAGGTGGATTTGGAAAGTTAACATTCAATGGAGCATTCCATTTATATCATGAAGTGGAAATGGATTTCTGGAGCAGGGAGACAGATGCAGTAAAAATAGGTTCTTTTTCAGGATGGAATATAGATGGAATATGTCTCATGAGGAACAGGAAGAATATATACATGGCAAGGCAAATAAAGCTACCAGGATATATGCATTAAGTCAGATATCACAGATAATTACAGCTTAAGCAGAGGAAGATTATCAGTGGAAAGACCCAGTAATTCAAAGAAGAGAAGCAGCAATAATATTCAGGATCTCAGATTCACAAATGTGCAGACTCAAGGTAATAAACAAAATTAACTAGAGATTCTAATGAAATGAGGTAAATACCACCTCAGAGGTATCACTGAGAATTTCACTGAGAATTAGCAGAGCATGATTCATCCTGGAATACACAATGAAAGAGAAAACCTTATTTAAAAGAGGAAAATTAGGTAAAAGAGAGGAATACTGTGTAGTTGTAAATCAAAAGGAAATACATCTTTGAAGAAATCTACACACTAGATGAAAGAAATATGGTGGAAGGCACTTGAATGAGAGGACTGAGAAACAAATAGAAGTGATACTTTCATGGGTCTTAGTTATGGACCTCCTGGCCAAAAAGGAAGAAATGGATGATGAATTTCAGAAGTAGTTTACAAAGCTGTTATGGAAATATCACTCTAGAGATAGGAAAATTCAGCCATCCAGCTTCTCTCTGTTAGAGTTCTTTCCCTCTATTAAAAGTAGAACAGCTGATAAAACTCTGGACTTTTCTGAAGTTCATTTTGTTCTCTGAAAGGAGAAAAAATTGATTAAAGGAATACTAGTTCCATATCTGATTCTGACCAATATGCAGGAAGTTGATGCTGAAGATGAAGAAATGATGGAAAGCTTAGGAAGAAATGACCATGACATAGTAAGAGAGAGTGAGTGTGTGTGTGTGTGTGTGTGTGTGTGTGTGAGAGAGAGAGAGAGAGAGAGAGAGAGAGAGAGAGAGAGAGAGAGAAAGAATTAGTTATAATATTATGCATTCTCTAGGTTTCTAAATTTGAGAAATGAAAGTCGGTCAGTCTAAGAAGATATGAAATGATATAAACTGGGGTAGGGAAAGGATCATGTAGAGTCACTATCTAAAAGTACAAATGTACTTTAGAAATTCAATGATTAATTTAAATTTTTAAAAATGCATATGGGTAAAATGAAGTAAAGATATGTAACTGAACATAAATTCAAAACAAAGTCATGAAATGTGCATTCCCTTTGATCCAGCAATACCACTACTGGGTCTATACCCTGAAGAGATGATGAAAAAGAGTAAAAAACATCACTTGTACAAAAATATTCATAGCAGCCCTGTTTGTGATGGCAAAGAATTGGAAATCAAGTAAATGTCCTTCAGTTGGGGAATGGCTTAGCAAACTGTGGTATATGTACATCATGGAGTATTATTGTTCTGTTAGAAACCAGGAGGGATGGGAATTCAGGGAAACCTGGAGGGAGTTGCAATGAACTGATGCTGAGTGAGATGAGCAGAACCAAAAAACCACTGTACACCCTAACATGGGGGCAATGATCAACCTTGATGGACTCTCTCATTCCATCAGTGCAACAATCAAGGACAATTTTGGGTTGTCTGAAATGGAGAATACCATCTGTATCCAGAGAAACAGCTGTGGAGTTTGAAAAAAGACCAAGGACTATTACCTTTAATTTAGAAAAAAATTAATATCTTATTGTCTGATCTTGCTATGTCTTATACTTTATGTTTCTTCCTTAAGGATATGATTTTTCTCTCTCATCACATTCAATTTTGATCAATGTATACCAGAAACAATGTAAAGACTGGAAAATTGCCTTCTGTGGGGGAGTAGGGGGAGGAAAGTAAGATTAGGGGGAAAATTGTAAAACTCAAAATAAATAAAATCTTTAAGTAGAAAAAAGTCATGAACATAGTAAGGAATAGTAATGTCCAGAAGTATCTGTCTGTCTGTTGTTAGTTTTGTTGATGACACAATATGAAAGAAAGAAATGAAAGTCTCATTGATCAAGGTGGAAAGGAAAATGAGAAGAGATGGCATAGAAAATTGAGAACCTACTTTTTTTTTTTGTCTACCAAAAGTCTTACACTGGAGCTCAAAATGCTGCATAAATGAATTTCCATAATTAAAGAACTGATAGTTTATACCATGTTGTAAACATTTCATATATTGCCCACCAGCAGATTGTATCTGTGTTCTGTAGACCAGCCTAGCTAAGCACAGAGAGATTCATAAGTAATGGGTTGGCCAAGAGGTAATGATTTTTTTGGGGGGGGGGGGGGGTATTACAATTTACAAAACAAAACAAAATTATTAAATGATATTCAGGTCAATATAGCCCCCTTTTGACTTTTTTAGTGATAGTGGCAGAGACACTAAGGGGAAAGCTATTAAGAATCATACAATTAGAGTTTAACTTTTGGAGCACTAAATATTAGCTCTTTGTCCATTGATTATATATTATTGGAGAAAATGAAATAGCAATATTGGCATCTTTTTCTGTAAATCAAACCAAAAGACAATAAATTTACAACCCAATGGACAAATAGCTCAGAGTTAGTTTCATCATGTTTCCAAAGAAAAGAAGAAACATTGTTTCCTAGTTCAGAATGATAGAATCTAAATATAAGAAATGACCTTACAGGACATTTCATTCAACCCACACCTGAACAATACCTTCTTCTATAATATACTCAATAAGTTGACATCTGTATGAAAATCTATGCTATCACTCTCTTAACTCACTTTCTAAGGAAAAAACATTCCATCATTGAATAGCCCCAAATGTTAGCAATTTTTTTCTCTCCTTGTATTACAGATAAATTTTCTTCTTTCTTTGATTGTTCCTAATTCTTCATTCTGGAAGAAAACAAAAAAAGAACAAGTCCAATCTCCTTTCCATCTGAAAGTTCTTCATTTAGTTAAAGACAGTTATTATTCCCACCCCTGATCCATCACATCTTTCTCTTATAGGATAATTATATCCATTAATTTCAAGGTAATATGGTATTTGACTTCAGAGGATGAAAAGATGAAGAATATCTCTGAAGAGTCGAATGAAAATATCCTAGATCAAACTAACATTTATATTTAGACTTCAATACAAAAGTATGCATAATAAAAGGACTAGAGTATAATACATTTAGAGTTCAAAGAATATTTAAGCGTAATCTATCCTCATTCATCATTTTACAGAAGGAAACAAAAACTCAGATGAGTCAAAAGAATTACCCAGGGTCACACAGATATTAAATGGCAAGAGTTGATAATTCAACCCAAGTCCTCTCTCTTCAAATTTTTCTAAAATGAGTTACTATTACCTAATGCTCAACATTGTAGAGGCAAGGGAGTCTAAGCATACATTTTATTTCCTATAACTATTAAAAGAAATTCAATCTTAGCAAGATAGAGACTTGCTCATCTAGGCAAATATCCATGACAAATATCTTGTGCTTCTTATTGCTGTCAGTTGTTTCAATTATGTCCAACTCTTTATGAGCCCCATTTCAGGTTTTCTTGGTAAAAGGTACTAAAATGGTTTGCTATTTCCTTCTTCAGCTCAATTTTCAGATGAGGAAATTGAGTCAAAAAGAGTTACTTGTCCACAGCTAGTAAGTATCTGAGATCAAATTTGAACACAGCCCTTACTGACTCCAGGTCAGTAATCACCTAGCTGCACATTTATATTTATATCCATTCATGTATACATATGTATAAAGCCTGTGTTTGTGTGTGCATATATAAATGAAAAAGCAATCCAAAAAAATTGAAAAAGAACAAAAGAACAAAGACTTGTAGACTACACAGAAACCTTCTATCTCTACATCATCAAGAGTTTATTACAGAAGAAAGTTATAAGACCCTGGTCACAGTGAGCACCAAATAATAACAGAGAGAGAGAGAGAGAGAGAGAGAGAGAGAGAGAGAGAGAGAGAGAGAGAGACTAAATATAATTTAGCAGAAAGAAAATGGTAACTAAATATGGAAATCATAGCTAGATATAGCTATTCATTTTCAATTGTCTCATTAGGAAAAAAAGCTGAAAACCAACATCAAACTTGAAGAAAAAGTAGAGTGTATATAGGTAGAGCATTACAAATGTGGCCTATTAACAATAAAAACAATGGGAAATGGATGAAGAAAAAGACATTGATAATGATCACAAACATTTCCAAGTGAAACTAATTGAAGCAACCATTACTAAAAGGGGGACTGAAAGAACTCAAATGTCTCTTCAGACAGAAAACAATTAATTTCCTTGCCAGGTTGAGAGACAAGGCAGTCAAGGACATTACTTATTTAGGATTTAATTTCATTTGCAAAATGTTATTGTATATGATTATATGTTTAATTAAATAACAGAGATCAGTGAATGGGCATATAAGTCTATAGAAGGCTTTGCATGAGATGAGATTGTCAGTTCTTTTTTGTAGTATTTATGGATGAAACTTGGAGGGGAAAAACAACTAGACAATAAGATTGGTGGAGGGAAGGGGGCACAGGGGAACTGCCAATATTTTAATAGTAACTACTGTCTTCCCTTAGAGCAAGTTTTTATTTTAGAAACTTATTACTTGATAGATTATGAGGAAGTGGAAATGGCACTTAAAGAATAAGTCAGGAGGAGCAATTGGACTCACCTAAGTGTACATATTAAGATCCATACTGGGAGGGACATTATTTTGAAGGCTTTAAGACTAATTTTTCAAAATATTTACAAGATAGGGGCAGCTATGTGGTGCAGTGGATAGAGAACCAGCCCTGGAGTCAGGAGAACCTAAGTTCAAATCAGACCTCAGATGCTTAATAATCACTTAGCTATGTGGCCTTGGGCAAGCCACTTAACCCTATTGCCTTGCAAAAACCTTAAAAAATATATTTACAAGATAGAAAGATACAGAACAACTTCCAAAACACCAGCAATAAAATACCATATTAGTTGACTCACATCCCTCATTTCTCATCTCTATAAAATTTCATTCTGTTTCTTAAAAGGGTGATGTTGTGTAGGGGATAGAAATCCTGGATTCAGTTCCTTCCTCTGTAAAACACTTGATTTTGGTCAAATCACTTCCCAGGGTCACAGTCAAATATTTAACCAATAAATCACAGAGCAATTGCTTATCTACCATGGTAGAAAGAATTTCCATATTTGAAGTAATAGGTCCTGATCATGAAAATAAAACACAAAAATGCAAAATAAAACATTTATCAATATGGTCTATACATGTGACAGGAATAACAGTCATATAAAAAGAGAAAAAAATCACAATATAACTAATACAGAAATATGTTTTACATGATTGCACATATATAACCTCAAATTGCTTACCATTTTAGGGAGGAGCAAGAGGAGAGAAGAAAGAAGGGAGAAAATTTCTATTTCAATTATTAAAAAAGTGAATGTTAAGAATTATCTTGTGGCAGCTAGGTGGCACAGTGTATAGAGCACCAGCCTTGGAGTCAGGAGTATCTGAGTTCAAATCCGACCTAAGACACTTAATTATTACCTAGCTGTGTGGCCTTGGGCAAGCCATTTAACCCCATTTGCCTTGCAAAAAAAAAAGAATTATCTTTATAAGTAAAAGAAAAAAATTGCTTAAAAAGAGAAATAGGCTTTTAGGAAAAAATATTCCTTAGCAGAATACAGATTTTGTCACAGAAATGAATTTTTGAGAAAATACAGGGTCCTACTATTTGATTTTGTTTTAAAAAAAATTACTTAGAACAAAATGTCTTCTAAAAGGCCCTTTTCTGATAAATTGGTTCTCATTTATATATTAAGAGCATAGAAAATTTCTTAAGAAATGATACCACAGACATAACTTTATTCAAATATTCTCTGACCATTAATATCAAAGAAGGTACTATGTGGTGACATATATATTCACCAAAAGCATTTCCCTCTCTTATGAAGGATGCTCTGGGCAGACTGAAAAAAAAAAGGAAGAATCTATGTATGGTGGAATCTTCTAGATACTCCTTTTTGCAGACGATATTGTATTAAGTGCATTAAATCACAGAATATTGTGAGAAATCCTCAATCTATCCATAGCTTTTGATGAAGGGATAGATGACCTAAGTATGAAAGTTTGAAACACCCAATACCTCATAGTCTGGATAACCAACATATCAGATAAAAGGAATGACATTCATAAAAATAATATGCTAAAAAATCACTGAAACTAGATGACAACTGGCAGAAATAGAAAATCTTCTACATTTCTTATATGTGGGTAATATATGTGCATGTGTATACATATAACACATAATGATGTATAAATGCCCATATGTATACACATACATACATACATATACAGTATGAAATTAGTTGAAGATACATGACTGGAAAATATTTCATGTGAGGCACTAATATGAAATTTAATGGACTGCAAGTCAAATAGAAGTGTGACATTGAACACAAAAAGGAAAACAAAAAATATTTATGTGATCTCATTTTAATTCTTCAGTGACTTCAAGTTTAGTCCTCCCCTCACTGATATTGACTGAAACCTATCCATGTCTTCTCATCCTTTAGAATTATAGTCTATAATACACTTTTGGAGAATTTTCTTTGTTGTTGATGTTATTGTCATTTTTATTATGTTGATTCTGGAGATACTTGTACAACACATTCTTTCCATCTGTTATCTCTTTCTCTTGCTACATTACTAGCTCAACTCATTGTCATTTTATACATTTTTGATGATTTTATCCAATATACATATATAAGTCATAAACAGAGTGGTGTTGTAGTAGAGAGCTCTGGCACTGAGTCAAGAAGACCAAGTTCATTTTTTGACCTCAGACATTTACAATCTACATAATGCTAGGCATGTCATTTACACTTTGCCTCAGTTTCTTCAATTGTTATGGGAAAAATAACAACCCTTGCCTTCCAGGGATGAGAGGATCAAATGAGGCAATATTTATGAAGTGCTTAGTACATAACATGTATAAATGGTAGCCGTTAATAGTAGTAATATTACTATACTGCTGTCTACTTCACCTATCATACCTTTCCTTTGTTTAAAATAAAAATGAGATTGTGATATTCCATGATTCTTAGCCACATAGAACAATTACTTGGAAAATATTGTTTTATGTGTGTGCATATATACATGCATATACACATATTTATACATATATGTATGCATACACAAATAATTTGAAAGCAAGGAGTGTCTTGGGATCATAAAAAAACTATGTAATTTGACAAATGTAATCTAGTCTTTTTTTACTTCTATTCAACTTTGGGATCAGTTTATTTTTCTCTCTCTAGCATTTTTAGTGATGGACTAACCTATAGCATTAATCTGATGTTTATCATAATCTGTATTCCTCATTCATTTGTTTTATTCTTAGGCTATTAGTCTAAATCTCTAAAATAGATGTGGATTTCTTTGACAAGGCCTTGCATTGTTCTTGTGGAGCATTCTATAGGGTTTCCAAGAAGAAATGGATGGTGGATGTGGATATGGTCGTGACAGTGAACCCACAGCATTCTGTACTATACTGAGAGTCATTCTAGTCTACAAATGAGAAGATTTGGAGAACTTCACAATCTGCATTTAGATTTAGTCCAAGATATCCTTCAAGTCAATGGTGAAACCAATTAGCAATATAACTCTCTTGTTATGTCTTGCTTAATATAGCTATTATATAGCAAAGATATAGATGTAACAAAGTTAAATATATGATTGCTCTAGTCAAAGAATTTTATATGATTTTTACATATGCAAAGGAGATATAATATTTCAGGGGGATACTAATGTTTTTGTAACAAATAACAGAATGGGATAGTAAATTCTCTAAATTGTTTGGTCAATTCTATGATCATAAATATCTTACCTGTAGTGGAAAATTGTGTCCAAAAACCTATCTATTCTTCACTTATGCTTTTATCAAAAAGACTCCCCATACATGTACTTCTTTAAGCATTTCTAATATACAGAAAGATCATAGTTAATATTCTTACTAAGAAAAGATGATGATAGTCTGATAAGAGCTATAGGTGAAGACATGGTATATTGTAAGAAAAATACTGAAATTGGTAAAAGGTGAACTCAGTTTTGATAGGCTTTCAATCACTGTGGCCTTCCTTTTTCTACCCTCAGTTTCCTAATCTGTTAAATAAAAGAGTTTTTAAAATGATGTTCTTATTCACAAGGTTATGACTCTTGAAGAGAGATTATCATAATCAGTTTTGGGGCAAGGGAATTCACAAACCCAAACCAGGTTGTGTTGTATCTATTTCTCTGTGTGTTCCTTTGTTTTGGAATGTTTTCCCCTTCAAAATTCCAAATACATTCTTAGGTTGTACTCAAAGCACCTTAGTGTCCAAAACAAGAGAGGTAAAAATATAATTAGATTTTTCCCAGAGTAGAACCACATTTTAGGGAGAACTTTGAAATGTTGGAGCATTTACAGGGAAGATCATTCAAGATGGTAGGCGAACTCAAAACTACCCCATAGAAAGATTAGTAGAAAAGGCCAAATATATTTTGACAGGAGAAAAGTTGAACTGTTGTTCGTGTTGTTGATATTGTTTTTTGCTATTGTTGTTATTTAGGGGGTGGGAATCAAGGAGAAAGGAAGCTGGAATCTAATAGCTATCTAGAAGTATTTATTAGTCTGTTCTATGTAAAACAAAAAAAAATCATTTGCAAGATGACTCTGCTTTGAACATGTTCTCTAACCTTCTACCTCTATTCTTATTTGGAAATTTTTATATTTGTAAATTTCCATGTCCTGTGCTTCTGCAAGTGGGAAAGTCACCAATGATTCTCTGCCTGTGACACTAGAGATAAGAAAAAAATCAGGTGTACCTAAGCAAGAACCTTTGTCTTTTCCCTCCTCCCAACACCCTGAAAGAGAGTAAAACCTATAGCTTTTTTTTACATCACTGAGCTACTCTGATATGAAAGTAATGAACTAGGAGTTTCAAATAGTAAGGGTGGTCTCTCATAAGATTTACTCCTTTCCCCCTTCTGCAATAGTCTAAAAGACCACTGACTAAGAGATGGATGAAAGACCTTTGATTAGATCCTTAAACAATCCTGTACATCCCCTTTTAGACCTTCAGATTTTCCCTGGGTAAATTAAAATATAATGATTTTTTTTAAAAGGCCCACTACTTTAGACAACTCTGCCTGTTTAGCTCTATTATGAAAATCTCCCTTAAACCCAAAGAGTCCGGCCATTGGGATAAAACCTCCCTCTTTGAAAAAAAATTGCTGGGATAATTGTAAGTTAGTATGGAAGAAACTTAGATTGGACCAACACCTCACACCCTTTACCAAGATAAGATCCAAATGGTTACATGACATAGACATAAAAATAATACTATAAGCAAATTAGAAGATCAAGGACTAGTCTACCTGACAGATTTATGGAAAGGGGAACAGTTTATGACTAAGGAAGAGTTGGAGAACATCACCAAAAACCAATTAGATGATTTCGATTACATTAAATTAAAAGGCTTTTGCACAGATAAAACCAATGTAACCAAGATAAAAAGAAATGTAGTAAATTGGGAAACAATCTTTACAACTGATTCTGACAAAGGACTCATTTCTAAAATATACAGAGAACTGAGTCATATTTTTAAAACAAAAAGCCATTCCCCAATTGACAAATGGTCAAAGGATATGCAAAGGCAATTTACAGATGAGGAGATCAAAGTAATCCATAGCCATATGAAAAAAATGCTCTAAATCATTAATTATTAGAGAAATGAAAATTAAAGCTTCTCTGAGGTACCACCTCACATCTCTCAGATTGGCCAGTATGACCAGGAAGCATAATGATCATTGTTGGAAGGGATATGGGAAATCTGGGACACTATTACACTGTTGCTGGAGCTGTGAACTCATCCAACCCTTCTGGAGAGCTATTTGGAACTATGCCCAAAGGGCAACAAAAATGTGCATACCCTTTGACCCAGCAATGCCACTACTGGGTCTATACCCTGAAGAGATGAGGAAAAAGGGTAAAAACATTACTTGTACAAAAATATTTATAGCAGCCCTGTTTGTGGTGGCAAAGAATTGGAAATCCAATAAATGTCCTTCAATTGGGAAATGGCTTAGCAAACTGTGGTATATGTATGTCATGGAACACTATTGTTCTATTAGAAACCAGGAGGGATGGGATTTCAGAGAAACCTGGAGGGATTTGCATGAACTGATGCTGAGTGAGATGAGCAGAACCAGAAAAACACTGTATACCCTAACAGCAACATGGGAATGATGTTCAACCTTGAAGGACTTGCTCATTCCATCAGTGAAACAATCGGGAACAATTTTGGGCTGTCTGCAAAAGTGAGTACCATCTGTATCCAGATAAGGAGCTGTGGAGTTTGAACAAAATGCAAGGACTATTCCCTTTAATTTAGAAAAAAAACAGATAGCTTATTGTCTGATCTTGTTACCTCTTAGACTTCTCTTCTCTTTAAGGATATGATCTCTCTCTCATCACACCCAATTTGGATCAAGGTACAACATGGAAACAAAGTAAAGACTGACAGAGTGCTTTCTGGGGGGGGGGGAGCAACATTGGGGGAAAATTGTAAAACTCAAATAATATCTTTAATAAAAATAAATTTAAAAAAAAAAGAAAGAAAATCTCCCTAAGTCCCAGAACTGCAGGAATGAACTTGGGCAATGTGATGGAAGAAAGACTGGGTCTTCTTGGTCCTACAGAGCAGAAATAGGAAAGAAATTTCAGGAAAAACAGGTATTGGCTTAATATAAGACTGAAAAAGTCTTTTTAACAATAAGGGATATTCAAAAAGGAGAGTGGGCTGCCTTTGGTAGTAATGTATTCCTTAACACTGGAAATCGTCAGGCATAAAAATTGAATGACCATTTGTAAGAGATTTCAAAGACTCATTCCTGTTCTATAATGAGTTAGAAAAATGAATCTGGGAAGCAGGAGATCTGTGTTCTGATATTTGTTGTATCTTTACTGTATTAATGTCACAAGAAAAAATTAACAATCCCTTTCTATATTTCTTTTCTCCAAATATAAATATATGCAATAAATATATGCATCCACCATACAGGACAATCTTCAAAAGTAAGCAAAATGCTGGCATGCTAAATTACTAGGAAGAGTTTTGGAGGAAATTTCTATCCTCCTCTCCCCAAGAAAAGTAGAAAATGTACACATTATAATAGACACCATAAGATAAATTCTCTCAATTTCTCTCTGGAGCAATGAGTTGATTTCAGGGAATAGGATAGTTAAATATCTTTTAAGCAGCTTAACAGTTGAAATCACCTTGATTTAAAAAATTCATTTGTTTGCATTTTAAATAGTGTATATGAGTAACAAGCCCATTTCCTAGGTAGAAAAAAAAATGAGGTTCAGCCAAAAAGGGACTGTGGGAAAAGAAGGAAATGAAGTGTGAGATATACCTTAAGTTTAGTAAAGCTTTATCATGAATCCATGAATCCTGAAGCTATGAGAAGAACCTAGGAGTTTTGCTAGATTTTTTCCAGAGGGGAAATATTATTCTCCAACCTGGCTCTTATAATGAAAGAGCTTTCTAGTTTTTGATTTATTTCCTTTCCTTCTTTCTTTTTTATTTTCTTTCTTTCTTTCTTCCTTCCTTCCTTTTTCCCTTTCTTCTCTCTCTCTCTCTTTCTTTCTGTAGTACTTTTTTAAAAAGCAGAACTCACTAAATTAGTGTTATGCAATCCACTGCCACTTGAGACTTCAGTGACAAACAGACCATTGAAGAAGATGAGATTTTGTGAGTAGTCAAAAAGCCATTATGCCCCCAATTTTCGTTGATCTTATTAGCACCTGTCACAGTGAAGTTAGCCCCTTGGTTATATTTGCATGACTTTTTTGATATTTTCTAGTTCATTTATATTGTGTATGGTAGTATTTTAATTATTATTCTCTGTTATTATTAGATTTTAATTGTCTGAGGAGCCCCTGGGTGATGGTGGAAAAAATAATAAGAAAATAATAATGATGATTGTATGCCTTAGTATGGGGGAATCTTATGCTGTTGATGATCCTTATGTTGTTATTAGGATTATTAATAACAATGCTATTAGCAACAACATAATACAGAGTAATTTCTATTTGAGGAGCCCTAAGTCATTTAGGAATATTAATTGGTACATGCCCAGGCACCTCAGGAACTGAAGTGCAGTGAGAATGCCTACAAATGACTTCACTTCCAAAACAGACAGTGTGGAATAAAGCACAGAGATTTACCACAGTTAATATAAGTGAGTAGCCCACTAGAGGAAGAACCCAGATATGTTAAACTGGATTACTAGGAAAAGCAGATGGATATGAGCTATGAGTGACAAACATAAGTTGCAAGATTGTGGTCAACATCAAGAGAAGGGGATAATTAAGCACAACTGATTCAATCTTTAGATAAATATTAAATATTAACTTTATTCCACTATTAATGAGTGTTCAATGATAGGACCCTAATGAGAGGCAATATTGGGCTAAGAAGACATGGACTTCCCAGGACTGCTTCAGGTTTGGAAATGGCATGGCTATATTACTGAACAATATCCTATGTATCTTCTTCCCTCTTTCCCTGCCTTGGCCTATACTGCTGTGGTTTTTGTTTATTTGTTTGGTTTTTTATATTTGTGTAATCAGGTAGAAGTTTGATTTGACCTGTTACCACAATTACAATGTCATATAAGATATTGTCGTTATTGAAATGCATATTTAGTTCAGTAGACTTCCATTTCTCACTTATCTGTGTATGTAGTGATGCACATATTTACTTCAACAAATTCAACACTCAGTCAGTCTATACCTAGAGGTGAAAGGCACTATGGGGCATAGAAAGATTTCAAATGTCACCTTCTTGTAGAAATCTTTCCTAGTCAACTAAACTCTTAGTGCTCTCTCCCTCATAAATAATATTGTATTTATATATCTATTTATTTTATGCTTCTTTGGACCATTATGGAAAGCAACTTGGAATTATGTCCTCAGGATTACTAAACTTGGCACATTCTTTGCAACCATATCTGCAAAGATCAAAGAAAGAAGAAAAGGAAATATTTGCATAAAAATATTTATAGCAGCTCTCTTTATGAAATGGAAAATAACTAAAAACTATGGACCTCTCCATCAAGTAAAAAAATGGTTGAAAAATTTATGGAATTTGAATTCAGTAGAATAATATTGTAGTATAAGAAGTTGTGGAAAAGATTGTTTCAGAGAAACCATACAAGACTTGCATAAACTGGTGAAGAACAAATCAAGAGAACATTTCTTACTATATCCATGAAATTGTAAAAATAAACAATTTTAACTATTTATGAACTTTGATCAACACAAAATCAACCATGATTCCAGAGGACTAATGATGAAGAATGCTTCTCACTTTTTGTCAAAATGGTGATAGATTAAATCTACAGAATAGTAAGGGATAAACAATCTTGTACATGCATATAAGCATATATGCAAATACTTATATTACAAAGTATAAAATGAAAAATTCATTAAGGCAAGAACAAAGTGCTAAGATTGTTTAATTCTTATTGACAGTTATGAAGCATTTACAACGTGAAAATATTTGTTCAATCATTTTTTGAATCATATTTGACTATGACCCCATTTGAGGTTTTCTTGGGAAAGAAAGTGATGTGGTTTGCGTTTCCTTCTGCAGTTCATTTTGCACACATGGTCATGGTACTTACCCAGAATCACCAAATGTCTTAGACTAGATTTAAACTCAGAAAGAAAATTTTCCTGATTTCAGCTCTGACAGTTTGAACTAGCTACTCTGCAAAGTGCTATCATAAAACAAATTCTAAATGATATCTGCCCTCAAGGAGTTTAGATATAATAAAGAAAGAAGGAAAAGTATTGTTGAGGGAATTGTGTCTTAGGAAAGAAGGAATCTGACCTTTAAATAATGATAATGAAATTAATAGTTTGAGTTGGAGACAGGGGCATTTTCATTTGAATCAATAATGTGAGGAACATGCAAAGTCAGAAAAATATGAGCATGGTTATCTTGTCTTTCTTAAAGTTCTTGAAGAGATGTCATATAAAAGGATTCTAACTTTTTTTTGCTTGGTCCAAGAGAGTATAACTAGGAAAATGGGCAGAAATTATAGAGGATCATTTCAGCCTAATGTTAAATAGCATCTTCCTAATTATTTGAATAGTGCAAAAAAATGTAAAATGAGTGCCTTTAAGATGTAGCAAGTTACAATTGGGTATAGAAATCTATCTTACCCTAGAGGAAAATAGAGGACAGTGGAAAGGAAGGGAGCATGTGGATGACAGAAGACAGGGAAGATAGTATGAGAGGGTAGTCAGATGCAACACACTTTTGAGGAGGGACAGGGTGAAAGAAAGAGATTAGAATAATTGGGGATAGGCCGACGAAAACTGAAGGAAATACAGCTAGCAATAGAAACTGTGGGGGGTGGAATATTGAAGCAATTTCTCTGATGGACTTATGATGAAGAATGCTATCCATCCCAAAGACAAAGTTAATGGTGCCTGAATAAGACTGAAGCATAATTAAAAAAAGGAAAAAAGTAGTGAGTTACCCATCATTGAAGGTCTTCAAGTAAGAGTCGGTTAAAAAGATGGTTTGGCTATTGTTCTAGAGTAGGACTACTTGTAGACAATGTAAAGGCAGTTACCTGTTTAGGGTTAGGCTAGATGTTTTCTGAGATTCCTGAGAGTGTATGAATTTCTTACTTTAGCAGTTCATTTTGACTGTAGTATACAGAATGTAAAGGGAATTAGTAAGAAACAAGGTAGAAATGTTAAGATAAACTATGATAAACACAAGTGAGAAGAAAGAACTAGATATTTGACTAGGCATAAAAGGGCATGTGCCTTGAGAGGATGCATCAGGGAAGTGGGGGCCTGCTTGATGCCTCCTCTGATGCTGCCGCAGGAGACCATTCCCCTTTCTGAACATATTCTGGTGAGTCCTGCCTTTCCTATATCCCTGGTTGTTCTCAGTTAGTTGAGGAACTTCATCAAGGGAGTATTCCTCCTGGTACTCAATGCCAACTCTGCTTAGATGATGACCACAGAACCAAGAAGAAAATTGTCTAGATATACATACGCTCATAAACAGGACTGTAACAAGGTCTGGAGAGGCAAAATTGAAACCTTAAGTAATGAACTTTATTTATTATTAATGAATCTGAGTGAGTGTTGGCTATGTTTGCAACTGCATACAATGAACAAAGAGACCATCACTAGCAGTTAGATTTTTTGTTACTATCAACTACATTTATCCCTCCCACATCCCATATCTTTGATACATCAAGGATCAATTTAAAAAACTAAATGGGAAGTTTAGGGGAAATTTTCAGAAGCCACAGATGACATACAAAGGCTAACAGATAATACAGAACCCATGACCAAATATTTCACCCAAATTTTAAAATACTCCACTAAAGAAAAATTTTTTAAAAATTCAGACTTCTCTACTATGAAGGGAGGGCCAAAAGCAATTTATCCAGGTTTTTCAGATCACAGGGGAACTGTGGAAGGGATAAATATATTATTGTTTTGCTGTTATCTTAATTTTCACTATTATTGTCATTGCTGTAGTCATTTCTAGAAGTACTTGAAAATTATTTGATATTATCATTTACAAAAGAAGACTTGGAATTATGAAACCAGCTCCATGTCTAGGCACTCACATATCCAGTTAGACTAAAAGTTATTGTTAAAACTTCTGACAATAAGAACTAGTTTAGGGGAGGCTAGGTGGTGCAGTGGATGGGGCAGCTAGGTGGCACAGTGGATAAAGCACTGGCCCTGGAGTCAGGAGTACCTGGGTTCAAATCCGGTCTCAGACACTTAATAATTACCTAGCTGTGTGGCCTTGGGCAAGCCACTTAACCCCATTTGCCTTGCAAAAGCCTAAGAAAAAAAAGAACTAGTTTAGGTTTTCAAATAAATCATGAGAACCTCAAGGAAGGTATCTATTAATAACAGGTTTCTTATATACTGCATTTAATCAAATAAATTGGTTTCCATCTGATGCAACTCTGTATCATATCCTCCTTCCATTGGAGGACCAAGTAATGTGTTTATAGGTCTTCCTCATTTTCTCCTGTCATTGAGAGGTTGCAATTAAAGTTTTTAATCTATGAAACCATCATTCCTCCTTCTTGTTACATGATCAGCCTAACAAATTTCTATCATTTATGTTCTTAAAACATCTTTTTTTTCCTTCTTTCTCTTTGAAATTCCTCATTGGTTAGAATTGTAGCCTAAACATATGCAACACACAATTCTCCAATGACATCTATGTGATATCCATATTCGCTTTTTTCAGAAACTATTTTGTTCCATGTATATATGACAGAATGTGAACATTAAAAATATAAGATTTTGCTTCCAGGGTAGCTTGGGATAATTGAAGATGCTTTAACATTTCTTTTAAGGCAATTTCAATCTAATCTCATGTTTAATTCTGGACCCAATGCAACCATTTGTACTATCTCTTCAAGAGAAACATACTAATGTTTAACCTCCATTCATTTTCCATTTAAATGCATGTCATAATCTGAGTAAATATTCTTCATCCAGTTGATCTTTCTTGTGTGGATAGTTAGACCAAACCTTTTTTTTCAAGGATATTCTACAACATTCCTGGGCTTGGTGGAACTAACACAGTATCATCCACAAAAGCAGTATATGGAAGACCTGACCATCTGCTGGAAATTTTTATCGGCTTGGATTACATGCAGGCTATCCTCTATCACAGTGGTAAATGTTTCATAAATGTTATCTAAATGGTATTGACTAGAATTATTTCTGTTTGTTATTTCCTTGAGAAATCTTGACTAATTTTGATTTATGGAGAGGAGCTACCTTATTGAAAGAGAGACTTCAATGCTCTGCTTTACTGTCCTGAATGAATTGCTTTTTCATGATAAAAAATAACCAGAATAAGATCTTATTTTCTATACAACTTTTTGTCAACTACAAAATGGTCATAATGTGTTCAGTTGTAGAAAATTGCATAAGAAAGCCTTGTTCCTTTATAAGCTCTCAAGACTGTTCACAATTCACATGTAGGTGAGTTTCATAAAGACACTGTATAGATAGGAAATGGAGAATGTCATCAATCTTTTATAAACAAATACTTGTGTTCTCTAAGGATACTAAATATGAGAGAAGAAAATAGAATTGTCAGTGGGAGGGAGTGGTAACTATTATTGATTATACCTATTTACCTTCTATTCAGCTTTTCAGGTGCATATTCATATAATTTCAGTTCTTTCAATAGAAGGTAAACTTCTAGAAGGCAATATTATCATTTGTCTTTGTATTCCTGACACCTAGAACAGTGCTGGGTATTAGAATTAATTTAATTATTATTATCAAGTATTTGTATAATAACTATCTTCTGATGAATAATTGAAGTTCCTTTTTCTCCACAAAGTTTTGATTATATTAGTTCTCACTGACTTCCTGCTTTTTTAACTATTTATCATCTGAACTTTAAAAAAAGTAAATATTTCACATCAGTTAGCTCATTGGATCTTTACCCTCCCAATTTGGTAGGTACTATTTTTATTTGAATTTTACAGATGTTGAAACTCAGAGGAATATAATGTTAAGTGACTTGCCCAAAGTATACAACTGAGTGTCTGAGATCAGATTTGAACTTGTCTTCCTGACTCCAAATCTTGTGCTCTATCCACTGTTAAAAATTAGTCTTACACATTATTAGTCAAACTGCACAATTAAATAAAGACACATTGATACTTCAACAATATATCTCACATATGTACCATTTTCTCCTTTCATGAGATCACTACCTAAGTCTAGGTCTTTCATCACTTCTTCTATGGACTATTTGGTATCCCTGAACTCCAGTCCCTTCCCTCTTTCATCCTTACTCCATACAATAGACCAGTTGGTACTCTTAAAGCCTATCTCTCACCAGGTCATTACCCTACTTGTTTCTCTTGTTCTTCTTGCCTCTTAGAAAAACTGTCAATGTTTTGGAAGCTCTTTACTATACCTTTTCAGTATACTTTTCCAGACTTAGTGCTTGTGGTTTCCTATACTCTCTTTGGCCTTTGTTCAGGTCACTATGCACCTGGACTCTATAGTATACCAAATATCTTTCAAAGCTTGGCTCATCTGCCTTATCCTGTTCCCAGTTCTTTACCCAGTTTCTAATGAGTTCCTTGAAAGAATTATCTTGTATATGTTTTGAATTTAATTATCTATGCTTTTGTTATGCCCCATTTCCAATATAATGAAAGGCCCATTAAGGCTAGGACAATTTTGGTTTTGTTTTTGCATTTCGAGCTATTAATATAGTATTGATCACACAATAGGTATTTAATGCTTATTAAATTTAATTGAGTGCATAAAATTTCATAACTTTTCATTTATGATTTCTGTCTTGATCAGGTTTCCCCCCCCCTTTTCCATTATATCTACTTTTAATTTCATACAGTTGTAGATAGAATTTACTCTGTTCTGGTCTTTTTTTTTTTGCCTTGAATTATTTCATAAAGTTCCTTCTATACTTCTTTATATTCCTTTATATGCCTATTTCAATTACATTGTAGTATTCCATTACATTAATACATAACAATTTATTCAACTAATTCCCTATTGTTGAGCATTTAAGTTGCTTCCTCTAATTTGTTGCAATTACAAATAATGATACTATAATAGTCTTTGAACAGAGATTTCTTCTTTTATTTTTTTGATAATGCTAGCTGGATAAATTCCTAACAATAGGATTATAGGATCAAAGAATGTAATGATTTTTGTTCATTTTATTGCATACTGCCACATTACTTGCCAAAAATATTCTACTAGCTTGCAATTCCACCAGTAATGAATAAGTATCAACTCTCCACAACTCTAGGAGCATGGAGATTCATTGCTTTTCTTTTTTTTGTCAAATTGATTAGGATGATGTGATTCTTACAAGCTATTTTAATTTTCATGTCTTTGATTATTTTTTTTCAAGTACTTATTAACCATTAGTTTTCTTTTCTGTAAATTGCTCTTTTATTCCCCTTGACCATTTATTCTCTAGGGAGTGGATGATGACTGTGTAAATTTAATAGCTCTTTAAATATTTCAAAAGGCAGCACTGCCTAATGTATAAGGGCTTGCATTAGAATGCAAGCATGTATTTGGGTTCATGTATTAGCCATGATACAAACATATTAATTATATGTCCATAGGCAAGTCATTTTATTTCTCACTGATGCTGGTAACTTTCTCAAGTTGTAGATTATAGGCCATTTTTTTATATGTCCTTGTGGAGTATCTCATTTCTCTCTCTTTCTCTCTCTCTCTCTCTCTCTCTCTCTCTCTCTCTCTCTCTCTCTCTCTCTCCCACACACACACACACACACACACACACACACACACACACACACATTCACATTTGTAATATTTGCCAAAAAGTTTCTAATCTCATTTCTTATTTTAATTTTATTAAGCCAATTTAATGAACACATCTAGCTCATTCCAAATAATTGTACCACATAAGTTATAATTTGATCATAATATTGACTTATTATTTTATATGCACTCATTTTGTATTCCCAACTAGATTATAACCTTCTTGAAGACAGATAGCATGTCTTATGCTTCTTAATCCCTCATGGTCCATAGAATAATACTGAGTACATAGTAAGTGATTAGTCAAAACTTACTGATTGATTTTAGGACCGAGTGTCACTCTCTGAACCTGTCATTTGGAACTCCTCCAACACTTTAAGTCCAATGACACCATCTGCTCATCTCTTCTACTCTCCTCAGTTCTGAGTCTATTCTCCCTCCTTGCTCTGGTTAGGGCTTCCCAGCATCTTCACTCATGTGTGAAAGAACATACTCTACACGATTGCTCCTTCCATGGTCTCTGCTACACCAAGGCAGCAGCCATCTGTCCCTTACCCAGGCTCCAGTGGCCTTGTATTAGAGCTCTGATTTATAATTTATTAGCGGCCTTCTGCTGGGCCTTTAAAGGCTTTTATTTTCCTCAGGAAATCATTGGCACAGAGACCTAACTTAGCACCACCAGAGATGTTGCAGGTGTTTGAAAGGCCCCCAGATGGAGACATCCAGAGTCAGCGATTGGAATAAGATAGTCAATTTGACATTCTCGATCCTGCTGTGCTGGAGAAACCTTTATTGCTTTAAACAGTGTCCCCCAAATTTCTCCACTCTCCTCATTTGCATTTCTGCACATCTGCCAGTTTACTTTCACTCATAACATTCCATTTTGTTCTTTGAAAGAAGATGTACCTGAACTAAAGCTGGGCACCCCTGAGAATAGACCCAGAAAGCATGCATGAGTAGTTTTCTGAAACCTCAGTAGGCAATATGTGTTTTTAATAATCATCTGGTAATTAACAGCTGTGATGCAAAGCTTTTCATTTGGAAAAAAATAATAATAATAATTTCAGTGATTTGGTGCCAAGAGCCAGATGGGCAGCTGAAGAGAGAGGCCTCCAGCTTATGTATCAAACAGGTGGGAAAGGTGAGAACCAAGGGCCTCATGATCACTTTACATCTGGAAAGGCATCTGGGAATTCAACAAAGCTCAAGGTCCAGAGAACTGGCCCCTTCTAAGCCTTTCCCAAAACAGCTTCCCTCTTAGTGCCAATTACAATATTGGTTTTATACTGAATTTAAAAGGTGGACCACAGGAAAAGGAAATGAAAAATAGAAAGCTAATGAAAACCAGAAGGAGTGACTGAAAAATTGTTTTGACATTTTTAGTACTGAAATGCATTTATTTAAATGAAAATATTTACCATGTAGGTTTCATTGGTTATACTATAGTGTTTAATGTTAAGTTTATAGCAAATCATTTTTTAAAGTGTAACAAGACTTGCACTGACATTAAGTCCCTGAAAACATAAGCTGCCATATGGTAAAAACCAGCCTTGGAAAGAAAAATTCCAAAAACCTTAAGGCCACAAAAGCTGTATTTAACCCACACACTTTGCATTGGTTTGCATATGACGATCATTCTCCAACTCTCTACCTCGTGCTAAAGCTAACTTTTCCTTGTGCCTCACCTCTCTTATCATCTGATCTCTTAGGTCCCTTTTAGCTCTAAATCGCATGATATTTATATTTCTCATTAGATTCACTAGGGATTTCTTACAGACACAGGGCAGGGAGGTTAGTGTTTATCTTCTTGGCTGAAAACCACTGGAAAGATTTACATATATATTTGAGGAAGCACTACAATTTTCCTCATCCAGAATGTATACTAGGGATACCTTTTAAGTCCTTTGTTTATTTAGTGATACAGCTGCTAATTATGAATATTGGGCATCTATCATGTACCAGGCACAATGCCATAGAACTAAATATTCAGAAGAATAAATATTGGTCTGATGATTTTTATTCTAATCACCTCTTTTGGAGCAGGATGTGTTGCAATTGATTCTTGCCTCTGCTTGATTCAGTTCATCACCATGAAGAATACCAGGAGGGAGTTATTTTTTTCAACCCAGAGACAAGAGTCACCACCCTGTTGCCCAGAGGGCAAAAACATTTACTTATGTACATCTAAAAAAGAATTTCTTTTTCCCATTGCTAAGTTATAAACTATTAACAGAAAACAAAGTCAAGTTAAAATCTTTCTGAGTTTCTTGGTCTGGCAATTGTTAATGCACATCAGAGGGTCATGATGCAATGAAATGGCTCCAAGTCCTTTGAAGTATCTCTCTTCAGAGATGTTGTGGAAATGATTTGTATCTACCAGCTTCAGCAGCAATCCTCAGAATTCATGACGTTTATCAAAACTGTGTCTGATTAAACATTCGATTGTTGAAAGATACTTAAGTCAGATCCACCTCACATTATTCACTTTCTTCCTTAATATTAAAATTTCTTCAAAGCAGATAATAAAACTGTCTTCATTATGAAATATCCTCTCGCCATCAGTATAGTCTTGATAATTCTCTTTTTCTGTAGAGATCATCTTGGGTTCTTGGATTTTTCTTAAAATGGCAACAGGTTTTCCACAAGTCCTTAAGTGGATGATTGTATTATTAAATGATAATAATACTTTGAAAACTGGCCACAGAGTCTTGCATTATAATTTTAAATTTTTACCAAGGAAATTCCACCAAAGTTATCGAACATCAATGAAGGATATGTTAGATGTTTTCACAAAAGCAGAAGGAAGAAAAATGGAGGGGAGGAAGGAAAGGAAAGGAAAGGAAAGGAAAGGAAAGGAAAGGAAAGGAAAGGAAAGGAAAGGAAAGGAAAGGAAAGGAAAGGAAGGAAGGAAGGAAGGAAGGAAGGAAGGAAGGAAGGAAGGAAGGAAGGAAGGAAGGAAGGAAGGAAGGAAGGAAGGAAAAAAGGGGGAAGGAAACTAGGATAGAAAGGAAGAAGAAAGGATGGAAGGGAAGAAGGAATAAAGGAATGGAGGGAGGAAAGAAGGAAAGGAAGAAGGGAAGGGAGGGAGGGAGGGAGAGACAGAGGAAGGAAGAAAGGAGGGAAGAAGGAAGATTTATTAAGTACTTATTATGTTCCACACAGTGTGCCAATTGCTTTACAAATTGTATCTCATTTGACCTTAGAGGTGAGATGCTATTATTATCCACATTTTACAGGTGAGGAAACTGAGGAAATTAAATGATTTGCCCATAATCACACAGCTAGTATTCCTGACCCAGTGTTTTGTGCACTGCACCACTGGTGTATCTAGTGTAGTACTTTGTATCCCACCTACCCAGTAGATTCTTCATAGAAATTTGACCACAGAGCGTAAGTAGTAAATAGTTGGGTTAAAATGGATTATTTTTTTTAAATATATTGGGGCCTCCTGATCTTGTTTGTAGGCAGATGGAAAGAAGATAGTGGAGAGGCAAAAGGTGTATCAGAGGGAGTGTACGATGGATTAACAAAGCAAAATCCTAGAGGAGGTTTGAGGAGATGGGATCAAAGTTACAAGTACTGGAAACGAATCGAGCAAGAAGCAGGGATTCTTCTGACATAGGCATCAAAGTGGAAATAATGATTAATGAGACAAAAATACTTTGTGGAATGTTGGAGGGGAATTCAGTAACTCATCCAATAATTTCATTCTCAGTGAAGCAGGAGACTAATAGGTAGAGGATACTGAAGACTCATAAATAAAGGAAAAGAATTGAAACATGTGCCATAGGAACTGGAATGGAAGACAATAACTACATAAAATTAGAAGGGTGATTAGCAATAAAATTATGGACTTTAATGGAACACAATACACCAAACATAATGATTAGAGGCTTCACCGTTTCCTTTCATTGGGATTGAAATTGGGTTAAATTAAAATTCTAGTCTTTTTTGAGCATGATCCTTCCTAGAGATAAAGATTCTTCCACAGTACTTCCCTTTGCCACATGCCAGCCCTGAATGAGAAAAACTTAAGAATTCCATCGTGAACATCTTACTCTAATTGACTTGTACCACTGAGAGTGGAAGAAGAGTACAATGAAGCACAGAAGGGTGGGAGAGAGAGGCATGGATATGTACATCTGTGTAAGAAAACAGTTTGCCAACCAAATTATTTCCTTTTCATTGCATAACCAGTCTGGTAGAAGTTAAAACTCACTTCCTGGTACCTTGATTTTCACCATTGTAAGCTTCTAAAGTAGCTAATATGTCTTCACTTAGATCCTGGAGGGTAAAGTTCCAGTGGCCATAGATGAGTATTTGGCTATATAACCTCCATTAGCATTGATAGAGCAAGACAGAATGTATACTGTGAGCATGGACCCCCTTGGTCTGTACAAATGTCTCCATACTTAGCAAGTAAGATGCCCATTTAACCAGGAATCACAGACTAAAACAGCTTATCAATGAGTTTCAATAGTACCCAGGGGGCCATGCACTGCCTCATCATCACTATCCCTCTGTCCTCCTGGGGTCTTGTTCCCTCCGCCTGATTTAGACTTCAAGACAGAATTTCCTATTTCTTCCCACTTCCACCCCCACAAGTCTTTCCCCAAACTCTACATGATCTGATTCAGTTGCCCAGTGAAATGGATTCTTAACAATTCTGGTTTTGCTCTCCACCACAAGGGAAATACTCTCTGATGACTGGGCTGCTCAAGGGGCCAGCAGCTTCCATTTACTTACCAGTGCCCAATGGAAGTAAGTCCATGGCTAGATGCAAAGTAAGAGAGTGGACAAAGAATACGAATTGGTTTTCATCTCTGTATCTCTAACATCTAGAATGATATATTGCATATAATAGATTCCAAGTTTTTGTTAAACTGAATGATTTAACCTCTAACCCAAACTTCACCAAAGCCTTAACAAGTATTTGCTGTTAATTCCTTACATTTTGGTCATGAATTGACATGTTGCTTTTATCTATGAATGTGTATAAATGATCTTATGAAACAGAATCTCCTAAATGAGATCCATATTTATTCAAGAATTAGTTCTAACTACCCACACAGAAAAAAATAAAAGAAAAGGAATGGATGAAGAATCCCTATAGTCCACACCGTGGTGTGCAATTTGATAGACAATCTATAAAGCTCTTATGTCAATACAAATATATGGCTCAGACACTTCAAATGGACAGCAATCTAAGTTTATAATTGAACAGGATGAGAAGAATGGGTTGAAATCCCTTTGGGGATTTGCACAGTTTGCGGGGGGGGGGGGTGTTTTTTTAATGAACACAAGCTTCTTGAAAAAGAGGTCTATACTTTTTAACAGTATTATTACTGGATGATTGGCAGTCATAGAATTCTACAGTCTCTAAAGAATTAAAGTTGGGAATCTTTCAAGGTGATTGGAAGAAGTACATGGTGGTTTTTAAGTATGCTGCATCACATTCCAAATTAGAAATTATGCAGGAAAAATTATGTACAGTATTGTATCAAAGAAATGTTTGAACAGGAAAATCCAAACATATTTATCAAAGCAGGAGCAAATAGGAATTGATAGCCAGATCTTATGGCTATCCAGGTAATGTTAAGTGAACATAAAGTCCTTTCTATGTCAAGTGGATGGTCTTAGTATGGTTGAGTCATTCAGTTTTGTCAGACTTTTTGTGACCCCATTTGGGTTTTTCTTGACAAAGAAATTGGATTGGTTTGTCATTTCCTTCTCCAGCTCATTTTACAGATGAGGAAACTGAGGCAAATGGGGTCAAAATGACTTACCCAGAATCACATGGCTAATAAGCATCTGAGGTTGGATTTGAACTCAACAAGATGAGTCCTGTAGACTCCAGAACCAGCACTTCTCACTATGCTACCATAATTAAGTTGCTCCATAGTTAAGGTGATGATATTATGGAAAATATATAGAACATGAAAAAGAATCAAATAGGATAGTATGGAATGGATGGGTTGCAATCAGTGTTATTGAAAGGAATATCCATATTAATGAGATTCATTGGGGATAGTATATGCATTCTCTATGATAGCTTTATAATGTAAGTTACTAGAGAATTAGGTCAGTGTTTATGTTGTGGCTTTTTCCCCTATAATTAACAAGGTACCATATGTAAATAGGTATTTAACATAATATATTCTATTTAATGATGATTAATAATAATAATACTGTGTCAGTAATAGATAGGATTTAAGACCTCTTGAGCAATGTTTAGGAGTAAATTAGATCTACTGGCTCCTAGGAATCAACAACAAATACTAAATGGCATCAGGTAGCATACGCTTTAGGGTCTGAAACAATAAAAATAATTATGGCCTTAATGGGATTGGAAAGGGAGATGGGAGAGGGCATACCTCTTAGACAAGACTATAAGAAATAAGATGATAAAAAAAAGAAATAAGATGATATTATATATGTACCAGCAAATACCAAATCATTTAATAGACTAAAGAGACATAGTATTGGAAAAAGTCTCTTAATTCAGTTATTGGTAGTGCATTGTTTTAATTTTGTTTGTCCTATGACTGTTCTGTTGCAAAATGATTGGACTTTTTTATCAGGAAAGGACTCATGATTCTGAGTATGCTTATCTGTGGAAAGCAATCTATCATTCACTCAGAGAATAAGAATAATATAGAATTCAGGGCAGTTCCCACAGTGCTCTGTGGGAACAAGTTTGGTTTTAGGGATAAAGCAGTAACCCTGGAGGGAGTGGAACTAGGTTTAAATACAAGTTCTGCTACTTTCTACCTATATGTCCTTGAGTAATTTGCTTAATCTCTTTGGGGCTCTGTTTGTTCAACTATAATATGATAGGGCACTCTGGCTGGTCCCCGAGGTCTCTTCCAGCTCTAGACCTATGATCTTATGATTAGATGATTTCTGAATTTTCTTCTGACTCTAAATCTTGTTTACATTTCCTACAGAGCAATATAAATGTAAATTATTATTCTTATATAAAAGACAGCTTTCAAAAAAGGAATAAAGAATGAGTGAAATAGAACAAGGGAATAATAATAAAATAAAATAATAATAATAATAAACTAGTACTTTTTTTCAAATTACTTTACAATTATTATCTCATTTTTACCCTCACAAAAAACCCTGGGAGGTAGATGATACTGTCATCTCCATTTTACAAAAAAAGACAGATTAAGTGACCCACCCAGGGTCACAGCACTAAGTAAGTATTTGAGTCTGAATTTGAATTTAGGAGTCCTAAAAACATTGTAATATTCAGATTTATTTTTTGAGTTATGAGCTGTCTATAAAGAGGTTGATTGCTCCAAAACAAAGGGGGGGGGGGAAATAGACCCAGAAATTAAGAAAAATCAGTTGATAAATTGTTGATACTGATCAGTAGTTGGGAAGCACTAACAGTTGATCTTTAATTACTTAACATAAGAAAATACACTAGGATAGACCAGGCTAACACCATAAAAAGGCCATAAGTCAGTTTTTGGATAGATACTGACAAACAATGCAAATAGCTACAAACTGAGATTTATTGCAATTGTACATTACAAATCACTTTTTCATAATTTAATGTGTTTCTTTTAAACAAATCTTTGTAATGCAGCACAGTTTATCTGTGGAAAGCAAATTTAAGTAATTTACATTTTGTTATTATAGACAAGGAATGGAGTGGCAGTGTTTTAAAATAATCAGCCTTGGATTCAAGAAGAGCTGTTTTCATGTTCTTTCTTTGACACATATTGGATGTGTGACCTTGAGAAGTTACTTTACCTATCAGCATCCCAAGTAATTATCCAAGATTGTAAATCCCAGAAGAATTGTTGTAATGAATTAGAAGAGGGAGTTTCTTTCTTAGAAGTTTTCTGTCCTTAAGAAATCAAAGGTTCGGATGATAAATAGATACATAACAGTGTATCTATGTGTGTATATTTTTTGTGTAGGGTATGTATTTGTATGTATAACTATATGTATATATATATATATATATATATATGTTTATATGAGTGTATACACATACTCAACTGTTTAGATTCTGACTGTAGTGGGAGAAAAAGGCAAAATAAAAGCAAACAGTTATGTCTGATGATCAAAGGCCTTCCTTCATGGTATTTTTTAATCCTAGAAAGCACATACAATAGTCTAAGAAAAAGACAGGGGTACTGTTTCCTTAGCTTGTCCCTTTTTCTACTACTGGAATAAGGACAGAAACAGTCATACAGCATTAGCTCAGGAGCCCCATCCCAAGAGTCTCATTTGTCATCTCATAAAATTTTTAAAAATATCAAAATCTAGAAAGTACAGCTCAAGGTCAGAGAATAGGAGAAAACATTATTTCACAGTTTATTGATACAATAACAATTTTAAAATAAAAATGTCTTATTTAGCATGCTGATCAGATACGGTTGCTCATGTCTTTCTAATTGGGAGGAGTAAGAAAGATGAAGGAAAGAAAAACATCAGGTTCTAGAGATGAGGATCTCCTCTTGAAGTCTGATGAAAACTATTTTCTCTTTTTCTTAAAAATAACTGATAATTTTCTTGAGGTTCCTCCCTCTCTATTCTTAGTAGAGATGAGATTTAAAGAGGAATTGGGGTGATAGTGGGTATATAATAAATGCACATAATTCATCAGTACTCCAATGTGTGTACACACACACACACACACACACACACACACACACACACACACAAACATATAAAATGAAATCAGAATAAAGGCTAGAAAGAGTGATTCCATTTCAAAAGAATTATAGAAGCTATAAGAAACTTAAAAATATAACTTCCAAGATTGATCCTGGGGAAACATAACTTTAATTATGAAAGATTCTTGGTGGAAATAAAGAAAATATAAGTGACTGCTCATGAAGAGGTGGAACCAATATCATACAATGACAATACTACATAAATTAGTTTTCTTATTCCACACTTTAACAATTAATTTCTCAAAAGAATATTTTATAAAAATTGAAAAATAAATAACAAAATTCATTTGGTAGAACAAGAGGTTAATAATTTCAATGATAAAAATGAAAAAAGCTGAGAGGAGATTTATCAATATCAGATCCAGACTGTACTATGAAGAAGTAATCATTAAAATGAGTTTGTGGTAGGAAGTGCAAATTAATTTTAAAAATAATTTCTTTTAAATTGCTTGAAAAATAAAAAAATTGGAAATAAAAAGAATCTATGATCCTATTGTGTGTGTGTGTGTGTGTGTTTGTGCCCACCACCCAGCACAGTAGCAGTCTTAGAATAGGAGCTTAATAAATGCTTGTGTGATTGACTGAAGATGTGCATTAGAACAGAACCTCCTTACTGGTAAAGACAACAAAGCATCTTACATTAGATCACCTTGAAAACCAGACCATCTCCATCCCAGTGAGCAGACCCATCACTAGTTCCATTTCTTTTTGTATTCAGGGCTCCTCCAGTAAACTACCAGAGCTCTTTATATCAGGGCAAAGGGTCAGTTGACATCATTCAAGATTTCTAGCTATTGTTTTCAGTAACCTGAGGAATGTCCCATTTTCTAAAAGATTCTCTGTACTATATTGACTTTTTAAATTAACTCTGACCTAAGAGCACAGGTTTATGGGAGTATCTCTTGTTTGTGTGTTTAAGGGACAAAGATGAAACCAAGGGAAAGAGAAGGGGGTGGGGAGAAGACAAAGACAAAGGCATACTAAGAATTCTAATCTGAAGCACAGGTTACTTCAGCGGCAGCAATATTTTTAGAGAGGAAAGCAACAATCTCAGCAATATTTTCCAATATTTGAGGCCTGTTGTAGCTCATAAATGTTTTTTGCTTACAATTGGCTTACAATTTGCTTACAATGGCACATTCTGCCTTGATTTCCCCATCTGTGAAAGAAGAAAGGATCAACAAGTAAGGATGGATTTTTCTACAAAAGTGATGTCTCTGGAGACCTAAGCATGTGTAGCTATTGTCACAGATTTTAGAGCCCAAAATGTCTTATATTTTGAGCAGCTGAAAAGTTCAATGGATAGAGCACTAAACTTGGAAGCAGGAAAATTAATCTTCATGAGTTCAAATCTGACCTCAGACATTTACTAGCTGTGTGTCCTTGGGCAAGTCACTTAACCCTGTTTGCCTCAGGTGCTATAAAATGATCTGGAGAAGGAAATGGCAAACCACTCTAATATCTCTGCTAAGAAAACTCAAAAATGAGGTCACTAAGAATTAGATATGTCAGAAAATGATTAAACAACAATAAAGCCTTCATTTTAAAGACTCCAGTCCTGGAGTCAGGATCCTGTAGATTCAAAAGAGAACTTGTCAACATTTCCTCTTAAATATCTCCCTCCTTTTCTTCCCACACTTCTGTTAGTGTAACCACCATTTTCCAAATTCTTAAGGCTTCAAAACCCTGAGTAAACTGACTCTTCCTTTTCCCTTGGTCTCTACTTTGTCAGCATAGAAATGATGGCAGATTTGCTCCATTTTTAATTTCTTTGTTGCCTGCCTTTCTATTTCTAAAGGAAACTTCTTCATTTCTCTATAGCTAAAAATGCTCTTTGACTGATCTGGCTTAGATGAATCTTAACCTTTCTACAAGACTTGTTTTCCCTACTCTAATTCTGTTTGTAATTTGATGTACAATGTGGGACTGTTTACAGTGCTCAAGTACTGCTCATAATTTTCTACCATTCCTCTGTAATGTTTTGTAAATGAGTTATACTCTAAACTGTTGTTGACCTTCACTGCCACTTAGGAGATCAAGTGCTTGTTAACTAAAGCAATTTCCTATGAGCAGAGTTTAATGGGCTCCTTGTTGTGGCAAAATATATTAAATTTCATGGAAAATGGTGATGGTCTGTAGAGATGTCTTTTCCTTTATCCATTTTTTTTGATTTTCATTGTCAACAGCTTGTCCAACTATAATTGGTTCAATTATAATTATACACAGCGTTTTTTTCCTCATTTTTTTTTCTAATTTGGTATTGGTTTTGACCTTTAGTCAATAGTTCTGACTACACACAGACATCTGGTTTAAAACCCATTTCTTCATCAGAAAACTGTCTGTCATCATGTAATTAATTTAATTTTTTATACTGTTTGATGCTTGTCAGGTTCAGCATTTACATTTAAATCAATCCATTCTGTCACCAACCTCTCCACCTGATGTTAACTCATACTACCTCCCCTCACTTTGGTTTCTACATACTAAGTTGGTCCATTCCCTGACTCTTGTCCTGTACTCATCCCCTCTGCATTTTTACTAACACTGTCACATATTTGGAATAGCCTCTCTTCTCAGTATGTGTCCCAACTACTGAAGTCTCACCTTTCTTTTAGACTATCTTTCTCTATCTTATCTTCCCCACTTAGATTTCTCTTAATACTTTTTTTTCTATACCATCCTATTTGTTATCATACTTGTGTGCATATGTATTCTATTTTATTTTATTATGAACTCTTTGGGGGCAGAAACTTTGTCATTTTTCATTCTTATATTCCCAAGGTAAGTGTGGTCCTGTGTTAATAGTAAATATCTGATATGTGCTGTCTGAATTGGGAATATGGCACTGGGAGAAAGGGACTTAAGGGAGGATGGGTGACCAGTGAATAAAAGTTAATGAAATGCAAACTACCAATCCTCTGATCTACCTTACCATATCATACCTTATCCACCTGGCTAAAGATAGAGTAGATTTACTGGATTAGACATTACTCACCCCTTTCAAATAATGACTGCTTCCAATTAGGGAGATAAAGGTAATGAACTAATAAGTTGGTACAAGAGAAAGAAAAGTTACCTATCAGAACATTACAGCCTCTTCTAAGTTGAAGTAGGCCCCCAGAGCGAAGCAGGTAAACCTAGAATGTTACTCTGCCTACAGACCCAAAATATTAACAACATAATCATGCTTGTCCTTTGTCACTTCAATATACTTAATTATGGAATAAAGGACAATGAATGAAAAAAAAAGGCAAGTGAGAACCTGACTGGAAACTCATTGGAAAGGGGGGAGAAGAAAAGATTCCTGAGACTTTAAACCCAGACTATGATTTGGCCAGATTCTTGCTTGAATGGGTGATGGATATATGAGTATATGCAAGGCTATGTATATATAAATTTTTATAGACATACATATATGTGTGTATACATGTATGTATATATTTCATAACATTAAATTTTTGGTGTCTGTCTGGATAACACTGATATAAAGGGAAAGTGATAATCCAACTGAATTAGGGAAGGTTAAACAAACAGTGTTCAGCAACAGATGGGGTTGGTGCTGGATAATTTTCACTTGTCACCTCCCTTCCAGGTAATAGATATTCTGGCAGCAGCTTCCAGTACCTGGGGAGGCAGGCCAACTAGCCCCATAGCCTTCCTATTTGGAAAGCACTAAACCACATTCCTTAACCTGTCTAAATGATAAAATCTTAAGAGCCAAAACTTTTTGCAAGACTTATAGTGGCGATTTAACTCAGTCCCTGCTAAGGTTGCTATCTGTCAGACTGTCATTGTGACAGGCAGATTTGTAAATGCTCTGGCTTCAGTGTCAGGTTGAAGGTGACATTTTTCAGTTGGGAATTTTTTTTCTTCCTTCCTTCACTGAATCTAAGTGACTTAGAAACCAAGAGAGCAATACTACCAAGGAATCCTTCCTGTGACTCCCCTAAATCACTCCCCTGACTTGGGTGAGGTGAATTTGGACCTTGTTACCTTTAGCATACATTTATTCTGCCCTAGAATTGATAAACTGGATTGTCCATCTCCTAAAGGGTCCAAATTGTACAATACTATAAAACTCCTCCACAATGCCTCAGTTGCAGCTCTGCCTTATTTGCTGTGATTTGCCTTGGCTCCTTTTCGCACTTCCGATGGCATTATAAATACTTACATAGATTAATTAACCACAATATAAAAACTCAGAATCCCAACTAAATTCATTTAACAACCTGCCAGGCCATTTCTTGGCTGAAGCATCTAAAACTAATTCTGAACACTTATTGACATCCTTCCTTTTGCTGCCTTTCTAGAATAATTAAATCTTAATTAAATTCCTATTTTAACCCTTTCTCTTCCCATTATTGTCACATTTGTACTTCTAACCCCTCCTTGACTCTTATTGATATCCTGGGTTCTTTTTGTCTCCCTTGGGCTTCTGCCAAACCCTTGTATATACTGCTTGGCCTTTTCCCACATAATTCCTTTCTTATTTTCAGTCTCTTCCCAGTTGTGGCCTTTTGTCTTCCCTTGTCCTCTTTATCTATCCCTTACTCTTCTAATCTATCTCTTCTACTCCCATTCCCTTCCAAATATCTATCCATATTCATCTTAGAAAAAAGATTTACCTGTCCCTCTGATGGTAAGAACCAAATGTTATTATAGGTTAACTTTGCTCTTTAAGTATCAGGTATCAAAGGGAAGGGGCAGCTAAATGGTAGATAGAGCACTAGCTTTGTAGTCAGGAGGAGAGGAGTTCAAATCCAGATTCTGACATTTACTAGCTGTGTGACCTTGGGCAAGTTACTTAACCCTGATTGCCTCACATTCAGAACCATTTCCAGCCGTCCTGATTCAATTCTGGCCACTGGACTCAGATGGCTCTGGAGGAGAAAGTGAGATTGATGACTTAGCACAGCATCCCCTCAATCAAATCCAATTCATATGCTTGTTTTGGCATCACCTCCCTGAAGTCATGGTCTTCTTAGTAAGTGGACAAACATTATTATTATCAAAGGGAAAGTATCAATATATGATACTCTATCTTTCAAATACCTGAATGGGTCATTATGATATAATTACTTTGAAATCCAAAAGTATTATGGCCCCAAAATCAGGAGGTTGGGGCAATATGAGAATACATGCTCTCAGCCTCACACTTTTATTCTACCCTCGGTCTTCTTTTCCCCTTCTAGTCTATTACAATCTTCACTTGCTGTTATTGTGAAGATTTATATAAATGATAAAATGAGAAAGGCCCTTACTTACATTTTCTACATCTAGTCTATTTTTCCCCTAGCTTGTAGTATTCTTCACATTTTTCTATAGATTTTATCCTATTCCAGGGTTAAGAATTTTCCTCAACTGGTTTTGCCTGCTATCATAGGTATAGTATAGAAACCCCTACATGCAGTAGCAAAGAGGGGCTGGAATTTCTTGCTTGAGACCATAACCTTTTGTCCCTTTTCTAAATAAAAGGATTTTTGATTTGGTCTAATTGACATTTATCTGGTAAGAGAACACTAGGAGAAAGAAGGATGGTTGTAGAGAAAGGAGGAGGGAGGGAGAATAGGGAAAAGACTTTCAGAAAGAAGATGGATGGAATTATTGGACAGATCAGTATAGGCACTGTTGATTCTGGAAAGACAGCTGGGTGACAGGAATGAGGAAGATTTGAGGGGACAGACAGACTGGCAAACTCATTTGGTCTTTTTTTGACACTTTTTTCCATCTGTTCTCCCACGGGACTGAACTCTCCATTTCTGCCAGGGTGGTTCTTCAGAGCTAGTCGCCTAACATCTCCTTCTGAACTCTGCAGCTGAGGAGGAACAGCCAGGAAAGATGTCGGCAAGAATCTCAGCTAGGAATCAGCTGCCCTAGGCAGCAGTCACTCATAAACACAAGCAGAGAACAGATAGCAGTGTGTGAGGTAATTTTAGCTTTACATACATGCATGGCAAGAAACTGGTAAAAATGGAACAAATTGCCTGCCACCTTTTTTTTTAAACCCCAGGCCACTTAGGAGAAGGGAAATATTTCTTTGGTTGCTGATTTGAGTAGATTCCAATAAAAGGGGGGGAAAATGAAAAGAGAATTACTCATAGCATTGGGATTGGAATGAAAGAGCAATAGAAGATTGGGGAGCAAGAGTTAACCTCTCTTCTCTTCCAGTAAGGATAGAAGATCCTTGGGGCCAGAGGCTGGATGATATACTTTTTTAAAAAATTTCTTCAGAAGCAAAATCCTAAGTGCATTCAATGTGAACTCTTTTAACTTATTCCTCTAAACCTCTGGATATCCTCTCCCATCCTCTCCTCCTTTCTTCTTCCCCCTTTCAGAGGAATGGGTAGACCTCCACCTTGCTAAGACTAACCCCTCCACTCTTTACCATAAATCCCATTCTGTCTAGATCTCAGGTCCTCCCTGACCTTACTCCATGAGAAAGCACCTCTATCTCATGGGTCTTTAATCTCTTCCTCTCCTGGCAATAAACAAGCATTTATAAAAGTGCTTACTATGTGCCAAATACTGTGCTAAATGCTGAGGATTAAAAAGAAAAGTCAAAAAATCCAGTTCTGGCTCTCAGGAAGGGCTCCAGGGCCTTATATTCTAATGTGATAAACAAGATACAATGTCTCCAGCCTCTAAAGGGCAGCTGGGTGGCTCAGTGGATGGAAGTCAAAAAGATTCATCTTCCTAAATTCAAATCTAGCCTAGGACCTTTAATGACTGTGTGATCTTCAACAAGTCCCTTAACCTGACTTAGTGACTGCATTTCCACATCTGCAAAATGAGCTGGAGAAGGAAATAGCAAACCAGTGTCTTTTCCATAAAAAACCCAAATGGGCTTATGAAAAGTCAGATGCAAATAAAAAAGCCTGAACAACAGTCTACAAAGGCACTCTAAAGTTTCTTCTTGCTTTATAAGGCAATAACTACTATCTTTGCCTTAACTGTCATTCCCTTATGTTACCCCATCTCTTCCTCTTCACTGTCAAACTCCTGTATGAAGAGTACTTATTTATTCATCAACCCCTTGCAATCTGATTTCTGGTTCATTTTTCCTACTGAAAATGTGCTTTACAAGGTCATTAATGAACTCTTGTATTATATCCTTGTCTTCTTGACCTGCTCCTTCTCCACTTCTGAATGTCCTCAACTTCTGTGAAAAAAGATTCTTGTGGAACTAACTCCTACTTCTTTGATTGCCCAATCTCTGCACTTAGGAAAATCAACCACCTTCTCAGATATAAAAACTGAAGTAAGGTTTTGTTTTGTTTTTTAAATTCTGAATTCATTGTTCTTTCTACTGTTCTGTACTATTTTTTTTGGATTGTTACTGTACTAAAAAAAAATTTTCCTGGTTCCCTATTTTCTACTAAAGTATTAACTCCTGGTTTTGGTATTCAAGTTCCTCCACAGTCTTGCCCTTCCTTAGCTTGAACTGCTTTCTACTTAGTTCTGTGTTCCAGAGAAACTATAACTCTCCTCTTCTAGTTTCATCTTGACCTTTACCTTTGTTTCATCTTAGTTCATTCTGTTCCCTTTAGGAGGCAACAAGGTATGATACTGACTCCAGCATCAGAAGATCTGGGTCTAATTTAGGGGAATGCTGATGAATGTCTAATAATCAGCTCTCAGGAGGAAAATGTATGAATGACACACTTATAAATTTAATTTCTAATTGTTAACATTTTCTCCATGACTTTCTTAAGTCTAGACAATCTGTAAAACAATTGGTCAAGCCCTGATTTTTTTTAGCATTTCTCAGTTTCTGAGGTGTAAATATTCACACTGAAAATTTAGCAATCAACTCTTGGGAGTTGGTGTGAGCTGCCTCCAGCACACCCTAGTTACATTCTACTTCTGGCGTTTACTACTTGAATGACATTGGGAAAGTCTTTTATTCTCCTTCACCCTTAATTTTTTTGTCTATAAAATGAGGAGGTTGAATTATGATCTTGTTTCCTCTTATCTCCATCTAATGAGATATTTCCCTTGATTCAATGTCCATGTTATATCAATTCATCCACAAGTATTCATTAAGCTCCTACTATGAACAAGACAGTGCACTAAGGTTTCTGCATAAAAGAGCAAATAATGAAACAACTCTTAATTAAGCACTCAAGTACATATAAAAAAAAATAGACAACATAAACTTAATAAATTCAAATATATACAAAGAAGTTTAATCCAAAGTGGGAAGAAAGACTATCAAGTGAAGAAACAGGCTAAGTTTCATACAACAGATGATCCCTAAGTGCACATTATAAGGAAAGGGGAACTCCTTAGAAAAGAGTGAGTTAAGGAGGGTTGTTGCAGGCATGGGGGAAGGTCATTTTAAGCCTCAGAGGTGGTAAAGGAAGAGTAATAAATGAAGAACAGAGAGAAGGCCAGTTTGTCTGAATAGCAAGATGCAGGAGGGAGAGAAATATTCAAAGAGGCTGAAAAATGGATTGGAATAAGGTTGTAAAGGATTTTAAAATTAAAAAAGAGAAATTTACCCTTTTTTTTCCCCTAGAGGCAATTTTGTCAATAAGAACAACATTATTTTTCAACAATTTTGGAGAGAAATGACAAAAACTTGAACTAAGGTAAAAGCTATGTGCTTAAAGAAAAGAAATCAGTTACAAGAGATGACATAGAAATGGCAAGATTTAGTAATTCACTTTTAGTTTGTATGTTGAGTTTAAGATGTATCTAGGACATGCTATCTGAAATGTCCAAAACATGATTGTAGTACTGAAACTCAGAAGAGATGCTAAAAGTGGATATATAGATCTGGAAGACATTTATGTGCACAGAGATAATAGTTAATCTCATGAGAGCTAATGAGGTTACCTAGAAAAGAAGAAGAATATACAGGGAGGAGATAAGAGGGCCTAAGAGTAGAAACTTGATGAACATTCACATTTAGGGGGAAAGGATGCAGATGATGAAACATGAGGGGAGATCAAGAAGGAGCAAATAAGTAGGAGGAAGACCAGGAGAGAATGATTTCACAAAAACTAAGAAAGGAGAGACTATTCAGGAATCGAGTATAAAAAAGCACCAAATGTAGCAGATAATTCAAGGATACAGAATGAGGAAAGAACTGATGACAGATAAGAAAGCATCAGTAACTTTCAAGAGCATAGCTTTAGGTGAAAATCCATATTGCAAAGGGTTGAAAATGACTGAGAATAGAGTAAGTGGAGGCAGGAATCATAAAAAAAAATTTTAAGAACAGTGACTAAGATGATAATGATGGTTCTACATTCTTATAGGAGAAAGATAGGACTCTAGCTTAAGATAATAGTAGTATCTAGTGAAAACTTTGCATTTTTTAACATGGAGGAGATTAGACATATTTAAAGGCAGTAGGGAAATAATTTATTGATGGGGAATCAATGTAAAAAGGTTTGTGGGTTGAATGAGGGTGAGGATGCAATTTACTAGAAAATAATGGGGAGTGGAAAATCAAATATACATGGGAGAGGGATTGACTGTCAGAGAGGTCTTTTCTTGATCTTGGTCTATGGGAAAAGAAAGGCAAATGGAAGATGATGGACAAGGGGTCTTGAGAGATGGAGAATAGGGGAAGAGGTCGCTAATGTTGAATGGCCTTAATTTTATAGGAAGCAAGATTCCCATTTGAGTTGGAGAGAGGAAAGGAGAGGAAGAGAACTTCAAGAGGGAAGATTAGGTTTGAATATCTTCTGGGAGAAGTGATCTAGACAATCAATTCAGCAGAAATAAAAGGACTAAACTGATGCAGTGAGAACCTGATAATTTGAGTTTTAATGTCTCCAGTGAGCACAGGTGTGGTACTATTCCTTTAACTTTATTCAATAGCTTGTGAGTAAGAACTGAGAAGTTAGATAGTGAAGTAACCCAAGGCTGAAGTTTAGCTAGCGGCTAGGTGGTGCAGTGGATAGAGCACTGTCCCTGGAGTCAGGGGTATCTAAGTTCAAATCTGGCTTCAGACACTTAATAATTACCTAATTTTGTGGCCTTGGACAAGCTACTTAACCCCATTTGCCTTGCAAAAAAAAATCCTTTAAAAACAAAAAAGAGGAGAACATTGATAACACAAGAAAGCCAGACATCCAAGAGCAGAAGACAGTGTAGTGACTAACTATTGGGTTGGAATTAGAAAGGGAAGAATTTGAAATTGGAGTAGAAAATAATGGCCTGGGAAAGTCCTGAAGGATAGAGAAACTGAAAGTCTAAAAGAGGCTAAATAAGAAATCTAGTAGGATTGAAGCTGGATTTGAACTCATCTTCCTGACTCCAAGTTTGATACTTAATTCACTACCTCCTTCCTATAAGTGCTTAATACATTATTGCTATAAGCTGTTTTATTGATGAATGAGTACTTATTTTATGTTCAAAAGTACTTTTGAAATTGAAAATTCAGTTATTTTGATTCTATTGCCCAAATTCAGAAGTCTATATTCCTCTTTCCCATGGATCAATGGAGATACAAGGAACTTAACCTGTTTTCAGATCAGTGGTCTCAGTGATGACAGAACTCCTAATTTTCTATTTTTCATTGATCATTAGACCATATACCCCTGTCTTAATCAGCTCCTTGACTCATTCCAAAACACACGTTTCCCCTTTCTCCCATATTGATTTTCCTGTGCTCAGGGAGAGACTAAGGTGGAGAATATAGAGAAGATGACTAATTCTGATATTAAGGCCATTTCTCTATGTATTCCTTACAAGACCTCCCATGCAAGTCAGAGTCATCTGCATGTTTAATGAGAAGGGAGAGGACAGGCTTGGGCACAGAGTTGATGGTTGAATGAGGTGCATGCGCATGCACAGGCACACAGACACACACATTTACACACACACAGACACACACACACACACACAGACACACACACACACACACACACACACACACACTCCTGATGTCTAGTCAGACTAAGCTGTAAGAGACTCCTACAGACAGCATGTTTCTCAGCAGCTGATAGCCATCTGTATTTCAGTCTGGAGAGTGGAGAACTAGACAACCAGTCCTCTTTATGCCAGATTTTCAAACAAGAAATTGGGAGATTTCTTCAACTGCCTTCCTCTTCCCTTATAGAGGACTCTAGGAGGTTTGACAATATGAGATGAAATGGGATACCCAAAAGAACATCAGGGAATTCCATCCAGAAGGACTGGGTGTCATTCAGGAAGTCAATCAACAAGAATTACATATCCTTAATAACAGGCACGATGTGTCCAGTACTAGGGAAAGAAAGAAAGGCAATAACATTCTCATAGGAGAGATAACATACAAAGAATTATGCATATATAAGTTTTATATGGATTGGGGTGGGTAGAGTAGAGATGGAAATGTGGATGTGAGAAAAGTGTCTTGTAGAAGGTGGGATTTGAATTGAGCCTTGAAGGAAGATTGAGAAGCTAGGAGGCTAAAGTGAGAAGGGATGGCTTCCCAGGAATGGGGGAAGCCTGATGAAGAGTCATGGAGTTGGGAGATGGATTACCACATGTAAGGAGCACCAAGAAGACCAATATGGTTGAATCATAAAGTATGTGAATAGGAGCAAAGAATAAGAAAGGTATGAAGGGGAAAATTGAAAAAAAAAAGAAATTATATGATAACCTTATTATATGTTTAAAAGAAATAGTTCATAATGGATTGTTCATAATTTTGTTCTTCATAATAGACTTGCTGTTTCATGTATAATTTTTATTGTATTGTTATAGAAATGCTTATTTTATTAAACAAGTTTAAAAAATAAAATAATTTTTAAAAAAAGACATTATAATCAAAATATTTTAAAAAGTAGACAGTTAGATGGCATAGTGCATAAAGCACTGATCCTGAAGTCAGGAGGACCTGAGTTCAAATGTGATCTCAGACACTTAATACTTACTTAGCTGTGTGAACTTGGGCAAGTCACTTAACCCCATTGCCTTGCAAAAGTTATAAAACAATCATTCTGTAAGTAAAGGAGAGCCATTAGAGTTTTGTTTTGGTTGGGTTTTTGCTGTTGTTGTTTTTAGTGAAGAGGTTGAAGGGCAAATCTATTCTTTAGGAGAATGACTTTGGCAGTGGAAAAATAACAACAAAAACAACAAGTATTCATCTAGCACTTTATTTTTTTTTTTTAGGTTTTTGCAAGGCAAATGGGGTTAAGTGGCTTGCCCAAAGCCACACAGCTAGGTAATTATTAAGTGCCTGAAGCACATTTGAACTCAGGTACCCCTGACTCTAGGGCAGGCGCTCTATCCACTGCGCTACCTAGCCGCCCCCATCTAGCACTTTAAAGTTTGCAAATATCATATTTTATCCTTACAACAATACTGGCAGGTATTTATTATTATCCCCATTTTTACAGATGAGGAAACTGAGACAGAAAAAAGTTAAGTAACTTCAACTTAAAGGAGGATGTGTTGGTGTAGGGAGAGTTTGGAGACAGGGAGATCAACCAGAAGATTATTGAAATGGTCTAGGTGTGAGGTAATTAGAATCTGTGCCAATATGGCAACCTGGAATACTTCTGAAGACTGCTTTTTGCCAAACATGCCCAGAGTTATAGTACCTTCTTAATATGATAGTGCTTGCTTTTAGACTTCTCTTTCCTTTAGAGAACAGGTTTTGTACAAGCTGCCTCTAGCTGGGCCAGTTCTGTTGACATGCCTTCTGCCAATCAATTGGCAAATTAATTTTTAATGAATAACCATAATCCAGTAGCTAATCTACCAAATAAAGAGATTATCCTTCTTTTCTCTGAGGTCTTTCACCTTACCAGAGGATCATAGACTGTGTATTGGGAAAGAAAGTATGCAGATTGTGAGAACCAGAACCCATGTCCGAACTTGCACCTTCATCCTTATCTTGCTATTCTCATTCTGTCCAATTCAACTTGAACAAAGGATGAGATCTTTTTTCTCTGTTGTCTGGAAGGGTTTGTTTGTGGTTGGGTTTTGTAAAAACAATGCCAGCCTCAGCTTAACTAATGCATTATTAGAGGTATATCCTCAGACTTCATATAGTGTCTGTATTCACTCTCTTCTTTACTTAATGCTTTAGTATATGAGTTCCACCAGTCTCCCAGATGAAAAGCTTTTGTGCTACATTACTGTGCAAAAAACAATGTTGACTTCATCTGGCATTTAAAAGCCTGGAACATTTATGCATCACTATGTAAGAATAAATGTTCTCTCCCAGCATCTCCAACTATAAGATCTCATTGCATTGCTAACTCTACATGTACATGTATTCTGAATGTGTTTCTCTGGCAGCCTGTCTGTATGTAAGTCTCTGGTGACTATAGTGCTCCCCATCTGTTAGTGTAACTCTTTCCTAGACTTTCAAGCACTGTCCTATTACTTGGGGTGTTGGGGTTCACATTTATACTAAGCATGTGTCTACCTCTAAGGGAGATTGAGGATGGACATCACCACATCTGTGTGGGTGTATCGATATGTGAAGAAGCATTTCCAAATGTGAATTGTACTAAGATTAAATAGAAGTGTGAAGGGGATTGTGTGCCTGTATGTTTTCTTTCACTTATTTCCTCCTTTGCTTTAATCCGTGATCTCAGTTTCTTTTTACCAATCTGAATGCTTTTTTGTTATCCCAGTTCTTGCTAAGGCTGCTTTCCTGTGAAATACTTTAAGCCCACATCTGCTGCTTCCTTGATGGGCTCAGGGGGCAGCAAGTCTGTGAGGGAGACAGACACAATGACATGAAGACCTGAGTTATTTGTCAATTGTTATTCAAGTCTGGAGTAGCCCCCTATGCCAATGCTTTGGTGCAGCCAAGTTACCAATTAATCTCTGTATTTGGTATAGTGTCTAGTACATTGTAAAATTCAATAAAAATTAATCAAAGAAGACAAAGCTTCTGTTCTATAGGATTTCTAGGCTGGTAGAGACATAGCTAGTGAAAAGAGATGGCTTGCTTTAGCAAATACATTAACTTTCGCATTAAGAAAAAGTATAATTCACAAGATGCTTCCCCTTTTTCTTTCTTCCTTCTAGTCAGATGAAGGAAGACAAAAAAGAAAGAGCAATGATTCTATAAAGGTGGAATAAGTTTAGTCTATTTAATGGAAGGAAAAGACTTTGAATTGGGGGTTGAGGTTTGATACACCTGGAGTAGGAGACTTTTCCAGAAATAGGTTCCCCGAAATGTAAACAAGAGAATTCAGATTATCAACAGAAGGGGAGAGTAGAAAACTACTGATTTAATAATAGAAGGTGGGGTCCCAGGGCCCTGGTTCTGTGCTGTGTCACCTTTTTTACCCATCTGCCTCCCTCCCTTGTCTCCCATTTCCCTTGCTTCAAGGTGGAGCTCAGAGGTAGCATCAAGGTCAGGTCCTCTTGGCAAACTTTGCAGTCCCTTCTCAAGAATATCATTAGTGTAGTGATCCTTGATGGGGGTCAAAAAACAGAGTTGTGCAAAATGTAAGGGTTGAAAGAAATGGCTACAACTTGGGTTCTAGTGTTAAGATGTGTCTTGAATTAAGGACTCTGAAGGTTATGTAACAAATTAGGGCTCCTAGCTAAGAAGAAATTGGAGCCAGAGGTGAAGGAACACAGAAATAAATTTGCTAGAGCTATAACTAGGAATGTTTTAATTTAGGATATAAATAAATTGTTTAGCATTTTTGTTTTTGTCTGTATTTAAGAGTGTGAAGGGCTAGAACCAGACAGGCAGTAGAGAGAACTATATGAAGAGGAGTTATAATTATGCAGGCGGGGGGAGGCCTTCCCAATCCTTCAGGCAAGGTAGTCTGTGTGGTTCCCAAGAGAGTGGTGTCCGGGGACATGCGATGAGGTGGTGTCCATGACTGGGGAGACATTGCACTGTATATGCCTAATAGAAGTAACACAGGCATGTGTTTATCGTATGTGCTCAATCCAGTTTGGGAGGGATTCCATGATCTGGGAAGAGGCACAGCTGTGTCTCCTCTGCCTCCCCTCACCCCACATCCCTGGGTGTCACAACAATGCCCATTTGGGTCTGTGGGCATACTGAGGACCACAAGGTGTGATTCAAGGATGAAAAGTCAATGCTGGGAGGAAGAACACTTTCCAGATATTTCCACCTTAAGTCAACACCCTATTTGCCTTATCTTTGTTATAAACACTTTTCTTCCTTTACCTAGAATTGTCTACCAACCCTTCCTTTCTTGCCCCTCCCTAAGCTATGGCTTTTGTCCTGCTGCTTCTTTGAGAAAACCAGTAGGAATAGAAGTATTATCAGGACAGCTCTCTTCTGCCATCTTGTGTCCACTGCCTTCCTTTAATCTCTAGATTCTCATCTCAAGCCTCGCTGAAGAAAAACACCCAGCCACACAAATGGAAAGTGAGCTACCTGGTTTAGAGAGAGACCAAATTTATTGGAGGTAAGGGCACACACAGACACAAAAACACAAACACTAAGCCATGAACACACACACACACACACACACACACACACACACACACACACACACAAACACCCCTCTCAAGATACAAGAGACATGCTCCCTAGGAAACATGATGCTGAGTGTTAATAGCATTCCCTCTCTTCTCAGTTGAAAAACTAACAGGTGTTTTCCCCTAGAGGCATCCAATTCACTTGATGTCACTCTGTTTGTGTGTGTGCATACATTTGTTGGTATTTGTGTACTGGAGTAGCTTCACAGGGAAAATACAATGGACCTCTTAGCAGCTCAGATATAGCCTGGGGATCTTTCAAGAATCTACCTCTAAAGTTGCCTGGGATTTCTCCCACCTCTAAATTTAAATTATTTTTTTTCTAAGGGATAATTGGACATTTGCTCTTGGGTTTGTGGAGTAAATTGCACTTATTATATTTTATGAGCTGATGGAGATATAATGAAAAAAAGGTGCTTAGAGTTAGATCACACTTACTATGTGACATTAGGTGAATCACTTTGGGCCTCAGTTTCCTCATGTATAAAAGGATTGGGTTGGATTAGATGGTCTCTGAGAGCAAATAATGATGATATTTATTTACATAGCACCTATTATGAATAAGGCACCAGCTAAGAAATTTAGAAATATTGTCTCTTGATCTTTATAACATCCTCAAAAACAGGAGTTCTTATTACCCTCATTTTATAGCTGAGTCTGAGAGAGATTCAGTGACTTGCCCCAGTTCATCTGAGCAAGAGTGTTTGAGGCCATATTTGAACTCAGGTCTTCCTGACTCCTGGTTTAGTACTTCTAGGCACTTTACTGTTTGGCTTCCATGTTCATTCTCTGATCATAGAACTGAAGCTAGAAAGGATCTCAGAGGCTGTTCTGTCTAGCCTACTCCTTTCAGAAATGAGAAAAAGGGGTGACTAGGTGGCGGATTGGATAGAGCACTGGCCCTGGAGTCAGGAGCACCTGAGTTCAAATCTGGCCTCAGACACTTAATAATTACCTAGCTATGTGGCCTTGGGCAAGCCACTTAACCCTATTTGCCTTGCAAAAACCTTAAAAAAAAAGAAATGAGAAAAAGAGGCCCAGAGACATTAACTAACTTGCCCAGGGTCACAAAGGGCTTATGAACTATGAGACCTTAGGTAAATCCTTTGTCTCTTCTCTCCAGGCCTCACTTTCTTTCTCTGTAAAACAAGGGGTTTAAAAATCATACATTTATTTGCAGCTTTAATATTCTATGGTCTGTCCAGCCTCAGAAACATAACTCTTACTAGCTGTGTGACATTTGGCAAATCACTTAACCCTGATTGCCCTGCATCCAGGGCCATCTCCAGTCATCCTGATTCATATCTGGTCATTGGGTCAAAATGACTCTGGAGCAGAAAGTAAGACTGGTGACTTAGCATAGCACCCCCTCACTCAAATCCAATTCATGTGCTAGTCATGGCCTCAACTCCCTGATGTCATGGTCTTCTTCAAAGATGGACAAGCATGATCTTTCTGAGAAAACAAAGGAAAGGATAGCAGTAGCCTCAGTCCCTTGAAATTCTTCTGTCTCAAAGATTTACTCTGCTTTTTTTGATAGCATCATCCAACTTGTCATGACCAGGAAACAGATCTAATCATGGGCAGAGACTTAGTTGAGAAACTATCCTGTAGATGTAAATGTGGCTACAGTCCTTTTACTCTACAAGTTCCCATAGATTTCACTTCATGAGTCCTCAAGTGGCTTAAAACCAGCCACATTTTGGTTTGCTTCTAAAATAGCTTCCCAGTGCAGAAATCTAACTATTAATATGATTTAATTTTAGGTGATGAAAGCATCAGCCTAATGGATGTAAGGGGAAACAAGTTAACCATCTCTTAGCCCTACCTATATGTTTATTGCTTTTCAAATTAGTTCATAATGATTCAGGCAAGGGTCCTAGAAAGGTCCCCATTTCCTTTATATTTTATGTTATAGCATGAAGAAAACATGACCTAAGTCGACATGAATCACTCTGGCTTGGAAGGTTATTTTGAATAGACACCTGAGAGTAGGCAATTCTCAGAGAGGGGTGGAAATCCTGCCGTGATTCTATTTCTCATCTAAAATCTCATGTCTGTGCTGGAGCCTTGCAATGAGTTGAAGGAAACTTCAGTGTCCTCCAGTGGCCATAGTAAAGAGGTGCAAGTGGAGATGCAGGAGATGCTCTGCTCACTAAACCTCCATCCAGATGTGAAGACTGGATGCAGGAGCACATCTCAACACCTCTGGCGTTATTAGCCTGGTATAATGTCAGTGTGATAAAAACCCCAGCGAGGCTATTACATGACTATTTCCATCCGGGGAGAGTGATTCTATCAGCTGCACCAGAGACCTACTGGGTAAATGAGTTTTCTTTTTAAAATGCTTTGACTTGCTTGGAGTGTTAGAGTAGGTTCATCACAGTGGAGGATGAGGAGAGGTGGGACTGGAAAAAATATGGAGAATGGAGGTCACCTAAACATATGCAGAAATGTCTCAGGTTATAGTGTGGACAGAGACAATTACCATTTTCTACATGTCACAGAATCTAGTCTTTGCTTTTTACTCTATCCTAGGTTTTTGTTCCAACTACTAAGAAACTGAATTAGAAATAGTAGTGACTGTTTTATAGATCACATGAATATATTTCACCAGGTAGATAGAGATGAGTAGAGGAAATCAAATTAGGAATCCATTAAACAGCATCTGAATGCCTCAGGACCTAATGATTCACTTAAAAAATGATTCACTTAAAAAAAGGCAGAATTTCTGCTGTAAACTACAACTTCCATGCCTAACTTTGTTTTATCAGAGTCTAAAATTGATCAAGTTTGTGCATCACCTGCCTTTCAGAGTTTGAGAAGGAAGTCAGTCCCTTTGAAGACTGAACTCTGACATCACTCTGAGAGATTGCAGGATAAGATTGACAGAGATCCCCAAATCTTTGGAATTACAGTTATCAGGATGCCACAACTGGTTTTTTTTATTCATTCATTCTTTCTTTCATTAATTCACTCACTCACTCACTCACTCACTCACTCACTCATCCATCCACCTCCTCACAGAGAGCTAACAAAAGTCTCATAATAAAAGATCACTTAGATAGGGTGACCCAAGGAGCAGAATACTATTGTCCTCCTCATTTTCCGCTTCTGGAAAAAGTGCAGTAATGACTAATTGGCTATAAATAAAATAACCCCATTGTCCTCAGAGGTCATTCTCTCACCCCCCCCCCCTCACCTCCCTTCCCCAGTATTCAGAGCAGTGGCCTTGCCTTGGCCAAAAGTAATATTGACTCCAAAACCTGTTCTGATCCTGAGTGCCCTGGTAGGTCAAGCCTGGTATGTAATTGCTTCTAATTAGCACTTTCAGGAGCTGTAACATTTCCCCCCCCTCAACCTACAGCTAAGTGGTACTGAGAATAGCAAAAAAAAAAAATATATATTTCCTACCTTTGAAAACTTCAAAGAAAATCAAAGGAAATTACTCCCATTCTTCTTGGGCCTTCTGGTCTCTGCTGTGATGTCCAGGTGAGGGACAGAGCCATTAGCAGCCAAAACAGAGGTCAGGCAAATGAACAAATCCCCAAGGGTCCTCCCTGGTTTTGTTCACACTCAGCAGCCCCCTCTCCAGGCAATATTGCTCCACTGCACTTCAACCCAATAACACTCCTTTTTCCTTTCCTTTTCTTTTTTTTGAAACAAAATGATTCTAGAATCCAGTAATATTAGAAGTAGGAGTTTTAGAGATCATTGACTTAAACCCCTTCATCTTTTAGTTTAGAAAACAAAAATTCCAGTGATGATAATAATAATAACCAAACCACATCTTCCTTAACCTTTGAAAATTTACAAATTATTTTGCTCCATATATATAGATAGATATAGATAGATATAGATATACATACACATATACATGTAGATAGATATACATATACAGATATATAGATATAGATATAGATATAGATATATAGATATATATAGCCCAACATAAATATATATATGGAAATAAACATGTATGCTTACACATATATGAGGGAGGATATTTAGAGGTGAAAGGGATCCAAGAGGTCCTCTATTCTAATCCCTTTATTTTAAAGGTGAAGAAATTGAGAAAAAGAAAAGCATAGTAATTTGCCCAGCACCATAGATAAGTAGGTGACCAAATCAGGATTGGAACTCGAATCTGAATTTGGTTCCTTCTAATCTGCATTGTATAATAGTGTGTGGATGAATGCTGGGTAGTCTGAAGAGTTTGCAATGTCCTTGAATGGGCAAGCATTTAGTCATCTAGTTCTAGTCTCTTGCTAATGAGGCCCTGAGGCTAATTAAAATGAGTTGCTAAACACTACAGCATAATGAGAAGCCAGTTTATCAGTCAATCAGAGGACAGCAACCTGGCAATGAAATCTTGATCTCTTGTTCCCCTGGCAGAGCCCTGGTGAGTGTGTGTCTCATTTCAACTTCTTCTGTGAAAGATGTGGGGGATGGGGGAATGGGGGGAGGATAAGGCAGAAGTAAGAGGGGGAGTTTAGATGGGCAGTGGAGAGAGATTGTACTGCAAATTGCTGCTTTAGGCTGTCTTTGAGGTAGGCTATTAGAAGAAGGAAAGGTGAAAATGAAGTTCTTGCATGTTATTTTGGGGTACCTCATTCAGTCTGGCAGCTAAGTGGCTCAGTGGATAGAGCACCAGAGATAGAATCAGGAAAACCTTAGTTCACATCCAGTCTCATTTAATAGTCTTGTGACCCTGAGTCAAGTCACTTAACCCCATTTGCCTGGGTTTCCTCATTTGTAAAATGAGCTGGAGAAAGATGGCAAACCACTCCAGTATCTCTGTCAAGAGTCTTTCTGGGCCTCACTTTCCTTATCTGTTAAGTCAGAGATTAGACATGATGATCTCTAAGATCCTAGCTAACTTTAAAACCAAGAGTTTATGTACCATTGATCACCCAAAGGTCTCTATCCATAGGTATCTTAGCACTGCCTTCTAATTCCACTCTGATGTTCAAAAGACTACTCATAGCTAGACAACCTCTGCTAATCACAGAATTGTAAAGATGTTCTGGTCCAGCTCTCTCATTTCGCAGATAATTAAACTTCGGCCTAGGAAGGTGGCATAATTTGCCCAAGGTCACTTAGGTATTCAATAGTAGAACTAGAATTTAAACACAGGTCTTCTGAACCCCCAAATCTGTTCAACCTCCTCTGCTTTTCCACTTTGTCGAGCTCAAACAAGGCCCACAGTATAGTAGGACTGAAGCAAGTTGGAAAGGGAAGGTCAACATATTCTCAATTAATCATTATGGTGTAGGTGCTAGAGTAGTAAACCTAGTTACTGTGAACTTGATGGGGGAGGGGGATCACACTTACAGTTTTTCTAACCCCTACCTAAAATTGAACATTTCCTTCAATTATGAATGTAAACAACAAACCCTTGTTCTGAGAAGAGGTCTATTAGCTTCACCGGACACCAAGGTTAAGAGCCCCTCCTCTAGAGGAGAAGACCTTCCTCTGAAGCATCATTCTGGCTTCAGGCGAGCTCACCCTTCTGCAGCCCTTGGGAATGTGAGAAAAATACTAACCATCTGTGACAGCACAGGATGGGCTGGCTGGGGAACTTGAGCAAACCCACACAGGGAAGCCTGAATCATCTTGGGTTGATAGGACCTCAGAGACTAACTAACTAGTCCAGCCTCTTTCCTGAATGGGGCTCTCCTCTGCAACATTCTCAATGAATAGTCATCCAGTTTCGGTTTGAAGATCTCCAGCGAAAGCAACCCACTATTATCCTGAGGTAGCTCGACACAATTTGGCACAGCTCTAATTGTGTGGAAGTTTCAATGGAACAGAAATCTACATTGTTGCCCTTTTTTACACATGGCTCCTAGCTCTGCACTAGGGTTACAGCATGATCTTGTGTAAAGAATGTTCATTAAGTGGACATGAACTGGTGGCTCTCAGTCTCAGGTTCCTCTTCTGGAAAATGGACATAATGATACCTATAGCTATATATAGCTCCTGCTAATCGAAAAACAATTTATTATTAAGCTTTAACTATGTGCCAGACTCTGTATGAGAACCTAAAGATAAAAAGACAGGTGACAAATCTTAAGGAACTTACAATCTGAGAAAGACAGTCTATATACATATACACATATGGTTGTCTATATTTGTGTGGATGTATACATATATACATACATAAATACAAATTACATATTTTTAAATATACAATTGCCTATACATACATTCACACATATATACATACACATACATGTGTTTATATATTTATGTATTTATAAATACACAATTGCCTATACATACATATATACAAATTATATATTTATAACTACACAGTTGCCTACACATACATACATACATACATCATCCATATATGTGCATGACAACCAAGGAAAACACTTCAGATGCTAGAGATAATAGGGAGCCACTGAAATTTATTTATACAAGTTTATACAAATATAGATGTGTATATAAATATATGTATGTATATAGAAAATAGCCATACTGTTGTCTGTGTGTATGTGTATATATATATATATGTATATATATATATACAGACATACACAAGTACACGCCTATATGTTTGCATATAAATAAGTATGTATATGTGTGCAGATACAAACATAAAATACACTATATATATATATACATGTAGACATATATAGGTATATATATGTAAAAAGGTCTCTCTCTATATATATATATTTTATTCATATGCACAAATAAATTATAAGTAGTTGGAGAAGATAAGAAAAGGTTTCCTGTAAAAGTGGCACATGATCAGATTCCAAGCTATAAGTTTCATTAGAGGCCATCATATTCAATTTCTGATTACATAATGAAGTAAATGAGCAAGATTACATTATTTTCTTAGGCTAACACCTAGTCAGTGTTTAAGATATAATTTGAACTCAAGTCTTCCTGACTCCAGGCTCAATAGACCCTCCACTGCATCACCTATAACTACTTCAACTGAACTTTATTTTTTTTTTTTTAGCTTTTTGCAAAGCAAATGGGGTTAAGTGGCTTGCTCAAGGCCACACAGCTAGGTAATGTTTAAGTGTCTGAGGCTGGATTTGAACTCAGGTATACCTGACTCCAGGGCTGGTGCTCTATCCACTGTGCCACCTAGCCACCCTCAACTGAACTTTAAAAGAAAATTTCTAAGTGGGGAAAGAAGAAGGAGTGGATTCCAGATATCTGGGACAACAATAGGGTACCACAAGAAGATCACTTTAGCATTCATGAAGAGGGAAGAATGTGTAGTAAGTCTAGAATACATATAAAGAGTTCCAAATGACAATGGGGAAGGCACATCAGATACTAGAGATAACAAGCATCTACTGAATTTATTTATACAAGTTATCATGGTCAAACCTATGTTTTAGGAAAATACTGACAGTTGTTTGGAGTACAAATTGGAGTGGGAAGAGGCTTAAGGTCAGGAGATCATTTAGCAGTCTAGTGCAATCAAAGGTGAAAGGTGGCAAGAAATTCAACTTAGGTAGTTTCTTGTGTGAAGGACCTTTGGGTGATGAAGTAAATAGAGTGCAAGATCTGGAGTCGGGAAGATCCAAGTTCAAATGTGGCTTCAGGCTCTTTTGACCCTGAGTGAGTCATTTGATTCTTGCTGTCTCAGTTTCTCCATAAATAAAATGAGTTGGGGAATGAAATGGCAAACCACTCCAATATTTTTGCAAAGAAAACCCCAAATGGGGTCACAAAAAGTCAGAAGTGACTGAAGCAAATGAATAACAAACAAACAAGAGATGGGGATGAGATAGCATTTCTTATCTATCTATTATCCTGGATTTTCTCTTTTATGGACTAATTATCCCCAATTCTGATAAACAGCTAAGTAGTATAGTAGATAGAGTTTTGAGCCTAGAGTCAGAAAGACCTGAATTCAAATCTAGTTCCAGGTGTGACACTAGGATTTCAATTTCTTCAATTTCCTCAATTTCTTCAGCTCTAAAATGAGAATAATAATAACGTCTATCTTAGGAGAACAGTCATTGTTACAAGACATAATGTGATTGTTAGCCACTTTTATTGTTATTATAAGCATAATATCCAGACTTTTCACCATAGCAGTCCCCCTTCTCTGGTAGTGCTGCAGTTTGCCATATCCTTCCTGAATACATTTCTTTTGACACAGTGTGGTCAGACCATGACCTACTTCCTTCTAGACACCATGTCCCCATTATTCCTGTCTGCTGTAGTAACTTTTTCTTTCATTTACTTGTATGACCTTGGACAAGTCAATTAAATTTTCAAGACCTTGATTTCCTTCATTGTGCTGTAATGTGTTTTCTTTTTCTTTCTAAACATTTCATGTCTATACATTTTCCCCTGGCCTTCCCTACTCTTCCCAATTAAATGAACCATAATGCTAGTGTTCTTTTTCTTTTTTTTAATTTCCCAATAGTAACACAAAGAATATTATCTATTTTGTAGAGAGATAACAAATAATGAGTGAATAGTATTGTATAATAATCCCCATCTTTTCATTCCTAACAACATAATCTAACAAATACCTATAAAAAGATTATGAGGTTCACAAAGTACTTTATATACATTATCTCATCTGATCTTCACAATAAGTCCAAGAGGAGAGCACTACTGTATTATTAAATCCATTTTACAGATGAGATAACTGAGGCTTAGATAAGTGAGATGTTTTATCTATGGGCACAATAGCAATAAATTTCAGAAGTAGTTTAGTAATTCTGTCTTGAAATTGATAATCTGGAAATTGTCCAGAAAGGGGCAAATAGGAAAGTAAAAGGCCTAAGGATTATGCAATATCAACTGAAGGAAATAAGGATGTTTAGCTTGGGGGGGGGGGGGGAGTTAACTATGGGGGGTAGGGAAAAGGGAATGATAATAGCTGTCTTGAAGTACTTATAGAGCTGTCATAGGGATCTTTGATTAAGCTTGTTTTAATTGCCCCAGAGGATGGAAATGGGAGAATTGGGTGAAAATTTCAAAAAGAAATTTAGACTTCATGTGAAGAAAAATAAAGAAACAGACAAACAAAAACCCCTTTTGCAATACTTAGAGCTAGATAATGATGTAATGGGCTGCCCTGCTATGTAGTAAGTCCCTATTCCATGCAGGTTATCGAGAAATCTGAATTGCCACTTGTAGAAAGGATTTTTGTTCAGATATGGGGGGGACTATCAGCTCCTCTGAGAGACCTTCCAGTTCTGAGATTCTATGATTCTTTTATGCTGTTTTTGGACATCCGAGTCTAGTCTACAGACACAAAGACAAAGCCTTCCACAGAAATACTCAGAACTTCAATGAGCCCACCATACCAATGCCTACTCCTAGTTGGGGTAGCACAATAAAAGGCAGTGTCACTGGATTACTGAAAGAAAATTGACTCCAGCCTGGAAACAGGGAAGGAGAGACTGAAATGGCAGTCTATATTTCTTCAGATAGCAGTTTAGTTCACACTGAGATCATGAACTGAATTTAGGATCATCAATTTAGAGGTATATAAGGACTTAAGAGAACATCTGGTCCACAGATGTCAAATTCAAAAAGGAATGGATACCTAATAATCACTTATTGACTTAGAAAATCACAAATTTATGTTATCTATGTTTTATTGTATCTTTATTTGTTTTGTTAAACAGTTCCCAATTACACTTTAATCTGGTCGGGGTCACTTGGGCATAATATGACCAGTGGGCTGCCAGTTTGATACCTCTGACCTAATTTACCTCCTCACTTTAACTAGAAGGAAATTGAGACTTATAGAGGTTCATTGACTTGCCCAGTTACAATGGCAGTAGATGATAAAGCAGAGATCTGAATTCAGATTCCATGACTACAAGTCTAGGTTCTAAACTCAGCACTTTTTCTAGGGCACCACAAGGTCATACTTGTTTCCTTTTAAAACACTCTAAGCTTGGGGATGCAGAATCCTTATATTTATAACAATGCAGGGAAACCATCAGAGTGGGAGACAGGAACTCAGTTGTTTCTTTTTCTACATTCATTTCTACCTTGAATATATATATATATATATATATATATATATATATATATATATATGTATGTATATATATATACACATATATATATGTGTGTGTGTGTATTATATATATATATATACATACATACATACATACATACATACATATATATATCAAATGGCATCCTCAGGGTCATCATCATCTCCTCTCCCCTTCTTTCATCCACAATTTCTTTCCAGTGAAGCTGACAGAGAACCACTGGTTGAGAGTCAAGGGCAAGTGAAATTTTCAGTCTGACTGCATGAGCAGCATAATTACCATCAAGTGCTGTCTAAGCATGGACACCTGCATGTCCCATAGCTGCAGGAGCAAGTCACTCTGGGAAAGATCCAAATGGGATCTATATTGTTTCAGAATTCTGTCCAAGCCTCCCTCCCAACTCACCATCCTTGTTGCCAACAGGGGCTGAAGGTGATAGTGCCAATGAAGCTAATGGCTTGCCCACTTGGGCTCATCAGGAGATTTTCTCTCAGAGAAATGATCTGGAGGAGGGTCAGGGAGGTTTTACAAAGGAAGGAGCTGGCTGCCTTTCTCTCTCCCTCCTCTCTAGTACAACATTCATGATGACTCTGAAGATGAAAGCTTAAAAAACTCTCAGCATCCTGAATGATGACTGACTCTGAAATCTTCCCATATTCAGTTCAAATAAATCTTAAATTTCAATGTCATTAGCAAGAGAGGAGCCTGGGGAAGAGAAAGAAAGATAAACAAGGTGACTGAGGAACCAGCATAAATACTGGAGAGTAACAGAAGGTCAAGAGCTCCTGGGGAATGTCTACTGTCTGAGTTCGTGTTATGCTGTCGCCCAGAGAGCTTTGTCCTCTCCTGTCCAGGAGGGATTTACTGAAGCTCGATAAAATCTGCAGCTGAATATTGCTATAAAATATAGGTCCTTCTCAAAGCTGCTTCACCCAGAGAATCCTAAACCAGAAAATTCACCTTTCAATGACTTTGCAAAAGTAGGGAAAAGTTGAAAAGTAGCATACTCTGTCATCTCAACTTTTCTTCTCTTTCCAACTCACTTCCATTGAAGGGGCAAGGGCATCTGATAATCCCTAGGAATTGCTGGGGGGGCCTGTCGGAAAGCACCATGTGATTACTGTGTAATATGAAAGGTGGTAAGCACTTAATGATTATTGAATGAATGAATTGAATGAATGTGAGGGAGGGAGACAGCATGGTAATAGTCGATAGATGGTTCTGGAGTAAAGATACCTGGATTCAATTCCCAATTCAATTACTCATTACCTTGGGTAAGTCATTGAACTTCCCTGGAACCATGTTTCCTCATCTGTAAGAGAGATGGATTAGTCTATGAGGATCCTTTGAAGTTCAACTCTATCACCCTATAGGTTTCAATTGACTCATTGGAAATCACTAGGGACCCATGGAAAGGGAAACTGTAAAGGGAATTTCTGCCCGGGGCAGTATTTAGATCACATGATTTATAGGATTATAGATTTAGAGCTAGAAGAGATCTCTGAGGTTATTCAATCTACAGATGAGGAAAATGAAACCCTGAAAGGTCCATTTTTTTTCAGTTTTTCATTTCCATTTCAGTTAATTTCTCTGAGTCTCCCTAAAATGACCTGCTTGGATTTGACAGACTGTGAGGTATTATCCAGCTCTAAATTCTAGCTAGGTACTTTCATAATAGGTAAAAATACTTTCATGTGCTAATCGACATTTTTGAGGGCTTACATAGATTGTGGATTTTTTTTTAATCTGGAGATGAGACTTTATAGGTGTCACAAATTTCTCCTTCTATAGAAATTTCTTCCCCAGTTATAAATCAGCAATTTTTCTGTAAACTATAATTTTAGATGGTTACCTGGCGGTTCCAAGAGATTAAAGTGCTTCCCAAAAGTCATACAACAGTACTTGAACAAGGATAGCTCTGCCTGGCTGACTTTGCATATCTCTTTTATTTATAGAACTTGGAGATAGAAAACAACTTAGCAATCATATTAGATCAGACTCTTCTGATTCTGAAGGTGAAAACTGAAGTCCAGAGAGGATAAATGATTTGCCCCAGGTTACACAACAATGGCAGCTAAGTGGTACCCTGGATAGAAAACCAAAGCTGGAATGAGGAAGATTCAAGCATTCAAATTCAGCCTCAGATACTACCTGGGTGAACCTGAGCAAGTCACTTATCCCAGTTTGCCTCAGTTTCCTGTTCTGCAAAATGAGCTAGAGAAGGAACTACTCCAGTATCTCTGCCATGAAGCATGATGTTTTATCCTTCATTCTCAAGAAGACCATGACATCATAACAAGTACATGAATTGCATTTGAGCCAGAAGGTGCTGGGCTAAATCACCAGTCTCATTTTATCCTCCAGAGTCATCTTAGTCCAGTAGTCATATATGGGTCAAGATGGTTGGAGCTGGCCCTGGATGCCAGGCAGCTAGGGTTAAGTGACTTGCCCAAAGTCACGTGATTAATAAGTGGCAAGTATCTGAGGCTGGATTTGAACTCCTGTCCTGTGAGACAATGAGGTTAAATGATTTACCCAAGTCCACAAAGCTAGTGAGTATCAAGTGTCTGAGGTAGGATTTGAACTCAGGCCTGCATGACTCCAGGGGCTCTATCCACTGCACCACTTAGCAGGGAATCACTGAACAACAATACACAATTATGAAGTAGATGAACAAGAATTCAAACCTAGGCCTTCTAACTCCCAAAACTGATGTCTCGCCTCTCCCCCACCTCCTCCCCATCCCACAGCTTATCACTGGCAGTAATTAGCATTAGACTCCCCCCAGTGCAGTGTGCCTAGAATGAGTGGTTGCCATCCACACTTCAAAGATCCATCAACAAAGTACTTCTTGAGTAAGGATTTCTTTTTCTGAGGTCTGTGGAAACAATGGTTATTTCATCAATGAGCTTGGAAAGAGTATTCCCAGAGAGAGCTATGGTTTGCACAAGTTGACCCCTGAGGTCTCTTCCAAATTTGAAATTGGGTGATTTATGATTAATTTCAGAATAATAAAATAATGGAAGGGAGGGAGAGCAAATTTAGGGAGTGAGAGTCTAAATAAGTATCAACCTTCAAGGAGAGGTGAGAAGGCCACTGCATTGCACTTGGTCCACCCTCTTCCCCATCTTTCCCTATTGCTCTCCTCCCTCCTTGTCACACAGGAAGAGAAGGGGGAGAAAGCAGCTTGTCAGAGGGAAGTTCTGGAGCACTGAAAGGCTCATTAATTCCTTGGAGGGTCCTCCAGATTCACACCACTTCAGAAAGTAAATAAATAAATAAAAATTAGAAGGTCATCAAGTTCTGTTTGGAACAGGCACATATTAGCATACATCTGCATATCAATGAAGAAAAAAGGGCTCCAGCTAAAAGAGAGTTGATAATTTACAGATTCAAGTAAACTTCATTACCTTTAAGTAGAGCTGTCTGCCAAGCTCTAATTCACACCTTTAACTACCTTGCTACAAAAGACAAAAGGGGGGGTCTACAGCTCAACCAGAAAGCCACCCAAATTGCCCTGATGTAAGGGCTAAGTCTATATACAGAATCTCTGGGAAGTGAAAACTATGAAGGATGGGGGGAGGAATGGAAGGAAGAATCTGCACAGTTAGGTGTCCTAGTGCTTAGAGCTCTGGATTTGGAATCAGGAAGACACCTCTTCCTGAGGCCAAATCCTCTCTCAGACATTTACTAGCTGTGAGCCCCTGGGCAAATCAATTAACCCTGTTTACCTCAGTTTCCTCCTTGGTAAAATGATCTGGAGAAAGAAATGGCAAACCAATTCCAATATCTCTGGCAAGAAGACCCCAAATGGGATCCTGAAGAGTTGAACACATCTGAAAAATGACAGATGCAAAGCTTTGCTATCTCAGTTTCTTCCTTTCCCACCCTGCTACGTTTTCCTTGATGGCCAGAAGAGTAATGGAATTATGGTAGTCCATTTTTTATTTAGCATTAGATACCTTGATTTACATCCCATCTCCTACACTTCAAGGATATGTGATTAATAACAAATATCTGCAGAGACTTTAAGCCTCAGCTTGCTCAACTGTAAAATGGGCACAAAAATACCCTACCCTTTTGTTATTATAGGGAAAGTGCTTTGTAAACCATAAATTACCATATAAATTGAACAATTATCATCTCTCTGCCTAGCTCCTCTGTTCAGCAAACAGCCTCAGGATAAAGACCTACAAAGGAAGATAACTCATTTTTCTCTCAGGGAAGTTCATTCAAGTATCTGTTTATTGAATAAATAAAAGCACAGAATTAAGGGTTCCATCCTCTTGCATTCAATCTATTTTTGTGAAACTTGTGAAGAGTTAGGGATCTAATCTATTGCCTAGCATTCAAGGAGAGACTCTCAAATCCAATTTATACTGTTTTGGATGCTCCTACTTTGGGCCACTAGAGAAAATCCAAATGGAATGAGGCAGTGTCTAGCCCTTGTTTTGTAAATAGGGAATCCAGGGAAAAGAGAAATTAGAAGTATTGTACAGTTGTCCTTACTAGGAGACAGAGAGGACCCTGTCTCTTCTCTCTATAAAGTCAATGCAGTCCAACAAACATATTAAATCGTTATTAGATGCAATCGTTATGTTAGACTGTGGGAACACAAGGATTAAAAATGGCATAGTCCCCTCACGAAGTGGATAATCCAATAGGGGATAAATACAGATGTCTACATAAATAATTATACAAACTGAACTATGAGAGGTAGAGAGGTTGTACAAAGTAGAATTAGAGTCACGAAGGGAAAGATCATTTTTTTTCCTCATAGGAAATCTAGAAAGACATTACTATAAAGGCTGAGTTGAGTTTTGAAGAGAGCTTGAGTTGGAGGGAGTTTATCCAGCATGGGATTGGGGTGGTTGGTCTTTGACAAGTTGATTGCACCCCCCCCTTTAAGTCACAGAAGGCAAACAAATAAGAAAAGTATAATGATATCAATATGCTAGTGAGATATTAAATCAATTGCAAAAATGTATCTGTACCCTTTGTTAAAACATTTCCCTTATTGATTGAAAGGGCTGCCTGGAATTTGCAAGTTGAAAACAGGAACACAGTCTCAGAGACTTTTAAAAAGTCTTTAAAAAGATAATTCTTCAATTGATAAGTGGATAAGAGGTAAGAGAGTAAGTCATTTTTCTAGAATACCAAATAAAAGTTTTAAGTCACTAATAATTAGATAAATGCAAATTGAAGCAATTCCCACCTCAGACCTATCAATTTGGCAAAGTTGATAAACAGAAAAATGACAAAAGTTGGAGGGTAAACAACTACATTAAAACACTGCTGAAGGAGCTATGAATCGGTTGGTTTAGTTATTAGGAAAAGTATTCTAATTTGGGATTGCGTTGCAAGTTACTAAATTTATATAATGTGTGTCTATGTATGATGCATGTATCATATAGCACCATATTTATATATACTGTGTATATGTGCATACATATAAACATGTAAGTATACATATAGTTGTATACATATGAACATATGTATATATATGCAAACACAAACATATATGGATACGTGTATATCACTGTAATGCCACTACTAAGCCAATATCCCCAAAAATCAAAGAACCAGGAAAAGGACACAAAAATACAAAAATGTTTATCATTAGTAATAGCTTTTTGTGCTGGCAAAAAATAGAAATTAAGGTGGTATCATCAGTTGGAAAATGGTTGAGTAATTTATGGTATATAAATGCAATGGAATATTATTGTGCTGCATGAAACTAGGAAAGGAATGATTTTAGAACTCTTATGACTAGTCATGATCCTGGAGGACCTATAATGAAAAATACTAACCATCCAATATGAGGAAGTGATAAACTCAGGGTGCATGGATGTTTATACACATGCACGTGTGTGTGTGTGTGTGTGTGTGTGCATATATAGATATATAGATATAGCTATCCATATCTATTTATTTATCTATCTATCCATCTATATATGTGTGTGTGTATGTGTGGTAGACATACAGTTCTGTAAAATTAACAAAAACAACAGCAAAAATGTGCATAGTCAAGAAATGAGAAAAACATATGGGAAGCAGTTTTTCTCATTTCTTGACTATGCACATTTTTGTTGTTGTTTTTGTTAATTTTACAGAAAAAAGGAAAATTAGCACACAGATGAATGATAGAAGTAAACAGGCCTGTCAGTCTTGGAGTCAATTGAAGTCCTATCATAGAGTCAGTCAAAGTTCATTCACCAAATCAGACTAGGATTAGAACAATTTTATGGATACCTCCACTTATGCAGAAGAGCACCAATAAGAGGAAGTTTTTTTTTATTTTCTTCTATTCCTCTCCTTTCCTCCTGCCTCAATGAGCCATCATGTTTTTGATTGTTGTTGTCCAGTTATTTTCAGTCCTGTCCGACTCTCCATGAACCCATTTGAGGCTTTCTTAACAAAGATGCTAGAGGGGTTTGCTTCTCCAGTTCATTTTACAGATGGGGAAACTGAGGCAAACATGGTTCATGTGACTTCTCCAGGGTCACACAACTAATAAATTGGAGGCCAAATTTGAACTCAGGTCTTCTTGACTTCAGCCCCAACTAGTCATTGTGTGTAGAAGTCCTGGTTGTTTATTAAGTAGGAGATACACATTTCATCATCCTGAAGTTTATCAGTTTGAGTGAGTCCAAGAGAGAACACTGTAGTCAGATACACAGAGAGTCAGAGATTCAGAGAAAAACCAATTTTTCAGAGATCAATTAGCTCTGGGAGCTTCAGAGATGAGGCTCCTTTAGGGGAGATAGGAGATTGAGACCCTGTGGTCAAGGAGATATGAATTGTTTCAGCTATATGTGGACATAATTATCAATATACTCTAATATTGTACCCTCTCTTCCTTCAAATAATAAATGTATTTGCAAATTTTCATCAGGAATATTTTGTGTCCACTGTTCTTATACCATTTTAGTAAATATCTTTGTTATTCCTTATCTTCTTTTTCAATATGGGGATGAGGGATAGAGAGAATCAGGAACTCAAAAATGTTTAAAAAACAAATATAAAAATGGTTTTAAACATGTAACTGAGAAAAAAATAAAATATTAAATTTAAAAGGAAAAATCTTTATTATGATCTGATTTTGTAGAGTGACTGAGTGTTAAAGAACGTATCCTGGTAGGGTTTTTGAGTCTAAATTGCAAGAGTATGTATGATTCTACAGAGAGCCCTAGAAACTTGAAGTAGTAGCTGCCTTCTGGGACCCAAACTGCTTAGTGGGGAGAGTATCCCAGAATATTTATTACACTAGGAATAGGCAATGATGGGTACATGGAGACAACTGAGAGCATGAAAAGATCAGGGGATAGCTAGGAGTTGGTTCGGTTCATATGAAGTCTAAAAACTTATGTACATTATTATTATTGGAAAATGAGGTAGGAAAAGGAAATTGGAACAAAATTTTAGAAAACTTTGAAAACCATGTTAAAGGTTTTTGCATTTTATCCTTTAGGAAGTAAGGAAAGTGCAAGAGAAAAATTTTCCCCGAGTGTAATGATATTGTTAATATTTCACATTTACCTATATAAGATTACCTTGACAGCAATTTAAAGTTGAAGAATATATTAGAGAGAGGAAAGGAGAGAGAAAGGCCTGTTAGAGAGCTAATAAAAATAAAACAGATGCCTATTAATGAGGGCCTAGTAGCAGTGGAAACAGAAAAGAAGGGATGGGGATAATGTGGAGGTATAATTAATATGGGGGGGGGAATTTGAGGTGAGAGGAAAAAAGTCAAAAAAATTCAACTTAGGCATTTAAGAGAAGGTTGATAGCATCAGCCTAAAAAAGAGGATAATTTGAAGGGAAGATGAGATGATAAGTTTAGCTTATATAGAAGTTGGAGGTGGGAGAATAAAGGGTGAGGAGAGGCAATATCCAGGTTGGTGTGTACAGCAGGAAGTCAGACATTTAGGAGATCCTAAACAACTTTGCAATTCCGTGATTCTATCATTTAAGGAAAAGAAATCCAAAGGTCAACAAACACTTATAAGTAGTTATTATATCCCAGCTAAGTTCTGGAGATACAAGAAATATAGGAAAAGGGGACCTTATTCTCAAGAAATAGGATTGGGGAAAATAACATATAAATAGTAAAGTATATATGTAGAGATATGAGCAGTGTGAAAAGTAATGCCAGGAGATAAATCCTAACAAGGGGTTAGATGTTGGAATATCCTAAGGAAGGCCTATTGTAAAAGATGGAATTTGAATGGAGCCTTAGTGAAATTAGAGAATCTGGGAACTGGGAATTGTAGAATTAGGGAATTAGGAAAGCTGAGAACTGGAAGAAGGGAGTCAATGAAAAGGTGTGGAGTTGAGAGATGGAAAGTGCTATGCAATAAATAGCAAAATGGTCTGTGTTGATGGATTGTAGAGTAGGCTAAAAGAGAAAAGTATAAGAATACTGGAAAAAGAAGGAAGGGGCAAAGTTTTGAAGGACTATAAATTCCAAATAGACAGGATTTTATGGGGCCAGGGGCAATAGGGTGATACTCAAAGTTCTTGAGTGAAGGAGTGGCATGGTCAAATCTGTATTTTCCTTAGGGGTTAAATGGAGAAAGAAGAAATAGTAGATAGAACAATTTGATTTAAGTAAGGTCCAATGGGTAGATTTCTTGCCACTCAAATACAGTAGGACCTGGGTTTAAAAGTAACCTTGGTTTACTTATGCTTTATCGTATGAATAAAAATTTTTCACAAAATTTGTCTTGCAGGATGAACAAAAATTCTCAGTATGAACATCACATTTAAACTTCATCTCAACTAGGGCAATGTTTTGTTTTTGTTTTTGTTTTTGTTTTTTGCTTTACCTTCTCTCTATTCAATACCATCCCCTTTGCTCATGCCCTCATTACCTCTTACCTAGACTGTTACATAGCCTCCCAATTGGTCTACCTCCCCTCTTCAATTCACCCAGGAACAAATGTAAGGGAAAAAAAAAAATCAGTGAGCCAAAATATGAAAGTGATTCTAAAAAAACAAAAAATAAGTGAAGGCAATAGTTTGAGTCTTACTTTTAGTGAAAATATAAGAGAGAACATTCCCAATGTTGAAATCCCTGATGTTCTCATAGAAGCATATTCTCCTTCAAAGCAATAACCCTTCCTCTACTGCCCTCTCAACTTCCTTATACCAGCTACAACTCTTCTCAAAGGTAAAGTGCAGGTTAATTTGTTTAATTTTTGGTTTATAATGTTTACTAACCATTGCTAATTCAGGCCCATTAGGGACAAAAAACTTACTTATAATTATAAATAATTATTTTTATGAATATTTTGGGGGATGTGGTACCAGCTATCTGACTTTATATTATTTCCTATGGGGGAAATTCACTTTGCACTATGAATAAATCACATGACAAACAGAATCTTAGAATGAATTTAATTCATAAACAAACTGAAGTTCTACTGTATCTACATATTCCATTAGAGAAGTAAGATTAGTATCATGAGGAAAAAATCTTAGATTTGAATTGTGGAGCTGACCTGGCTTGCTATGACAACTTTGCCACACTTGCTACCAGAGTGACCCTGGGCAAGTCACTGATCCTTTCTAGGTCTCCGTTTCTTAATCTGAAAAAGAAAATGGAAAATAATGCCACTCCTTATGCCACACAGTGGTTGAGAAGAAAAGCACCTGGGAAAGCTTACAACACAAATGAAAATGATCATATTACCTGGCCTGAAGTTAGCCACAAAACTAATAAGTAATTCCCTTATTTTGAGTCACAGCTGAACCTTTTTGTGGTCTGCTTGATTTTCAAAAAGATAAAATCTCCTTAAGTCCAGATAGCCAAGAGTCACAGTATTATTTCTTTTTTTTTCCCAAAGCAATGGGGGTTAAGTGACTTGCTACACAGCTAAGTAATTATTAAATGTCTGAGGCAGGATTTGAACTCAGGTCCTCCTGACTCCAGGGCCGGTACTCTATTCACTGTGTATAATATTATTTCTGAAGCACCATTTTACTTTGAGCTTCTCTGCCTGGTGAAGTTAAGATAACTTCCTCTAAAAAGCAAGCAGTTTCCCACAATCCCATGCCATTGTCCAGAGTTTCAAGAGAGTAGAGATTATATTTAATTTCTACCTCTAAACAGACAAAAAAATAAAGATCATCCCAAAAGTATTTACAAAGCATTCTTGACTTCCTCAGAAATTCCTATCGTTGAAGTTAAATTGGAAAGATTCTTGCCTTTCACTCAGGAAATCCTGGAAAGAACTATAACATTTCGTGCCTCTTTTCCTCCTTCATTCCCCCTTCTAGTCTTCCCCATCTGGCAGCACAACTCAGTGACATCCTAAGGCCTGAGATGGCAGAACTACAATTTGGGACAGTCTCCTGGTAGATGATTTTCTTTCTGGAGCGAGCAATGCCCCATCCTGGCAAGGAAAGAAATACCAGGATGATTTGATACCTACCATATAGTCAACAATAGATTATTATGATGCACCAGGCTAATGCTTAGATTGTTGTGATCTGTTATGACCAAATTAATTTGAATAACAACATCAATAACATCATTCATTCATTCCTTTTTTCAATAAACATTTATTAAGTGCCTCTCGTGGCTTGAATAATAATTGGGAGAAGACAGCAGAAGGTAGTGAGAAAAGCATTGTACTGGGATTCAGGGGATCCTAGAAAGCTATGCTACTTATTACCCGCATCTTCTTGGAAAATCTTATGATCAATCTGGACCTCAGTTTCCACATCTGTAAAATGAAAGGACTGGTCTAGGGGAAAGAACCCTAAATTCCTTTCCACCTCTAAATCCTCTTTATTTTCCCACAGAATCTCTGCTTGATTTTTAACTCCATGATAGAATATCATGCCCTTGTTTTTCAGGGATTCCATGGTGCTCCTATACTCCTGGCTCCAGTTTTATTTTCTTACCCCATTAGATTATAAACTCCTCCAGGTCAGGGTCTGTCTTCCTTTCTTCCTTACTAAGCTTCCCTGCTTGCTTCCTTCCTTCTTTCATTTCTTTCTTCCTTGCTTCTTTCTTTTTTTGTGTCCCCAGAACTTAACTGAGATCCCGATACATCGTATGTATTTAATGAATATTTATTGACTAATAAAAATCCTGTCACCTTTTAAATTTCATAAAACGGTTGGAGCCAAAGATATCGTTGTTTTGTTAAATGGATAAGACTCACATAGTCATTTATCTCCTCTGCCTGGGTCCTGCTAATCTGAGAAGCAACCAATGTGGAGTCTGAAGGACAGCAAAGCACATTTAGAAACTGGGCATGGGGAGAAGAAGCATGAGGGAAGGTGAAGCAAGATGTACGACCTACTTTATTTAGGCATATTCAAGAACAAAATAAGTCAACTCAGAGTTTGCTAAAAAGTATCCTTAAAAACCATAACAGAGGAAAGTGGTCAGAAGTATTATACTATGTTGAAAACAGATGAAGCCAGGTAGTAGTAACAAAAATAATAGTATTTGCTTATGACTTTGTAAAATCCCCTAGGGAAACCTGTGAATTTACATAGGGGGAATTAGTGTGTGTGTGTGTGTGTGTGTGTGTGTGTGTGTGTGTGTGTGTGTGTGTGTGTACTACCTATGGACTTCTAGGCAAGTCACTAATTTCTGAGCTTCATTTTCTCCATGTTGGAGGGGTTGGAAAAGCTAACCTTTAAGGCTCCTTCCAGCTCTAGATCTGTGGTTCTATTATTTCTCTTATTTTTAGATGAGAAAACTCAAGACAATAAGATATGCTCAGGTTTATTTGGCTATTAAGTGTCAGAGTCTCCTGATTCCCAAGGACCCATGCATTGCCCTGTGCTATCCTACCTTCTAGTTACAATTTATAACTAGTTATAAAATAATCTTCTCAGTTATAATTAGAAAATATCAGTAATCTATGAAATTAAATAGAATAATCTTAATAAAAGCATCCTAACTGGTTGTCTTATATCTTTAGTTTGCCAACTTTCTCTCCTCTGATTTAGCAAATTGAGGAAACAGCCCAATATAGGGGAAGTTCTGCAAGTTGTTCAGTCATTTATCAGTTTCATGTCACTGTGATCACATTTGAGGTTTCCTTGGCAGAGATATTAAAGCAGTTTGTCATTTCCATCTCCAGCTTCATTTTACAGTTGAGGAACCTGAGGCAAACAGGGTTAAGTGACTTGTCCATGGTAACATAGTTATTAATTGTCTGAAGCTGGATTTGAACTCGGGAAGATGAATCTTCCTGACTCCAAGATTAGTACTCTATCTATTGCACCACCTAGCAACCCTTCCATGAGAACCAGGACTAAATAATTGAGACAGGGCTGATGTGTGATATGTGAGTGTGTGTATATGTATGTATGTATGTGTGTGTGTGTGACTTTAGATCAAATTCCTTCTATGCCCCCCCCCCGGCCACCTCCAACGATATTTTCAAGATTCAATAAAGACAGCGACCAAGGATTTGGGAAAATGTTTGATTTCTCAAAGCTCCTGAGCAGTTCTGATTCGGCGCACTATTCAAATTAGCCACAAGAGGGCACAAGTACCCCATGTCTAGGTCCCTCCTTCCTTCCTTCCCAAATCTTACCTGAATTCTCCATATTGTATGTGTATATTTATTTTCAATGAGGTCAGGAGTATCAAGGTTGTAAAATAACATATTTTCACTTGTTTTCTTCCCAGATCTCAGACATAGCGTTTCCGAAGTCAATTATCTTCCAGAGACGCTGCTCTCCCCTGCCTCCCTCTCTATTCTGCCTTTCAACACATCATAGTCTGACACCAACAGGCTGGGAAATGAGAAAGAAAAAAACCCAACAACACAACAAACTTTTTTTTTCCCCCTAACTGGGGATGTCAAATCCTTGGGATGACATTTAAAAAAGACAGTCTACAGATGTAAGTCCTCTCTTATCTACCCCCCATGGGAGAGATTTGGAGGGACACTGTAGATCAGAAGGCAGTTGCCTTGGGGGAGCTTGCTTATTTGGTTGGGAACAGACCATTTTGGAAATCTCAGTTTTCAAATTTTTCATTGCCATCTTTTCCTGGTGAATAGAGAATGGGGGAGGGCAGTAATACAAGTTCTTGATCCTTCATTCATTCCCCAATCCTACTTTTCTAGCCTTATCTGAACCCTACTTCTAATAAGCCCTCTCCCTGTCCCTGTCCCTGTCCCTGTCCCTGTCCCTCTCCCTCTCCCTCTCCCTCTCCCTCTCCCTCTCTCTCTCTCCCTGGGTTTTAAAAAGCACAAAAAATGTGCCACTTTTTCCTGGAGGCTTCCTCTGAGTTTCCATGTCAGTTATGACCTTGCCCCTCATTCTGCACCTCCATAATATGCTTCTTTAAGACTTTAATTATACTTAGAAAACCCAAAGACACAGTGCTGCACTTAGGGTCAGGGAGACCTGAAATCAAATCTTGCTTCTGACACTCAAAGCTTGTATGTCCATGAGCAAATCACTTAATTTCCTTGAGCATCAGGTGATTCTTTAAGACTGAGCTTTGGGTTGTATAGGGTTCTGAATTGTTGGGTAGCAGGATATCCTAATGCAAGGTAAATACAATTTTTTTTGGTTCTTGGTACTGACGACATGCAGTAATAGAGAATGTGAGTGTGTCTTTTTTCACTAACATATGGTGAACTCTAGAAGGCCATGAGCAATCTCATCCAAATATTGTCTTTCTTCTGATCACAGCGGACAGACTTGTCACACAGTAGACATTTAATAAATGTTTATTAATGCATGAACTGATGAAGAAGAAGATAGGCATGTTAAAATGGTGACCATTGAAGTTAGAGTCAATAGACCTGGGCTTGAATTATAATTCTGCTATTATTGGGCATCTCTCTAGGGATACCTCATTTTTCTTTTGTATAGAATAGGGTGGTTGGAATAGATCACCTCTAAGTTCCCTTCTATTTCTAGATAGATGTTTCAAATCTAAACTCAATGAATTTAAGACTAGAGTAATTCTGCTGTGTTCCCTGTCAAAAGAATATTACATGATAGATAGATAGATGATAGATAGATAGATAGATAGATAGATAGATAGATAGATAGATAGATAGCAGACAGGAAGATATGTAAGATGTTAAAGCCATAGATAGACAAGTTTTCAGAGGTAGATGTTAAAGTCATAGATATATAGATAGACAGATGCTAACTAAAGTCATAGATAAATGAATAGCTAAGTAGATAGATGATATTAAAGTCAAACATAGATAGATAGATAAAGAATAGAAAGAATAGGCAGACAGATAGATATATAGAGGTTAAAGTCGTATAAAAATAGATAGATATGTAGATAGATGTTAGTCATAGAATAGACAGAGATAATGGATAGCTGATAGGACAGATAGATAGATGGAAGAAAAAGACCAATAGAATAGACAGATAAGTGACATAATAAATAATAGAGTAGAGAGCCTGATAGATAATAGATCTATTGATGACAGATAACAAATAGGTAAAACAATAATCAGATAGATGATAGATGATGGACAGGTAGCTAGGTAGCAAAATATATAGTCAGAAGCCAGTCATTAAGTGTGTCATCCACAGTTAGAGGCATTTTACTATTGTGAAGAAAGCATACTTAAGAGTACAAAATCCTGAATTCAAGGTCCATATTCAATACACATTGGCTATATGAATATTATTGGTGTGAGTAAAATTGGTTGTGTAATTATGGGAAGTCACTTAATCTCTCAGTGCTCTCAGAATATTCTCTAAATTACTGAACTATTGATAGGAGATGAACCATGACATTCACTGGGAGTTCTTCTTACATAAATGAAATAAGAAGTTGAAAGAGAAAATAATAAATAGAGGAAGGTACTGGTGAAGAGGAAAAGTCTAGAAATTGTCTTACAAAAAAAAGTTGAAGGAACCATGGACATTAAAAAGCGAAGTCTAAGGTGGAACATTCCCCAAAATATTTTAACATTTTAAAGACAGTTGTGCAGAAGCAGGAGTGGACTTATCCTGTACTTCTCTAGAAATGGGGGTTCTTAACTTGAAAGTCTATGAACTTTTTAAATAAAATAATATTTAACCATTTAGTAGAATTGGTTTCCTTTATAAATCTTTATATTTTTATTTTACATATTTAAAAGCATTCTTTGGAGAAGGGGTCCAGAGGCATCCCAAACTACAAAAAAAAGAATAAGAAACTCTATTCTAGAAGGAAAAAGTTCAGTAAGGGGAAGTTTGAGAGGTTTAGACAAAAATATAAGAAAGAATTTTCTAATTAGACTGATCTAACAATGGGAACCTGATGCTTTATGAGCTAGTTAGTTCTTTGTCTCTAGAGGCATTCAAGAAAAAAAGGGATTGACTGTCAGGTATTCCATCAAGATATGTATTCTATGCTAGGTGGGAGGTTGGACTAGGCAATCCCTAAGGTCTTTTCCTACTCTAATATATTCTTTAATTCTGAAAGCCATGATGAAATTTACTATCAAGTTATAAAGATAGATCACACTTCTAATTGCATTCAGTTTAATAAATGTTAAGCATCTATAATGTATAAGCAACATTTCAAGGATATACATTGCAAAGCAGACACTGATCTGAATTGACTGAGGGAGTTTCTTCATTGGAAATTCCCTATCTTCATGAACTCATGGATTTGATTTTTCTTTAATGTAAAAGGCACTATGCTAATTTTTATAGAGGGAAATCATGAAGATATACTACTTTCCAGGAGCATGTATTCTATGAAAGGGAGAGCTCAATCATCACCAGAATCTTGTTATTACACTTCACCCAGTTCAGGGTGCAATTCTAAGATATAAAGAATGAAGCAATAAAGACAGTGACCAAACATCTAAAAAAATATTTCCTTAGTGAAGATCAATACACAAGTGGACACACTGAGTATAGAAGCACCATAATTTTCACCAATTGATAGGATTATAGACCGTCCAATACCCCCATGGATATGTCCAATATCATAGACTTCATAGATAGTTTAGATTCTAGTTGAGAGCTTGAAAGGACTTTAGAAATCAGTAAGTGTTGACACTAAAATTTACAGATGAATAAAGTCAACCAGGGAGTAAGGAGCAGGACAGGGCAGGGAAGGATTCAGACCCATTTTTTTCTGATGCAAAACCAGGTTGGTGTTCAGAGTGGATTTGCTTGACCATAGGCCAAGAACCAAGAGTAGCTTCGTATTTTTTATTATTAGATAGAAAAAGCTCCAGACCACTTTTCCAGGCAATATATACTGCCAAATTTATCAATTTGCTTCTCCCCTAAAAGGAGGCAAAACCTCTCTAATGTTTAACAACATGAAGGGGTGGGCAGATAGTTGATTCAGTGGATAGAAGACTGGTCTTAAAGTCAGAAAGATCTGAGTTCAAATTTGGCCTCAAACACTTCCTTACTTTTTTAGGTGTTTTTTGTTTTTTTTTTTTGCAGGATAATGGGGTTAAGTGGCTTTCCCAAGGCCACACAGCTAGGTAATTATTAAGCGCCTGAGACCGGATTTGAACTCAGGTACTCCTGACTCCACTGCGCCACCTAGCTGCCCCAACACTTCCTTACTTTATGACCTGGGACAAGTCACTTAATCCTTATTTGTACCAGAGACAGCTAGGTGGCTCAATGGTTATAGCACTAGGTCTGGAGTCAGGAAAACCAGAGTTGAAATCTAGTCTCAGAGTGTGTGAATCTAGGCAGATCATGTAACCTCAGCTTGCTTTAATCCCCTGTAAAAAGAAATGGTATCCTCTGTCAAGAAAACCTCATGGTCAGTATGACCCACAGGGTCACAAAGAATTGGGCATGAATAAGGAGATAAGAGGGAGTCAAATAGAAAATTCATGAATTTAGAGTCTTAGAATGTAAACTGAAATCCTAGCTCAGATACTCAGTACCTGCCTGACCTTGGAAAGCCTCTTTACCGATCTGGGCCAACGTTTACTCATCTATACAAATTAGGAAAGTTAAATTAAGTAATTTCTGAGGTCTCTTACAGCTCTAAGTCCTAAGATTTTGATTATGTTGTATTATTTGATACCTAGCCCCAGTAATGGCAGCAAAAAAAAAATGGTTGGAGATGGGGACAGTGAGTTAGTGAATAATGAATGGACAAGATAAGTAGGTTCTTGCTATATATCCCTCCTGGAGTTTCACTAATAGATCATTGTTCTGGGACCTTGTTGGCCCTACCTCTCTGGATTATTCAAATTATAATTTAACCCCCTAGATTGATTATACAGATGCAGGTAAGTACCAAAATGGAGATACTTCTGATAAATAAATAGATTCTTCTTCTTCTTCTTCTTCTTCTTCTTCTTCTTCTACTACTACTACTACTACTACTACTACTACTACTGCTGCTGCTGCTGCTGCTGCTACTACTGCTGCTGCTGCTGCTGCTGCTGCTACTTTTCTTACTTCCTTTCTTCTTCTCCTTCTTCCTCTTCCTCTTCCTCCTCTTTTCCCTTCTGCTCCTCTTCCTTCTCCCCTCCTCTTCCTCTTCTTTTTTGGTCATGGAGGATCTCTCCCTTGTTCTCTGGATTCAGGAGAAAGAATACTGTACTTCTCACAGTTAAACTATGCATTTTCTTCTGCCTCTCTTGATTTTCTACTCATTTAAATCATGAGGCATCTTGAATGGATAACAAGTTCAAAATTCTTTTTTTTTAAGGTTTTTGCAAGGCAAATGGGATTAAGTAGCTTGCCCAAGGCCACACAGCTAGGTAATTATTAAGTGTCTGAGATCGGATTTGAACCCAGGTACTCCTAACTCCAGGGCTGGTGCTTTATCCACTGCACCACCTATCTGCCCCAACTTAATTTATTTTATTTTATTTTATTCTTTTTAGTTTTAGCAAGGCAATGGGGTTAAGTGGCTTGCCCAAGGCCACACGGCTAGGTAACTATTAAGTGCCTGAGGTCGGATTTGAACTCAGGTACTCCTGACTCTTGGACCTATGTTCTATCCACTGCGCCACCTAGCAGCCCCTCAAGTTCAAAATTCTTTTTTTTTTAGGTTTTTGCAAGGCAAAAAGGGTTAAGTGGCTTGCCCAAGGCCACACAGCTAGGTAATTATTAAGTGTCTGAGACTGGATTTGAACCCAGGTACTCCTGACTCCAAGGCTGGTGCTTTATCCACTACATCACCTAGCTGCCCCCAAGTTCAAAATTCTTAAGATAACTTTGTGTTATATTTGGAGGGAATAGCAGGTTGTACACGGTAGATTTGCAGTTTCTAGTATAATCATATTTTTATTGTACTGTGTTACAGAAATGCTTTTTTTGTTCTGTGAATTGAAAATAAAATAAAAATTTTTTAAAAGAAGTAAAATGAATTACAATAGCATAAAGAAACCAAAAGCCTGATATCCCAGGGTATGGGTTCTCTATAAGTAAATAAAGTCTTAAGCACTCACAATATGCCAGCCAAGCACTGTGCTAAGTGCTAGAGATATAAGAAAACAAGATGGTCCCTTCTCTCAAGGAATTTATTTTTCAAATAAGGGAATATAAAACCTAAAGAGGAGCTGAAAAAAAAAGGAATATCCTCACTTGAAACAGTCTGGTGAATTAGGCTGAGAGTGAAATGGGCATTAGTGATTTTCAGAATTTTTCTCAGGGAATGAATCCAATGTGACATACAAATGAATGAAAAAGCTTTTATTAATTACTTCCTACATGCTAGGCATTATAGTGAAAAGGGTTAGACTTCAATTCAAAAGACATGGTGTTGAATCCTAGCCCTGACATTTACTAATTATGTGACCATGGCCAATAACCAGTCTCATTTTTTTTTCATTTGTGAAATGGATATAATAATAACTCACACTGGATATGTCCCAGGAATTTTGTGAAGAAAAGACCTTGTAAACCTTAAAATACTATAGAAATATGAGCTGTTACCATTGTTTAGCACAAGGGAAGAATGAGGACATGATATAATAGAGTGAGCAATAGAAACAGTTCTTTCCACAACACAAAACAAAGCAAAGCAAAATCCTGCCTGGAAATTTGGAGGTGGGAGAGGGGAGAAGTTCATGGAGTAGAAATTTTGTTTCTATTTAATAATTATACGGATATGCTATCTTCTCTTTCCCTTGACATTTGCTCTGCTTCCTGAAGTCCAACTTTAAGAAATACCACCCTTCTTGGGGATTCCTTGAGACTTAATTGTGGGGTCCAAATGAGATTACAAAGAGTCAGTCAACAACTCAACAGCTAATTTAGGAAGCAAGTGCCATTTTGACATTTGACTCTTTTCTCTTCCTCCTCATCTTCTAACCCAATCAGTTGCCACATTTTATTAATTCTACCTCCATAACTTTCCTTAGATGCTTTCCCTTTTCTCTACTTCCACATCTACCATCTTAATTCTGGTTCTTATCACTTTCCTGGACCTTTGGAACGATCTCAAGCTTCCAGGCTCTTTGCTCCAAATCCATTCTCTTCAATGTGATTCAAAAAATATTCCTAAAGCACAAATCTGTCTATTTCAGCTGTTCCAAAGATCTCAGGTACTCGTTATTGCCTCTAGGATGGAAAACAAATCAAAGAATAACAAAAATCAAACCTCCTCAGTTTGATATTTTAAGTTCCAGACTATTTTTCCAGGCAATATCATATTACTACCTTTCACGCGTTCTGTGCTCCTGCCAAAGTCATCAGTTTGCTTCTCACCTAATTCGGTGATCTGAATTAGATCCTTGATTTCCAATCCAATTTTTGTGGGGGTGTGTGTTTTCTTTTTTCTCCCATTTCAATATATTGCCCCCAGAATATGCACAGCTTTCACACTCAATAAGGCTTTCCAGATCTCTTTGATATCTATAACTTTGCATATTTACTTTATTTTATTTTTTAGGGAAAAGAGGATGGGGTGAAATTCCTGCATCCTCTCCCTCCTGTGCATCTAGACAAGACCTAAGAGCCTAAGAGCTAAGATGTCATTTGTGTGGGAATTCATTACAGAGCCAGAAGCTAAGAGGAAGGAGACTGCAGGCAGGAGCTATGAATTAAGGCTCTGAATATGCAGGTAATTTAGATGGAAGGAGACAGGTGCCACTGGCCCATCATAAATAAGCTCTGCTGTGATGGTTAAAGGAGATGGAGTGGGGAATGGGAGCCCCAAGGAGCAGAGGGGTGGAGCTGGCCTTCCAGGATGATTATGCCTTTGCCCAAAAGGGCTAGAAATGTCTCCTTCCTGACAGTAATAAAGTTGCAGAGTAAAGAGCCTGCTAAGAAAGGTGTGGTGCCAAGAGCCACTGAGAAGACATTTGTGAACTAAACGTCCCACATAGGGATCCCTCGTGTTTCTGTACAAGGTGTGTGTGTGTGGTGGGGGGTCTCCTTGGTAGACAAAAAAAAAACTAGGAGAAGGCTGTTGGAAGATACAAAAAAAAAGCAGAAAGCTGTGAGAAGAGGAAGAAAAAAGGGTAGGCAATAGTGGAAATAGATTAAGATTGTGGAAAGTATGAAAAGGAGGTGGGGGGGTAGGACAAATAAAAGGGGATGGAAGGAAAATAGCTAGTATAAGAAGCAGAAAAGGAGGTAACGGAGAAAGAATATTGGAGGAAGGTGAATTTTAGGGCACATTTCCCCTATGAATTTTGATTTTTGAAATGAAGAAAATTCTTTCAGGGATTTTCAGAAGTTTTATGGAGTGGTCAGTCCCAAAGTCTATAGTGTTAACATGGGAAGAAAGCACAAACCATAGGTGTAAAGAGATACTATCCAAGTCCATATGGGAAAAAGGCTGTATAGTTTTTGGGTTTTTGTTTCATTCTCCTTATTTCTCAGTAAGAGCGGCAGCTGGAATAATAGATAAAGACCTGATCTGGAAGGAGGAAGGTCTGGTACCAAGTCTTGTCTTTACTACTTAACTGGCTATTTGACTCTGGGCAAGTCTCACTGTTTTGGGCAACTCTCTTATGTTCTAAGTTCCCTAAGTCAGTGAAATGATAGATCTACCTACTCTATCAGATATATGGAAAGGGGATAAATTTATGACTAAACAAGAATTAGAGCATATTATAAACTGCAAAATGAATGATTTTGACTATATTAAATTAAAAAGGTTTTGCACTAATAAAATCAATGCTGCCAAAATTGGAAGGAAAGCAGAAAGCTTGGAAATAATCTTTACAACTAGGGGTTCTGATAAAGGTCTCATTTCTAAAATATATAGAGAATTGCATCAAATTTATAAGATCACAAGTCATTCCCCGATTGATAAATAGTCAAAGAAAATCAACAGACAGTTTTCAGATGAAGAAATTAAAGATATATATATATATATATATATATATTTATATATGTTATATAATCATATGAAAAAACACTCCAAATCATTATTGATTAGAGAAATGCAAATTAAAACAACAATGAGATATCATCTCACACCTATTAGATTACACAAGATGAGAAAAAGGGAAGATGATCAATGTTGGAAAGGTTGTGGGAAGATTGGGATATTGATGCATTGCTGGTGGAGTTGTGAATGGATCCAACCTTTCTGGAGAGCAATATGGAACTATGCCCAAAGAGCAATAACACTGTTCATACCCTTTAACTCAGCAATTTCAATTCTAGGTCTATATCCAGAAGAAATTATTTTAAAACTGGGAAAAGTCCCATATATTCCAAAAAAATTCATAGCAGCTCTTTTTTTGTAGTGGCAAAGAATTGGAAATTGAAAGGATGCCCATCAATTAGGGAATGACTAAATAAGTTATGCTACATGAATATCATGGAATACTATTGTTCTATAAGAAACCATAACAACAGCACTATTATAAGATGAACAACTTTGATGGAAGTAGCTCCTCTCAGCAGTCCAGACAGCTAGGACAATTGTATTTAATTGGCTTTGGACAATGTTGTCCCCATCCAGTGGAAGAAAAACAAAATGAAACAAAACACGCGCGCACACACACACACACACACACACACACACACATACAATAACTCTTCCAAATCTGATGAACACTTTATAAAAATTATCTCTTATGTATCTCCCTTAATCCTAATTCCTCATGCCAAAAATTACTAATTTGTAAACATGTTTATCAAAATATGTATGTAAAATGCTAACCTGACTGTTCCCTGCTGAGGGGAGGGGGATGGGAAGGGAAGGTGGAGGGAAATTTTTTAACTTGGAAATAGGCATTTGCATATGGATGTAAATAAATAAATAATAATAAAAAAGAAATCATTGATATAGTCTCTAATATTAACCTCCTTAGTAATAGTACTTTACCCATTCAGGTATTTTAAAAGAAGATAGATAATACAGACAGATGTATAAATAAGGAAAGGGGGAAAGGGAAAATTGATAAATTGTTTAATGTTCATCCTGAGTCCCAACTGAAAGATAATAGATCTCCTTTTTTTATAGCTCCCTATGCTTTCAGAGAAAGAATGGGGCACTTCAAAAGTATTGATTTTGGAGTCAGAGGACTTGGGTTTAAATCTTGTTTTTACCATTTCCTGCCTGTTTGACCTTGGATAAGTCACTTAATTACTCTTGAGTCTAAATTTCCTCTTCAGTAAAATGAGAGGAGTGGATGAGATACCTCCAAGATCCTTTCTATCTCTACATCTATGATAATGTGAACCTGAGCAGTCTTGCCCTTGTTGTGAAGTAAATCAGTTCTTGGGCTTATCAAACTTGCAACTACACCTTTTGGAGTTTATTTCTCCAGTTCTTATTTATGAGTTGGAGAGTCTGGGTCTACATTAAGCTTTTCTCCCCCATATATCTGCCTAGCTCAGATTCAAAAACCCAAGGCAATTAACTCTATGTGGATATTTTCATTTGAGAATGTCCTTTCAGTGGTTCCTATCATTTCACAAATTGCTCAGTAATTTCTTAAGGTACATCACCTTCAACCAGTGGGACAATCATGGACTAGGAAAGTCTCTCTTGCCCCTGTCAATTGCAGGAAAGAAAAAAGTGCTTCCATCCAAAAGTTCTCTCTTCTTGGGTCTGTAACATTATTTCCCTCTGGTTATCTCTCCTTTCACATAGCATGCTAGAAGAAGCTTAAACTTAAGGCACTGAACTTGGATGGTTTAAGGACCCCAAAAACCTATGAGAAAAAGCTCCCCTCTAGCCTAAGTTTAAAGAAGCAAGTCTGGCCTAGAAAAGTGGACCCACCCCCCCCCCCCCTTACTTCTGGTGGCAATGGCCTTTCAAGGCTCATTTATTGAAAGCTGTAGAGACAGGGCAGTGCAGCTACCATTAGTAGAGAATTACCCCAAATATGGACCCATAGAAAAATGACAGGGTAAGAAAGACAAAATAGGCCCTTCTGTAGGAGCATTATTTCCTAGAAATATCTTTGCATCTTCAAAGGTCATTTTCTTCATTTTGAAATTTTTCCTGTCCTGAGTATTTAAATATTTCTGAGTCCAGGTGAACTCTAAGGCACAATTGAAAGTTGAATATTCAGTTGGGAGGTGGGATTCAGGTGATTCTGGTGGAAGGAGGAATTTCAGGGTGTGTATGCTCTTTTGTAGACTGTCCTGAGACAGGAGTGGAGAAGAACAGAGTAGAAAATATTTTCCAGACCTAGGAATTTTCTTCTGCTGCTGTTTTAGCAGGGGTTGCCTTTACATTACGCAAGATAAAGCTGGGGAAGGAGCCAACCCTTCAGCCCTTGCCAGAGGGCCACATCTTCCAGAGAATACCTTTGAATCCCATATTTGGAACTTTTTTCTTTCCTTTGAAGATTTAGTCCTACCAAGCTAGTCAAATTTTCCAGTGGAATGAAGGTGACCTTGAGACCAGGATGTCCTGGAAGAACCCAAGGGTCTGCTTTACTGTTCAATTGCTTGCCCTGAGTAATGAAACCACACCAGGTGCTGTTCCAGGAGGGCCAGTGTCTCTGAGGGAAAGCACATTTTAACATCATGACTCAAGAGCACTGAAGACAGTCTGGCTTCTATTCCAAGATCTAACACTAACTCTGGGCCTCTATTTCCTCATCTGTAAAATAAGAAGGCTAAATAAAGTACTCTTTATGTTCCCTGCTGATAAGACTTTGGGCTCTACTTGGTTTTATCTCCACTCAGTCTCAACTTAGATGAGAGGTGTGTGACCTTGGACAATCCATTCCCCTCTTTGGGCCTCAGTTTCATTTTCTATAAAAATGGTATTGTCTAGATGATCCCAAAGTCACTTTCATATGATACTTCAAAGTTCATTTGTTTTTTTCCTTAGGAAGGAGGAGGGAGATCACTTATATATATTTAGGGGTTACAGGTTCATAGATGTGGAACTAGAATGAGCTTCAGAGGCCATATAGTCTTCTTCATTTTATAAATAAGGAAACTGAGGTCCAGGGAGGCAAAGTGATTTATCCAAAACACAAAGTGTTTACCACTTCCCCTTTTTCAGTGACAAATGTGATGAAATAACTGATATTATCTTCTAATTATCAAGAATAGTAAAAATATGAAACTACCAAATGATCTCTTTTTTCCCTTGGGAGAAGGGGAACCTGCCCCATCAACAACCTTGTGGGTCCTGGGTTCTCTTTCTCCACCCATAGGGCCAGGACCTTCCAAGAATAGGAGTGCTTAGCATCACTATCTTTGTCCTTTCAATCTCAGAGCTCCTTCCTTTTTTTTTAGATTTTTGCAAGACAAACAGGGTTAAGTGGCTTGCCCAAGGCCACACAGCTAGGTAATTATTAAGTGTCTGAGATTGGATTTGAACCCAGGTACTCCTGACTCCAGGGCCTGTGCTTTATCCACTAAGCCACTTAGCCGCCCGCACCTCCCTTTTTAAAGCATAGTTCATAAAAACCATAGACCTAGAAACTAACCTTGAAATTATATGGTCCAGACCTCCTTGTTTTACAGAAAAGGAAACCAATTTCAAGAGAGCAATGTTCTCCAAGGTTACATAGCTTGTCAGTAGCACAATCAGAATTCAAAACTGAGCCCTCTGATTCTAAATACAGAACTGTTGAAGTCATCACACCAGGATGCTGAGAGGACCTGATTCCTTCCACTTCACCCCAATGCTATTCAGAGAAATAGGATGCAGGGAGATGGAGTTCCTCTACTATGAGAAGCAATTAGTATTGCCTGATAAGTTTTAGGATCTTATAGGTCCAATGCCTCTGGTCTCTTTGTCTCTCTCTCTTAAGTAAAATGAGAAGATTAAGGCATCTTGGTAGACTGGGAGAAAATGAGAGAATGTGGTCTCATTCCCTCTCTATCTGCCCCTCTCTTCTATCTTCTGCCTAATGGCTGTCTCTCCACTACCTTTCCCCTTCTTAACCTCTTCTGATTTAAAGCATGAAGCATACTGATAATCAGAACATTCATAAATCCAATCCCCATCCCAGAGCAACCTTCCTATAGTTCTCTGCAAGTGTGAACAAAGGTCACATAACAATAACCAAATGCATACATTTGTTCTATGACTTTTAAAAAATGATTCTGTCATCTTTTATTTTTTTCCCTATTTGATCCATTTAAAATAAAAACAACAGAAAGCAAGGAAATAAAATTGAAAACACAAGAGCCCAGTAGAATTTGCAGTCAGCGAAGGGGAGAGAAATGAGGGTGTATCAAGACAGTCTTTGGGGCTACATTATTGTTATTTGAAAGTGCAACCCAATTTAATAGCTTGATAAAAGGTTCATTTATGGCTTACAAATGAGGAGTCAGAGTCAATTAAAATTCATTCCCAATTAATTGTTTTTTTCTTCTTTCATTACTAAGAGTTTTCAGTCAGATAGCAAGAGTCTTTTTTTTAATTTTTTTTTGCAAGGCAAATGGGGTTAAGTGGCTTGCCCAAGGCCACACAGCTAGGTAATTATTAAGTATCTGAGACCAGATTTGAACCCAGGTACTCCTGACTCCAAGGCCGGTGCTTTAGCCACCTAGCCACCTAGCCACGCCTTATCCACTACACCACCTAGCCACCCCTGATAGCAAGAGTCTTGAAAGCTACAGTTCTCCAAACCAAATAGGTGCCACCTGGATGGAGACTCAAGGTGGTTTCTGCATCTTTGGCATAAATTCTTTCTCCTCAGCTAGTAAATTATCCAACCCCTTCTTAAGAGAATAAGAGCCAAAATCCTTGGAAGTTGAGGAACCTCTAAACCGTAAAGTCACAGACAAGTTTATTACCAGGACACTGCAGAGTGCTTTTTTTTTTAATAGTTTTTAATTCCAGTTTATTTACTCTCCAGAGTAATGGTCTCAGCAATAACGTTTCTTATTACTGATTCAAGCCTTCCTTCCCTTGGCTCAGGGTAAAACTTCTCCACCCCCTGCCTGGCACAATGCTACCAGAATAGAGGGAACAAGAATTCAAATTCTGAGGTGACCTCATGGACAATTTCAGATACTGGGCTAGGAGCCAGGAGCCTTAGGTTCTGCTACTAATTCATTATGAGTCCTCTGGAAAGTAATTTAACAACTCTGGGCCTCAGTTTCCTCATCTGTGAAATGAAGGAGTTGGATTAGATTACTTTTAAGAACCCTTCTAGCTCTAGAAATTTTGATCCTGGAAAAGATAGACAAGAGAAGTAAGGAACCAGGTGAGGAGGGGGGTAGAGTGACTCCACAGATTTTTTTGTTTTTGTTTTTGTTCTACCAGATCTGTGTTATCATTGATTTGGTGATCTCTCTATGAGGGTATAGAGAAAGAGAGATCCATCTACCTTGGTAGATGGTTATCAATACCTGCTCTGAAATTTCTTTAGACTAGAATCTGTAAATTTAAAATAAAAATGGCATCTGTATTTCCCTTTGTAATCCTTTGTGTTTTATTCTATGCCTTGAAACCACTGGTATAAGAAGGGGACCTTGGGTTTCATTAGATTGCCAAAGGGGTCTCTGATACAAGAAAAGATTAGAAACACCAGTTTTAGAAAGTTGCTTGGGGCATTGAGAGGTTAAATGATTTGCCCAAAATGACAAAGCCAGAATGCTTTAGAAGCAATCCTTGAGGGGCCGCTAGGTGGTGCAGTGGATAGAGCACCGACCCTGGAGTCAGGAGTATCCCAGTTCAAATCCGACCTCGGACAATGATTACCTAGCTGTGTGGCCTTGGGCAAGTCATTTAACCCCATTGCCTTGCAAAAAAAAAGTATCTAGAAACAATCCTTGAACCCCAACTTTTTCTGACCTGAGACCTCTTCTCTGACCACCATACCAAGCTGTCTTAGCTATGAGTTGTTGCTCATTCCCTTTCACTATGCAGAAGTTATATTATTCCCCTGCCATGGTAACATCCTTGCTGAAATCTTTATCTTAAGTATTTGTTTTACAGCATTCAGATCCACAACTCTAGCTAAAAAAACAAATTAATAAATAAACAATGGGGAGTATAGGAGCTAGAAGTTTTGAGTGAGGGAGGCTATTCATAAGGAAATCCCCCCCCACCCCAATTCAGATAACATATTTCCAGGTTCAGGTATCTTCACCATTTGCACAATTAGCATTCTTAAGGAGTCAGCTCAGTTTTCATGATAATCAGCTCAATTTACCAATTTTAAAAAAGAGTTCCTCCCCCCCTTTACCAGTGAAGCAGTAGAGACATTATTTTCCCAGGGGCCAGGGTTCTTGCTGAGCCTTTTTAAAAAAAATTATTATTATTGTTTGAAAATGCCTCAGTAATAACTGGGATAGATTTCTTAGGATTCCAAATAATGGGATGCATTTCCACACTGGCTTTATAATTAATGTTTGCATCATTTATCTTTCGTGGAAAGATTATTCTGACTAACGAGGTTCTGGGCCACTAATTCATTACACTGACTTGTCACTTCCTGCTCCTTCTTATTACCCAGAAATAGACTCATTAGTCAGAGTTCAATGACAGGGAGAAATTGTGTTCGTTAATTTAATTCCCTCACTTACTTCTGGGCCCATGTTTGTCCAAAACTGGGGATTAGAAGGGGGAAAAAATTAGTTGTTTAAGAGCTTGCTTCAGTTCCTCTGTACTTTCAACCTCATTGCTGTTTTGGCAAGGAACAGAGACCAGTAAGCTTCCAAGACAGATACAAGGTGTAACTTCAGGAGACAAGCATAGTGCTGAGGATTGGGCAAAGCTGGGGGGGGCAGGCAGAGCTTTAGGCTATAACAAAGGCTCCAATATGTTCATTGATTTTTTTTTCTCCCTGAAGGATCCACTATTCAAGGGAATAAAAGTTTTACAATTTATGGTATTAAGTTTAACAGACATAGAAGGAAAATGTTGGTGTTCAGGCATATTCAGAGATTTGTGACCCCATGGACCACACTGGCCATGGAATTTTCTTGGCAAAGACACTGGAGAGGTACACCATTTTCTTCTCCAGTGGATTAAGGCAAACTGAAATGACTTGCCCAAAAGGTCACAGACCTAGTACGTGTCTGAGACCAGATTTGATCTCAGATCTTCCTGTCCTTAGCCACTGGCTATGTCCAGGCAGGAGCATAAGGAAGACCTAAGAAGAATAACACTAGTAGGGAATGTTCATAGAATTACAGAATTCAGTAATTAGAAGGGGTCTTGTCTCAGTGGTTATCCGGAAGAATCATAGTAGAAACATGCTTGAGAAGTGGTTATCTCACCTCTGTTTAAAGGCTACCATTGGGTGGGGAAAATAGAAAGAGAGGATCAAAGAATTATTCTGAGTGAGGGCTTATTTACATGAAGATGTACTGATCCCAGAAGTGCTAGGTGCTTCTACTTTAACAAGCTTCTAGATGGCACAGTGAATAGAGCACTGACTGGCCTTGGAGTCAGGAGGACAGGAGTTTGAATCCAACTTCAGATACTTGATACTCACTAGTTGTGTGACCTTGGGCAAATCACTTAACCCTGATTGCCTCACATCCAGGGTCATCTCCAGTCATACTGATTTATATCTGGCCACTGGACCCAGATGACTTTGGAAGAAATGTCATCAAGGGAAGTGATGACAGGACAAGCATTTGATTTGGATTTGAGTGAAAGGCCAGCCTCACTTTCCTCTTCCAGAGCCATCAGGGTCCAGGGGCTAGATATCAATCTGGATGATTGGAGATGGCCCTGGATGCAAGAGGGTTAAGTGACTTGCCCAAGTTCATACAGCTAGTAAGGGTCAAGTTTCTGAGGCTGGATTTAAATTCAGGTCCTCCTGACTCCCAGTCTAGAGTTTTATCCAGTGTACCACCTAACTTCTATCTACCTAACAGAAGGTACTTGAAGACACTAAATTGACCCTCAGGATGGGTGCAGTCTCTGCATTCTTTAATCCCTCCTTAGCACCACCCTAACTCCTCCCTTACCCCTTTCCCCAGCACATACCCTATATAAACCCTAGCCTTACTAATGTTGGTGGCTACTGTTATCAACCCAGCTGCAATGCCTTTGCAATTGTTCTAACTTTCCTCTCTTAATTTTGCTACTTTCTTTTTTTTTAATTTTGCTGCTTTCTTAAGGAACTCCAGTGATTTCCCTAAGAAATCCATCCTAGTTGCAACAGCCTGGCAACTATCCCTAATTACATTGCTCTCCGTCTTTATGCTACTTTTTCCTCACAGGCTGCTGCTACTGATTAACCCAGATGCAACACTTCTAACTGTCCTTACTTTTCTTCTTTACTTTGTTAAATTCCCATAACTGCTTAAACCCTTTATTCTATAACCTTAACAGAATGAATCTTTTTTTGTCCCTAATTCTTCTGGGTCAAGAATTGGTCTTTTAAGTGAATTCATTCATACCCTCAAACCCTACACTAGACCACTCTAGAACATATTTTTCTCCATCATCAAGGGCAGTACCATCTTTCTAGTCAACTTGGTTTATCTTAGAATCCTCTGGTTCCTTCAAACCCCATATTGAGTCAGTTGCCTTGTTAACTGGTCTCTTCCCCACTTTCTCTTGGCATCATTCACATCTTTCTCTTTTTCCTCATTCCATTCTAATTCAAGTCCATATCACCTCTTCCTGGGCTATTAAAATAGTCTTCTCTCCAGTGTACCCCCTCTCAAACCCATCTTCCAAGCTGATACCAAAGTGGAATTCCTACAGTATAGATGTATCTGAGAATGTCAGTCCTCTGCTCAAAAAACTCCAAATGCTCCTAAATCCTTCTGGCATAAATACAAGCTCTTCTGCTTGACATCTAAAACCCTTTACATTCTAGCACTAGTCTACCTTTCTATGATTATTGAACATTAGTTTCCTTAGAGACAACTGGTGGTACAATGAATAAAATACTGGGCCTGAAATCAAAAAGATCTGTCTTCAAATTCAGCCCACAAAACTTACTGCATTTCCCTGGGCAAGTCATTTAATCTCTGTTTTCATTTCTCATCTCTATGCCTTTGAACAGGCTGTCCCTGGAACCTAGAATGCCTTCCATCCTCATCTCAGCTTCATAGAATCCCTAACTTCCCTTAAGGTTTAACTCAATGCTGTCTGTAAAATGAGGCATGATCCCCCCCCCCCCCAAATTTCAATTAGTAACACCTATCTTATGGACATTATTTTATATCAACTTTCTATATATTTTGTTTCTACTTAGTTGTGTTCTTATTCTGCCTTACCAAATTCAGGCACACTCTTCCCCCATGCCCCCAGTAAAAGATAAATTCATTGAGAGCAGGGACTGTTTTATTTTTGTTCTACCAGAGCCTAGCACATAGTGTCTGGCATGTGATGGGAGCTTAATTAATGCTTATTTACTTAACAGAAAATTAGAAGATGATTTGCATTGAATTCAAGGAAGGAAGAAAGGAGCAAGGAAGACTAGGATGAGGAAGTTACAAAGAGGGAAATGGAGAAGAAGGAGAAGAAAAACAACATCAAGGAAAGAGCAAGAAGAAGACAAAGTAGAAGAAAGCAACAGAAGACGGCAGAGAGACAGATAAAGTTAGAGAGAAAGAAAGAGACAGAAAAAAACAGTAAAAGAGTCACAGAGGAAGATTTTTTTCATGAATTAAGAAACTACATCTGGTGTCTAGTTGGAAGAAATCTCATTTTCTCCCAAGACTAGAGGCTGAGGTCAGTAATCTGTAGGCACGAATAATTTTTTTTTGGGGGGGGGAGAGCCAGGGGAAGGCTAGATGTGTTAAGCTGTTCTAAACAAGAGACTAAAACTAACCCAATTACTTATAAAATTGACTACTTGCATAAAGTTTGTATGCTGAGATTACCCACTGGATTAGCCAATATGGTTGAGGATGCTATGATTTAAATGAATGAAAGTTCAAAAGAACAAGGTTTTAACTCAATTCAAAGATAGAACAAGCTGCTTCAGGAGATAGTGACTTTACTATTAGCAGGAGTTTTCAAACAGAGCATTAGCTCAGGATTAATATAGCCTAATATAGTGGAAAGAGTGCTGGGTTTCATATAAGAAAAACTCTTGAGTTCAGATTCTGCCTCTGAGATTTATTACATGTATGACTTTGAGCAAATTACTTTTCTGGAATCCTCAAATTTCTCCTCTGGAAAATGGATGTAATAGTAGTGGTATTATGAGAATTATAACATGGGAAATTTGAGTCAGAAGACCTAGACTTAAATTCTTGTTTCTCCACTTACTGCTTGGATGACTTTTGATATATAATATCCACATATATATAGACAAAGATATGGCTATAGATACATACACAGACATACAAATTTCCTTCTTGAATTTTGCCTTCCAGGCTTCTAGCACCGTGTCTGGCATATAGCAGGTACTTAAGGAATTGATTAGATGATTGATTGATCTTAGCAAGTTACTCAGCTTTTCTTGGCCTTAGTTTCCTCAAATATTTCTAAATGAAGAAGGCTTAACTTTTGTTGTGTTCAGTAGTATTCAACTCTTTGTGACTCCATTTGAGATTTTCTTGGCAGAGATACTAGAATGGTTTAACATTTCCTTCTCCATCTCATTTTACATATGAGGAAGCTGAGCCCAGGGCCACAGCTTGCCTGTGTCTGACACAGGATTTTAATTCAAAATGATGAGTTTTCCTGATTCCAGGTCCAACACTCCATCCATTGTATCACCTAGCTGCTTAAAGTAGCATATTTCTAAAGTCTTTTCTAATTCTAAATTTATGATCCACTGATAAAGAAATAAATCCCAAGTCCAATTGTGAAATTAACAAATACATTTAATAATTATTATTATTTCTTAATGTTAGTTTTCTATCCTGAAGCAACCCTGAAATAGAAACATGTGACACATGTTTTTAAAATTTGTTACCTGGCACTTGGGGGCAGACGTCTGGGGAAGAGGGAGGGTGGAATTTAATTTCCTGGGGGCGACAAATATCTGGGTGATTGGCAGGTTAATTTTGCTCTCCACTAGGCTTGATATTAAGAGGGACTGTAGGCATAGGAAACTGCCAAGAACTGTACCTTGTATCTGTGGGAATGCAAGGTGTCCTCAGAAGAGTCAAGACCCAGGCCAAGAGAGGAGGGGCTTAAAACAGGCAGTTTCCTAGAATCCTGTTTGTGCAGTGTAGACAAAGGCTGAGGAATCTGATTGCTTTATCTCCTAGGCAGGCCATGCTTTATTCTCCTCCCAGTTGTGCTTCTGCCTCACCCACCCCTTTTTTCCCTTCCAGAATGGAAGTCCTAGTGGACAGGGACTGTCTTTGTGTTTTTATCTAGATCCCCAACACAGGGTCTGGCACCCAGTAAGCCCTTAATAAATGCTTCTCACTTCCCTACCTTTTTCCCCAGGGTGCTGGTCTATCTCAGGTGCCATGGAACATTTACTGTTTGCCAGTTTGCAAAAAGGACCTTCTGAAAGCTATCCTATATATATCTTTTTTTGTGAACGGGTCAGGGATAAATCTATGCAGGTAGGGAATGAGGTGTGTTTTCAACCATGGAAGCTTCCCCCCCCCCCCACTTTCATAGGAAACCAGAGACATTAAACACCAAGGAGGTGACAGGTTTATAAAATGACCCTCAGTCATGTTAGATGACCATTGTCAGAAGAATCTAGAAGACCAAAAGAGGACCCGGATAAGAAGAGGAGTTAGCTGAATGCCGGATATGAAATGATTAAGAGTACCTAAACTGCACTGGTAGAGCCTGGGGAGGCAGCCAGATCAATGGTTTCCAAAGCAAATTAAGAACCTGGTGCTTCTGGCAGCCAAGCTGTGAAGTTAACTACAGAGCTGCAGCAAGGGGTTAGTAAAAGATGGGAAAAAGGACCTGGATCCACACATCAAGGGAGGGATGCTGAGAAAGAAAAGTAGGAGTTCTAGAACTCTTGTCTCTCTTTTCCTATTGCTCTTCTATGGTAAAACCTTAATCATCACCCAGACCAATGGTGTCTCAGAATCATGGTTGCAGAAATGGCAAATGGGAAGTGTCATCTGAGGTCAACTGGCTGATCTGTTAATAAGCAAGAATGCCAAAGACAAGATCCCATCTTAAAGTCTTTCAATAAGGGAGAATATATGATGGCCCAAGACAGGTCATACCACTTTTAGACAAATCTAATTAGAATGTTTGTTTGTGTTTTTGTGCTCTTAAACATCAAGTCTAAGTTTGTATAAGCCTGCAATTTACAGCCTAGTTCTGATATCAGGATCTATGCAGAACAAGTCATCATCTTTCATATGATACCTCTTCAAGTCCCTGATGACCCCTCTTGTCTATTTTTTTCTTTAAATATGTTTAATACCTAGTTCTTTCCACATATGGGATGATCTATAGCCTTTTCACCATAGTAGGTCCCTATTGTATGAATGCAACAGTTTGATGGCATAAGGTCAGGAAGACAGCTTCATAAGCTCAAATCTGGCCTCATACACTAGCTGTGTGATCTTGGGGTAGTCAATTTATCCTGTTTGCCTTAGTTTCCTCATCTGTAAAAGAAGCTGGAGAAAGAAGTGACAAACCAATCCAGGATCTTTACCAAGAAAATTTCAAGTGGGGTTGGATATGACTGAAAATGAGGACAATCACAGGGGACAAAGTGAAAATTGTGGAAAGTTTCAGTTACTGAGGAAAACTAGATATGCTGGCAACTGAGGTGTTTCCAGGTTTTCTTGCCATGTGGGGAACACATCTGGGCTGAGGTTTAGTTGATTAACCTTCTGGTTGCTCATTGATCTCAAAATGGAGATGGGAAGGCTCTGAATTATGGCATTGATCCATGCTTCTGTTTCAATTTCCATCCAGTTCAGATCAAATACCAAGGAATATTTTGATTTATGCCTGTATTTACAAAAATGTAATCTGACTTTTAAAGACTTTAATAAAGGATTTAATTCTTTAAAAACATACACATATACACATTTGGGACATAATATTGCAAATGAGTAAAACTAAATGAGATGTAATGATTCACTTTTTAGAGCAAAATTTTATGACTTTGTTAAAAATGAAGAAAAACATGAAACTTCAAGAATGTCTAAATTCTGGCAATATTTTCTCTCTTTTTTAATGTAAAAATGCTGTTTTCTCCAAAAATTGCATATTAAAAGATGAATGTATTTTATTTCAACAAATACAAAGTTTGCAGCAATCTCCTCTTCATCTTTATACTGTTATCTTGTTTACTGATTTTTTTTCCCCTTAGTCAAAAGTGGAACTAAAGAGTACATTATTTGTTATATTCCTTATATAAGCTTATATTACCAATTACTAATTTTTTGGTAAAAGAACATAACCATATGTAAAGTTATATTTAGAAATTTTTTGAGCCCTTAGTAATTTTCATCAGTGGGTCCCTCATAGAAATCAAATATTTTTAACTTGTTTCTTAGAAGGAAGCAATGTGTTTTAAAGTTACTGAAGTTGTAAGTAGTCTTGCATTTCAAACTCTATTCCATGCCTTTCCAAGAGTTTGTGAAGTCATTGTCTTCCTGTTCTATAGATTGCTACTCTTCATCAGGGTAAGAATGAAAGAAAGGGCATAGAAACTTCAGTGACTAGTCAAGGGTGTGTAGTTATGGTGTCATCAGTTCAATGGATTTGAAAATTAAAGGAGTGAGATATCCTGTGCCAAAAAACTTCAAAGATCACCACCTTCCCTAGGGTCTCCATAAAATAGAGAGTAATCTGTTAGAAAGGAATTTATTCTGAATGTTGCCCTTAACCCTCAACTAAGATCAATAGTGTCACCAAGGAGTATAACTAGAATTGCACTGTTGCTCTTTTCTTCAACATGAATGATCATTGAATATTTGCAAGATGCTATTTTCAATCTTCTGATGACCTAGAATTAGGGTTCAGCTCCATCCATCTATTTTGCACTACCCCAACAGACTCACTTGTCCTTCACACACTTACCTTCCCAGGCCCAGTAATAGGATCCATAGTACTTCTCCTGAGTGGTTTCAGAGCTCCTCAGAAAATAATCAATGTCCTTTGGGAACACCTTATAATTTCTCTCACCCCATAGTGCCCATTATTTGAAGCCAATACTTCTTGTTTCAAGAGCTTCCACATCACAAACTAATTTCTCTCAAGAATGCTCCCTATTTTCATTCTGTCTTGGGAATGTTTCAATCTTGCCTTCTTGAAAGTTAAGGGTTCTCTTATCAACATCATCTGCTTACTCCTTGCCCTCCCTACACCCCCTCCCATCAGAACCATAAGAGATCCCTCAGTTGATATTTCACAGAACTATCCATCCCATTACAAGATTTTTTTCAATAGCAAAGACATTTCATTTTTAACAATCACAAACATGATCCTGAGTTGCTGGGGAGCAGAACAGTCACATGATTTTGTAGCCATCAGGAAAAGGGATACCTGACACCCAGTTTTATAGACAAAGATGAATTGGTGGGCACCTACCTGTTATGCCCCCTTTCAGTTCCACCTCTTCCCACCTTCCCCATTTCTTTTTTTTTTTCGCTCTAATTTTTTTCCACTTTAAAAAATCCAACTTTGCCTTGGGGATGAGCAGAATGAAATGTCACTTACCTGTAAAAAAAAAAAGAAAGAAAAGAGAGACAGGAGAAAGCTAAGCATTACAATCTATATAGTTTCTTTGAAATCAGGGCATGCTTTAGACTTTGAAACTGCAACAATGAATGGATATTATTTTTTCATCCTCCCTTTCTATATTTAAAGAAACTCCAGATTTTGCAAGAAGTACATCCCCAGAGCCCACCCTCCCTTCATTATTCCCCTTTTGTTTTGTCCCAGCTCATCTTCCCCTCTGTACCATCCCCCCAACCTCTCACCCTTCTTGTTCACTTCAGTGGCAAAAGGTTGGGAAGTTTGAGGGGAAAAACAGATCATGGAGATCAAGGGAAAAACTTCAAATGTGTGTGCACTGATATTACGAGGAAGAAAGAGGTTTCTTTCCTTCCTAGACGTAGAAGGTAGAGAGGATCTGAGATCAGCTGCTTGTCCATACTCTAGCCTGAGTAGCAGGTTAATTCCCCACTGAAGGACTTCCAAAAGGTTGCCCTGTGCTAGTTTTGAAGGGCTCCTGGTCTAGGTCTTTTCTCTTTTTCCACTTTGTCCTTGTCTTTGTCCACCCCTTGCTCCCTCAGCAATCTCACCAAAAGTCATGCTTTGCTAACCAGTATTTTCTTGATTTCATCTTATTGTATCTGGTAAAGACTGTTTCCAGAGATGGTGATTATCGTTATCATGGTAATCACAAGATTAGAAGTGACTCTAATGAGTCACCTTATCTATCTTCTATTTCTAAACAGGAAGTAAACAGTCATAGATGAGAAGCCTTCTAGCTATCAAAAACTCCAGTTAAATTCATTTCAAAAAATTAATTAATATTAAAAATATCAAGTATCAAATTCTCTGAAAACTGCTAAAAATATAAAGAAAGAAATATTCTAAGACATCAAGGAGTTTATTGGGGGAGGCAGGGGGAAATGTATAAAGCAGGGAAGTAGATGCAAATAATGTTCAAGAGCAGTAGAAACTACCAACAATTAGGGATGGGGGGTATTCTGAAAGTCTCATATGATGGGTTCTACCTAAATTGAGCCTTGAATGAAGTTAGAGGTTCAGTGAGGCAGTGAAGAGTGAGAGAGCACCCCAGGAAATGGGGTGGAGGGTGAGAGGGAAGCTTTGAGGTAGGAGGTACAATGTCATTTTGATGGGCACAGCAAATTGGTCAATTTAAGATATCAGAAAATTCCAGGGGAAATAGCTCTGCTTCTATCACTCATCTCAGGGTTTCTCACCCTTCATTCAAGGTAAATTTTACTGAGTTCTCCAACATCCTTTAGCCCAAACATATAAAATTACATAAAAATCTCTTACTATCCTAATTCTATATGTGTGGAAGGATTCCCTCAGAATTCTCTTGTCCAGATGAAATTGTATTCTCTTTCCAGAGATTTCATCTTTTAGTTCTTTGTGTCCCCCCCCATAATCTTCTTCAATTATTTTGTTCCCCTTTTTAAATTCCATTTGAATTCCCTTCTATTTGTGACCTTGGACAAGTCACTTATCTTGTCTTGACTTCAGCTTTCTTATCTGTAAAATGATAAGGTTGATTAGATGACTTAGACTTTCCTGGCTCCTATAACTTAAGGACAGTCTTTGATTCTTTAGAAATAAATGTACAATTCACATCTAGAGGAAGAAAAACAAAACCAAAAAACTCCTATAGAATTTGAATGAACACTACATTCACTTTCTAAAAATTTCTCTTATATATTTCTTTCCTATCTCATGGAATTCTTTCTTTTCCCTTAATCTTAATTCCTTATACCGAAAATGATTAATCTGTAAACATGTTAAACATAGATGTGTATGTACAATAATCACTTGACTGAAGCTAAAGGGGAAAGGAGGGTGGAAGAAAATCATGTAATTTAAAAATATGCATATGCATGTTGATGAATGTTGAAAAACATTCATAACATGTAATAGGAAAAATAAAATAAAATATCATTTGAAAAAATAAAGAAATAAATGTACAACAATTTGCCATTTAGTTCACTATCATAAGGCAGTTTGATCTAACTATACAGAAGACTGGACTTGAAGTCAGAAAGATCTGGAAATCCACCTCAGACTGTTAATGATTATATCATCAATGAACAAGACATTTATCCTCGGTCTCTACTTTCCTCATCTCTAAAATAAGCAATGGCTTCTAAGGTCCTTTAAACTCTAAATCTTTGATCCTATAAAACATTAGCCATGATTTTTCCCATATAACCAAGGCAGATCTAAATAGTCTAATTTCAGTTGCTTCCACAGAATTACTCAACATTCAAAGCAGGCATAGAATTTGTTTTGGGTCAGAGAGCTAGCAAGTAGCAATGGCAAAATTAGAATCCAGTTCTTCCTCATCCCAAGTCCAGCACTCAATCTAGTTTATACATATGTAATAAACATATGTTTAATAGAAGGCCCTTCATTAAAGCCCTAGAGATACAAAGAAAGGCAAAAACTAGAACACAAAACCTGCTTTCAAGGAGGTCACAAGCTAATGGAGGAGAGAACATGCAAACAATTATATATCAATGGGAAACATCCAGGATAAATTGGAAGTCATTTCAGTATAAAGACAGGAGAATTAGGTGGGATCTGGAAAGTCTTCTTGCAGAAAGATTTTGGACTGAAACTTGAAGGAGGTCAGGGAAGTCAGGAGGTAGAGATGAAGGAGAGAGTAAAAATGCAAAATTCTGGAGATGGATGAATAGCATGTGTGAGGAACTGCAAGAGGGGATATTGGATCATAGAGTATGTAGATGAAATAGGGTGGAAGAAGACTGGAAAGATAGAATGGGACTGTGGGGTGGGAGGTTTTGAAAGGTTTTAAAAGTCCTTGGAAATTTTCTATTTAATTTTTTATGTCTATATCAAAGAAATACAAGATTTATCTTTAATTCTCCTGTGAAGAGAGAGAGAACCACTAGAGAGTATGTTGAATAAAAGGCAGCATGGTCAGATATAGGCTTTATGGAGATCACTTTATGGAGAGAGGGATGATTTTGAGAACTCAAGTGAGGGACTTGAGGTCAGGACAATTTCCTCTATTCATTATGTAGAACAGGAAGCTAGGTGGCACAGTGGATAATGTCAGACTGGAGTCAGGAAGATTCGATGTATTTCTGAATTCAAATTTGGCCTCAGACACATCCTAGCTGTGTGATCTGGGCAAGTCATTTAACCTTGTTTGCCTCAGTTTCCCCATCTTTAAAATAGCTGGAGAAGAAAATGGCAAAACACTCCATTTCTTTTGTCAAGAAAAACTCAAATGGGGTAAAGAAGTATCTGAGACAACTGAACAACAGCAAAACATGTGGATCAGAATGAGAGTTGTTTTTTTGTAGTATTCTTTTGTATGCATGCATAGCTGGTTTTTGTTACCTTGTTTGCTTATATATGGCAAAGTTGTAACTCTGGTCTTATAGTTAAAGCAGGACCAATTGGGAATCCTAGAGCTGTTTCTTCCTCAGGTTTGCTAATCCTGGATCCTACAGAACACAATCCCATCAGCCACAGCTTTCTTTTATTTTTCCTAGTCCATGCCAAGTAAGCATCCAAATACTTCCCCTGTCCTGGGTCCTGAGGGAGGTGACTAAACTAAAAGACCTTTTTTTCATGTCTAATATCGATGTCTATGAGTTTCTCTCTGTTACATAAGAAATATTTTCTTTGCCTACTTGATGGCAAAGAATGGCCACCATTCAGAAGCTTGTAATCCTATCCTGTTTCCTCTGGATGACTTTGCTGCCTGGGCTATGTCTCAATTAAAGAGAGGGAAGGACTGTCTTCTGACTTTGACCAGAAGAAGCAGTATATGTTGCTTTCAGACCAAGCAGTGGCATGGAAGCAGTAGCACAGCCTACCTCCTACTTTGGGGACCAAGGAAGCTGACACTGGCATACCTCATACTTCTTTGGATGCAGGTGTGGGTTGGGGTGAGAGGTTCTGGGAGTGGGTATCTTTTTATCTAAGGTATATCCTAAGCAGACTTGTTCCCAAAACTCTATGACTTTGGGCATGTCTCATTTTTTTTCTTTTTGGTATTTTATAAGGCAATGGGGTTAAGTGACTTGCCCAAGGTCACACAAATAGTAAGTATCAAGTGTCTGGGACTGAAATTTAACTCAGTTCTTCCTAACTCCAGGGACAACTCATCTCTAAATTAAAGCGCAGTTATTTCTTTGTAAAGGAATTTCCTGAAGAGAAATTCCCCTATAACAATGAAATTAACCAAAAATAAAATTAAGCAAACATTTTTTAAAAATTCTCAATAGTGGGCAGCTAGGTGGCGTAGTGGATAAGGCACCAGCCCTGGAGTCAGGAGTACCTGGGTTCAAATCTGATCTCAGACACTTAATAATTACCTAGCTGTGTGGCCTTGGGCAAGTCACTTAACCCCCTTTGCCTTGCAAAAACCTAAAAAAAAATTCTCAATAGTGGGGGCTAGTAAGTGTCTGAGGCCAGATTTGAACCTAGGAAGAGGAGTCTCCCTGTCTTCAGACAATATGATTCTCTCAAATCTTATAATATTTTCTTAAAATTCCTATTGACAAGAATCCTACTTACGTTAACATTTGTAAATGTTTACATATAACAATAGAATTTTCTCTCTCTTCACCCAAGATGTTTCTTTTCTTGAGTTTTGTTGATCAGGTAAGGAATTTATTGGTGCTATCACTGAGACAGCCAGATAATATTGAAACAGACCAAGTCAACATTGTAGGAGACAGCACTTACATAGCTGACTGACATTTTATAACTATTAGTTAAAGCATAAGAGACTAACTTCTGATCAGAAATATATAGATCAGAAATAATAATTTCAAGTTAAAGAATATCAGATTAGATGCATGATATTTTATTAGCCTTCACAACAACCTTATGAGATATATTTTCATCCATTGTCACTCCCATTTTACAGACTCCTTGCCCAGTACCCAATCCGTTGCCAAGGCTTGCAGACTTCACCTTTGCAACATCTCTCTAATACATCATTTTCCCTTGTCTGACAATCCCACCCCTCTAATGCAGGCCCCCAACACCTCATACCTGGATTACTGCAATAGCCTGCTAGAGAGTCTGCTTGGCTCAAATCTCCTTCCAAACCAGTCCATCCTCCACTTGTCTGTCAAATTAATCTTCCTAAAGTGTAGATCTGGACATGCTACTCCAGCTATTAAAATACTCCTATCACCTTTGGGATCAAATATAGAATTCTGTTTGGCATACAAAGCTCTTCACAACCTGGCCCACTCCAGCCTTTCCAGTCATATTACATTTTAACAGCCCTCTAAGCAGGTCTCTGTCTCTCCCTCCCACATGTCCCCTGCAAACCAGTGACCCTAGCCTCCTCCTACTCCTTGGACAAGATACTCTATCTCCAAACTGATGATCTTCACTATCTGTCCTTCATTCCTGGAATACTCTTCCTTCTCACCTTCATGTTCTCATTTCCCTAGCTTCCTTCAAAACCCCACTGAAATACCATTTTCTACAAGACTCTCCCCCCCCCCCCAACCTCCTAAAACAAGTAACTTCCCTCACTTGAATATCTCCAGTTTTTTTGCTGCATGAAGATTGTTTGTGCATGGTCTCAGTTATTTATTTGCATGTTCCTCCCCATTTAGATTGTGAGTTCAGCACTGATTTTTACCTTTCATTGTATTCCCAGTGCTTAGCTGGGGGATTGCCACAAAGGACACATTTATTAAACAATTTTTACAAATAATACAACTGAGTTTAAGAGAGGGGGTCAGGTGGCTAGTAAGGTTCTGAAGCGGGATTCAAACTTGGGCCTCTTAACTGACTCAAGAGTCCAACGTTCTTTCAATTTCACAATCTAGCTGGACCAGAAGGAACTTAGCTTTCAAGACAGAGCCCTGAATATAAAAGATAAAGGAATATTTGTAAAACATTTAATTCAAAACCAGTGTTAACTATGAATAGTGAGAGCAAAGAAATTATTGGAGCTGAGTGGATATCCTCAGGGAGAGCTCTGTGGAGGCAGACCACCTGCTCACACTCTCTTCCTCATTCTGGCTTCTAGAAAATAAGAAAACTTTCCCATTGTTCATTTTTCTTTCTTTATTTTTTTCTCTTACAAATGTTGAAGTTTTCTGGTAGTAAATGGTGCCCAGGGACTAAATAGGATTAATCTCTCTTTGGCCAGAGGTAGATATCTCAGTTTAGGGCCCCCGCATCTCTCTGGGGCTGGGGAGGTTGGGAGAGGTTTCCTGGGAGAACTCAGGGGCCTGTTTGACATGCAGTCCCAGCCCAGACACGGCAAGGCAGATACATTTCAATGAATTCCTGGCTGTTCTTTATAGGTTCCTCATAAAACCAGAAGTGGTGACAGCCCAACTGCTCCCAATCAGTTTCAACTGAAGAGCTTCTCTCCCCATCTCTGCCCCAGTTCCTTTATTTTAATAGCTGATTCATATACAACACAATTAACCCCCTCCTGTCTGCCAGGCAGGTAAACCCTTCAGGCTACAAAAAGAAGTCTGACTAAAGGATTTCTAGGAGAGATACTACATATGGGACTCTGGAGCATTTACAAATGCATTTCCAATTGCTTTTGTTTGGAATTTATGATCATTCAGGGAAAAGAATCTATTGAAGGGCATGCACACTTACAAACACTCAGCTCAGCTTCTCAGACACCCTCAGGGCTCTCTTTTCCCTGCAGTCACTTTTCCTTCTAAAAGAAGAGGGCCTGAGGCAGAAGAGAACATTAACACCTGAACCACACCCTTACCAAATACTTCCCTCTCCCATCCCAACCTTTGCTCCTGCAACCTGATTAAAGGGTAGGAAAATTGGATTCTGTTTTTGAAAACTCAGCAACCTTCAATCATTCATTCCTTCTGGACAGAGACAAATATTTATTAAATTCTTCAACTAGCTGAACTCTGAATTTAGGGGACCAGGGATGGGGAGGATTAGATAGAATTGGATTATTGGATTGAAGAAGTAGAAGGTCCTTTAATGGTCAGTCAGTCCAATTCCTTTATTTTACCATTAAGGAAACTGGCCAGCAGAGATTGAGTGATTTGCCAGAGTGACAGTAGACCCTAAATATTCCTATTGCACCATGCTAGCCCCCTAGTTAAGACATGCTTCCAGTTTTCCTGAACAATACAGTGCAGGAGAAGAGAAAAAAAGAGTTACATAGGACTATGATCTCCCCAATTATGTGTGGTGTTATTTAAGCACTGGTTAGAAAGCAATTGGGCGGGGGGGGAGATAGCTGAATGGGTAGAGTCCTTATTTCTTTTAGAAATTACCCCAGGACTGTGCATCTTTCTCCTGAGCTATTATACTTTCTGATATGTAAGTCAGGCAGTCATTTATTCCACCAATAAACAATAATCAATAAAAAATAATCAAAACCTACTATACATCTGGTATCATGCTAAGCATTGGAAAATTTTTTATAACAAAAGAGATCAAGGTCCTCTCACCTTAAGCATCTTGAATTCTAATGGAAAAGGACTCAAGCAAACAAATATAGACAAACAAGCTAAATATATGTACATATATATGTATGTATGTATATAAATGTTTGTGTTTGTGTATATATGTGTATATACAAATATGAAATAATTAACAGGAAGATACCAGAATTTAAAAAGGTTGGGAAAGGTTTCTGGCAGAAGATAGGATTTTAGTTGTAACTTAAAGAAAGCAGGTAACCCAATAGGCAGAGATGAGAAGGGAGAACATTGTAGGCATGGAAGACAGCCAGAGAAAATGACCAGAGATGAGAGATTGACTGTCTTGTTTGTGGATCAGCTAGGAGGTCAGTGCCTCTGATGAAAGCATACCTGGTGGGAATGGGTTGTAAGAAGGCTAAAGAGGCAGTAGAGGACTAGGTTATGAAAGGCTTTGAATTTCAAACTTAAGATTTTGTATTTGATCCCAGAGACTATAGGGAACTATTGGAGTTTTATTGAATAGGAAGGTGACAAGTTTGAACCTGAGCTTTGGGAAAATCATTTTGTGATGGAGGGTGAATTGGAATGAGGAGAGATTTGAGGCAGGCAGACCCATCAGTAATCTGTGACAATAATCCAGGTTGAGGAGTTGAGGGCTTGAACCAGAGTGATAGCTGTGTCAAAGGAGAGAAGAGGGTTTTTTCAAGAGGTGTTGCCATGGTGAGATTCACAGGTCTTGGTAATGAGAAAGAGGAAATATTTTAGGAAACACTAGCTTTAGGGGTACCTTGAAAGTAACCCCAAGTTAAGACATTTGTAGATCTAGTCTAGAGGTGCCAAGGTGGCCTCTGCAATTGGAGGGTGCTATGGGACTAAAGTATTATGCAAAGAGAAAAGGATCTAGGTCTTGGATAAATACCATCTCAAACCCTCAAATAGGACCTTGAATTTTTGTTGGGCAATAAGCTGCTTGAACAGCATGTTTGCCTTCTAGGAAAAGTTCAAACCAAAGGTTAACAATAGAAGTCTGAAAACAATTAAATAGAATTCTGTGGGAGACTTGTGGATTCACCAGTGTCAGGGATTTATCCTGCTGGCAACCTCAGGTTCAATTCCCTTCCTGGGGCATATAAACCATTTGGTAACTGAGTCTAAAAGCTTTTAAGAACTTAATGGAAAAATAGGAATCATCTCAGAAGAAGAATTGGGTGTATTACTTATGGACTACTATGAGTTTTCTGTATTTTTGTATTCTATGTCCACTGTGCCTTCATTATTTGTAAAGTAAATGAATTTCGTCCTTTACCTTATGGCAAATGTTACCTTGAGCACTTTTATGGTACCTGGAGGTTCTTTTGTCCACATTTGTGAAACTATATTCAGAGATTTCTCAAATTAATTTATAAGTGAAGCTTTAACTGAGCCAGTCCACATAGGCTTAAAACAGGGATCTATAGGCCATAGGGCATCATAGCTACTTGAAAATCTCAATGACAGGTAGATTATCCAGATGACTTGTCGTTGGGGAAGCTATAGGAATTCCTTTGGAGGTATTGGTTGATTTAGTTGATTTGTAATGTCCTTTTGATTAAGTTTTTCCCATGTAATTCTAACATTTCATTGTGGAAAATGAGATGACTGGGTCCTGATTGGGTATTGCATACTGACCGATTGGGTAGGTTGCTTGGCAAAGTTGTAAGAATATCAGAGACTCCTTGCATTTGCATCACTGAATCCCAGTCAGAATCTGCTATTAGAACATCCTGAAGTTTTCAGCTGAAACTAGAATTTCTCTGAGACAAGCTTTTCTTTCATTACTTTACCTTGAACTTGGCTGGCTAGAATGTGTGTGGGTGTTTTCTTTCTGTGAACATATTGATTGATTTCCACATTCAGAAAAAAGAAATGTACTAAACACCCGGAGAATCACAGTTTCCCTCTTTGTAAGCCTGTTCTTTCCTCTTGACTATTTCCCAGTGGAGAATTGAGAGGGAGGCCTGAGTGGTAATATCTAGACAGAAGGGAATGGCTATTTCTCTTGGCATACAACTACATACAGCACACCATTATTTTCCTGAAAGTTGTGACAAGGAAAGTACCACAGTCTTTTGACCCACCGATTCAACTTCAGAGAATAGTAATAACAGAAGATGTTCTCAAACAAAATGTTGTCTTTGACTTTTTGACATAGTTTTCATCACTAAGCTTTTTGGCATAACCTATATTTAATACCTCTAACCATTCACAACATAGCTCAATATGTAAAACTTGATGGTGAAACCAGACTAGAGAATGCAAACTCGACTCCCTAAATCTGAATATACCATAAGGTCTCATCTAGCTTATTATGTTATCTTCAGGTTACCACACTCAGTTCCATAGACATATTAAAGTGTCAGTTTAGCAAATTTCAACACTTAGGTCTTTATTAACCTTATATTGTCTATAGAAAGCCAAAAGTAGGAAAGAGACTGATGCCTTTATTAGAATGATGGGTGGTAGTTGCTTCTTCTTTGCTCCCAGAGTTCAATTCATCTATCTTCAGACCTGGCACTAGCACAAGTCAACAAGATTCTGACCAAGGAAGTTGACAAGGGAGCAATGTATTTCCTTTCTGTTATGAGGCCTAAGCCTGAATCTCACCTCATGGTTCCTTGAAGATACAGAGTAGGGGAATGAGCCATTCCTTCTATGTCATACCCTCTTCAACTTGGACTGCCATCCACACTCCTCTCCACCCTCTTCCTCAAATGAATTTGCCTCAGTCACTGTTAGGGATAATTACAGTTCTGTCTGCTTTCTAAATTGTGGGTAACAGAGAGGGATCAAGCAGAGTCTTTAGGTTCCTTAATTACAAATACAGTTACTCTGAATTGCCAAACACCCATCATCCATCAGTTTCTATTGTCTTAAAATCAGCCAAATTCCTACTTTATGTTTTTTCCCTCTCACAAAAAAAAGAAAGAAGGAAGGAAGGAAGGAAGGAAGGAAGGAAGGAAGGAAGGAAGGAAAAGGAAGGGAGGAAGGAAGGGAAAGGAGGGAGGAAGGGAAGAAGGGACAAAGAGAGGGAGAAAGGAGGAAAGGAAGGGAGAAAGCAAGAAAGGGAATGAAGGAATGAAGGAGGAAGAAAAGGCCATATTTGAGTTCTTGCCTCTTATTTTCTCTGGTTTCTTTCAAGATTCAACTCAAACTTCTGTAGGAAGTCTGGTCTCTTCAATCGGTACTTTCTTCTTTTCTCAGATTACCTTTCATCTATTCTGTATATGTCATGCTTGTACCTAGTTATTTATATATTGTTTCTCTATGGGAATGTAGGCTCCTTGAAGGTAGGACCTCTTTTTACCTTTCTGTGTCTTTCCGGTTCTTAGCAAAGTACTGGCACAATAAATGCTTAATTAATACTTGTTGGCTGACTGAGTTGTCTTTAATCTCCAGGAAACCATATACCTTTAGGAGACTTCAGTTTGCTTATATAATAAAATGAAAAAGGCTGGTATAGATGATCTTTTTATTTCTTTGCACCCTTAAAATTTTTTTATAAATAGGTTTTTTCAATTTCATGTAAAAACAATTTTTAACATTTGCTTTAACATTTAACAATTTTCTCCTTGCCACCCCTCCCCAACTCCTAACCTTCCTCTTGAGAAGGCAAGTGGATTTTTTTTGTTTTGTTTTTAGGTTTCTGCAAGGCAAATGGGGTTAAGTGGCTTGCCCAAGGCCACACAGCTAGGTAATTATTAAATGTCTGAGACAGGATCTGACTCCAGGGCCAGTGCTTTATCCACTATGCCACATAGCCACCCTGAAGGCAAGTGATTTGATATAGGCTATACAATATACAGTTGGGTTATGGGGAGACATTCATGATGAAAAGGTGCCCATCCACACAGCAAGTAGTAAATTAATTTGTGTCCTCTTGAGTGATTAGACAAATAGGCTAGAAGTTGATGAAAACTAGGGAGGAATGAGAAATGTTCTTACCTGGGATCCTAGCTAAGATAAGGCAAAGAATGAGTGGTGCTAGCTCATTTTCTGTGGCTTAATTTCCTCATTACTTGACAAATATTCTTCTTATGTCCAGAAAAATTTCTATCATAAAGTCTGCAAAGCTCATTGAGGAAGAACATACCAGAGATATGCTCCTCTTTGAGAAACTCTGTCATAGCCTCTGAGAATGTGGGCTGAGATCTGTCTGTAGAAACCCCTACCTTTTCCATCTTCCACTCTCATTTCCCACCCCCCACACATACACATATGCATCTTTTTTTAAAAATTGATATTTTATTTTTCCAATAATATGCTATAGAAGTTTTTCAACAGTCATTCACTTGTATATTTCTAAGTTACATATTTTTCTACCACCCTCCCCTTAGTGGTAAACAGTCTGGTAAAAGTTGTATATGAACATTTGGGTTGAATATATTTACATATTAGTCATTTTGTGTATAAGGAATAGAGTACTGGACTTGAGTCAGGAAAGCTCATCTTCCTGAGTTTAAATCAGGCCTCAGACACTTACTATCTATATGACCTTGGGCAAGTCACTTAACACTGATTGCTTCAGTTTCCTCATCTGTAAAATGAACAGGAGAAGTAAATGGCAAACCACTCCAGTATCTTTGCCAAATAAGATCACAAAGAATTGGACATAACTAAACATCAATAGCAATGATGCCAATGAAAGGTCTATCAATGCCAGTGAGGCCTGGCTTTCCTCCATTTTGCATTGGGAAGAGAAGTAAATTTTAAGGATATGAAGAAAAAAAGAGAAGAAGCAGTCTTAAAAAGAACTTTATTGTGAAATATATAATTTTGGCAACTGAAACTTCTTTTGTTAAACCACAGCCCATTATTTCAGACTCCAGAGATCACAAATAGGCAGGTGGACCTGAAGACACAAGGCTGACTTGGTGAGTATTATAGTCCCCTCCTACACTTCAGGTGTTCTCATGGATTAAAGCTGATTGTTCTAAATTAATCCCTTGAGAAGTTAGGAGGATCAGGGATTCATTTTCTATGTTATATATAGGGAAATGGAAATATAAAGAATGGAAATAATGTACAAATCATACAATTGAGGAGAAAAGAGTCTAAGATCCTTACCTTCCCTATAGGCTATACATACTTATAGCCTAAGTGCCAAAGGATTATTCTCAGGTGGTCTCGAGTAATTCACTGTACTCTACACACTGCCTTGTCCCTAAGGGGGCTTTATACATTTGGCTAGAGTAGATTTTGAATTTCTTTGTATCCCCGGGGCTCAGCACAGTGCCTAGTACTGAGTTGGAACTTAACAAATTCTAATGAATGAGATAAGGGTCAGGTGCTCCCCACTTTTCCTTCATTGCCCTTCTTCCCTATTCACCTTCAGAACATCTGGACCTTTGTTCTCCTACATGGCTTTTGAAGAAAAATCACACAGTTCAGGGAAAATCCCTGGGTGAACCTCCTTCCTGGATGTAGTTATGATGCCCAGACCAATGCCTATCCCTAGCCACTACCCTGGAAATTCTGGATGAAGCCAAAGATCGTTTTCCACACTTAAATTATGCTAATGTAAAGGGGATAAGATCTGGGATGGTATGACTGCCAAGGAAGGCCATCAGCTTGAGCCTGAAACCTACCCCCGCCCTCCAACTCATAGTATTTCTAGTGTTTTCATCAAATTTGGATAATATTTATCCCCATTCTCAAAAAAACACCATGACATCAGGAGGGTAAATTGGATTTGAGTAAGAGGGTTCTGTGCTAAGTCACCAGCCTCACTTTCTCCTCTGCAGCCATCTGGGTCCAGCAGCCAGATATTAATCAGAATGACTAGAGATGGCCATGGATTCAAATCAAGATAAGAAAATGACTTATTGGGGTGGCTAGGTGGCACAGTGGATAGAGCATGGGCCCTGGAGTCAGGAGGATCTGAATTCAAATCTGAACTCAGACACTTAACAATTACCTAGCTGTGTGGCCTTGGGCAAGCCGCTTAACCTCATTTGCCTTGCAAAAACCTTAAAAAAATGACTTATCCAAGGACACATAACTAATAAGTATCAAGATTTGAACTTGACTTTCTTCTGACTAGTGTTGGTGCTCTATTCACTTGTACCATCTAGATGCCCCCCTTCTTTTCAGATAATTTAAATGGTAAATCACTATTTGCTATGAAGAATGATGGGAATTAAAAGGCACATGAAAAGGCTGTGCTTTTATCTTAGCTAAGAAAGTTGCTCACCATAGGAGAAAAAGAAACATTTCTTGCATTCTGAATTGAGGAAGGATTTAATTGCTCTAAATTACCTAGGACTGGGAGCTAGTCAGTATAGAGATAAAGCCCAGAGCTAAGTTCAAATCTTGCCTCAGACACTTAATGTGTGAGCCTGGGTTATTCTCTTAACATTGTTTTACTCAACTTCTTCATCTGTAAAATGAGCTGGAGAAGAAAATAACAAACCTTACCAGTATTTTTGCCAAAAAAAACAAAACAAACAAACCCAAACAGGATCAGGAAGAACCAGATATGACTGAGATGATTGAAGAACAACAACAAATCACCTCTTAGACACTGACATTAGGAAAAAATCGAAGGCAAAAGGCAGAGGATGAGATGGCTAGATAGTATCATAGAAACAATGAACATAAGCTTGGACAGACTTCAAGCGATAGTGGTGGATAAGGTGTGCTACAGTATACAGGATTGCAAAGAGTAGGACATGACTGAACAGTTGAACAACAAAATCATCTAGAAATAAAAATTAAAGTATTTCCCTGGGGGGAGGGTAGGGAGGTATTTCCAACAGCACAAGGAACCCTTTTATATTTCAGTTGGGCAGATGTAGGAGGTATATTAAAAAGATGGCTGGAAAAATATGTTGACTAGCTTCATGGTATGTGGCCCAGGTGGTCTCATTTTAAGAAAGCAGTCACACATCTCTGATATAGCAGCAACAGTATCAAGAAGAGGCACTGGAATGTTGTGGAGTGAGTAGAAATCTTAGGAGCTGGGGAGAAGTAGTTCTGCAGAGAAGTAGGAGATTGGAGAGAGAAAGGGTAGAGAACTATGGTTGATGACAGTTTTAGAAGCAGAATGCAAAAGAAACAGCAAGGGAGTCCTGGGATGATGCCAAAAAACTGTGGGAGATAGAACTGACAGCTTAAGTGAGGCACAGCTGGTTGCCAGGAGATGGAGCCATGAGGATGCAGGCAGAAGAGGTTTTCCCAACCATGAAACAGGGCAGATGGCACTGAAGTCAAAATACTTCCTAACCTTGAATGTGAATTTTCTTGAGATTTCTTTCCTTCATCCAATCCACAAATCTGTGTAAGACTGTACTCATTTGTATATGAGAGCAATGGATGATCACATGGGTGATATTTCCTGTTATTTATTCTGATGTAGCATCCTCTTATAATGAAAATACTTTGATTTAACTGAGTACATTGTCACATATCTGTAATTCCTGTTACTTGGGAGGCAGAGACTGGTGATCTTTTGAGCTCCCAGAGTTCTGAGCTGCAGTGGGCTCAACTGATCTGGTGTCTACATTAAATTGGATATAAATGTGGTGAACTCCCAGGAACAGGGAATTATCAGAATTCCTAAAGAGGGACAAATTAGGTCAGGTGGATAACAAAGCAAGTAAAAGAGCCCATGTCAATAAGAGAGGGATGGTGTCCATCAGTAGCCCATGAGCTTCCATCCTGTGCAAGATAGGAAGACAGTTTTTTGAAAATAACTACATCAAAACAATGAAACAAAATGATTTATAGTCCCTTCTTAATCTATTGATAGAACTTGTTGGTTTGAGCCATATATTTTATGCATATACTTTCATACATTCTCTGTCTTTCTATCTCACTGTCTCTCTCTTTGTCTCTCTCTCTCTCTCTCTCTCTCTCTCTCACACACACACACACACACACACACACACACCACACATACACACATTTAATCCAAGTTGTGTGATTCTAGTGTTGAATGAGATACATATTTCTAAATGGAGAAAAATTACAGTTAGGAGTCAAGTAGACATCCCATTGCCCAGTTCTGGACACCTCAATGTATTTGCAACTGAAAGTAGAGACCTCACATTGCCAAGAAAGGAAACTTTTATCTGCCCTTCACTCAATCACATATTCATGGAGGAATGAAGGGGGGAAGTAGGATTTTTCTAAATTTTTTCCCATAAATTTGTTCACATAGTAAAACATGGCCCCTGCTGAGTGCACTGATCACATCCACAAACAAGACAGGTTTTGAAATTCATCAGAGATTCTTCCTTTTTCTGCTGAACCCCAGGCAGGACAGACTCTATCCCTCAGGGGCTACTGGTGTCTGTCACCCAGTGGAGAGAATCAGAAGCTATGAAGTTGTCTTTCTAACATCCTCATGTTGTTCCTAGAAGTCAAGAGAGAGACAGAGTTTGGGGAGGAAAGGAAGATAAAAGGGAATCATTAAAGGATGTGATGGGAAATGTGGAATAAAGAATTTGGGGGCAGAATCCTCAAATCCATGCTCAGTCATAAAATGAAGGGATAGGTGAAGATTATCTAGAATTCTAAATCCCATACTCTAAAAAAGGGCCAAAATATAAAAGAAAGGAAAGCAGAGAAGAAAACATTGGAATGTCACTCCCTCTTTTTCTGTCTGTCTCTCTGTCTTTCTGACTCTGTCTCTCTCCCCCTCTCCCTCTTTCTTTCTTTCCTCTCTGGTCCTACAGTCCCCCCACAGTGGGTTGTATGTGGGAAGGAGATGTCTGTCTGAAAGAAAACTGATCAGTCTAAACCCTGGTGAGTTGGCAGAGAGGCCACTCACAGGGACCAGCAGGTGCAATCATGCTACAGCCTGTGATATATGGATTTTATGGAGATTTTTAAGGTGTTGGGTAATAAGACTGCTTCAGTAAATGGTGTGCCAGAGCAATAAAAGATCAAGGCAATAGTATAGATTGCATCTCCAAGTGGTTTGCAGAGACAGCAGCAAGGCTAGCCACTAACCTTTCTCTCAGGGTGGGGCTGGGAGGTAGTGGGTCCCTAGGCTTTTGTGCTATTCCCCGGTACCCTGACTCCTAAGCACTTCTTTAGAAATGCTTTCCTGGTTAGGTACCAGCAATTGTGCTTTGAGAGCTTTCCCCCCTCCCTGTTCTGAAGCTGCTGTATGTGTTTCTATCCTTGCTGCTTTGGACCATGCTGTTCTCAGGGGAGAAATAACTGGCTAGAGTTCTGCTTTATGCACAGTATACTTTCACAGCCCAGAGCCCCCATGGGCTGCTATACACTCCTGGGAAGCTCTGTAAAAAATGAATTGAATAGAAGGGGGTCAGTTGCTTCTTGCCTCCCACCCATCACCCTTTGCAGTCCCCTTCCAGGACCAAAGGAGGTTGCCAACACTGAAGCTGGGCAACCTTGCCAATGGATAAACATAGTGAGGAACAGAGAAAAGCTGGAGACTAGTTAGCACCCCTGGGGTTACTGACTGTGCCTTTGGATGGCATCCCCTTCCTTTGTTGTCCATGTTGAATTTGGTCTGTAGCTCATCAAGGGCTTGTCAGCTCAGCTGGTCTGGGCAATGTGTTCATGAAGCTGACTGAGTTGTCCAATGTTGTCTCCAAACATAGTGGGTGCCAGCTTGTTTTGCTCTACTCCAGGGCTATAGACTCCCAGTTCAGCCCTCTCATAAATTCTTGCAGTTATTTAAATCGGGGAAATCTCAGAGGAAGATCTTTGGGTTGAGTCAGGAAGCCTGGTTTCTAGGCCTAACTCTACTTCAATCTGGTTTTGTAACCTTGAAAAAGTCCCTTGCCCCGTCACCCCCCCCATCCTTTTCTTTTGTGTCTTATCTATAAAATATGGTATTTGGACTGAATGCCTTCCAAAGACTCTTGCTCTAATATTTTATGATATGATTTTCTATGTGTGTGTGTGTGTGTGTGTGTGTGTGTGTGTGTGTGTATGAGAGAAAGAGAAACAGAGAGAGACAGAGAGTGAAACAGAGAGAGAGAGAGAGACAGTGAAACAGAGAAACAGAGACACAGAGACAGACAGACAGACAGACAGAAACAGACAGACAGACAGAAACAGAGAAAGAGACAGGCAGATAGCAGTCAGAAAGAGAAAATGAATTATTTCAGTCATCTCTACAAATGAAATATAATAGTTCTGGCCCTTACCACCCACCTCCACACTCAGGAGATACTTGCTAATGCAGATCAGTGAGTAATACTGTTTTTGTGGAACAAGGTTAGCATTAAGAAGAAGTTATTTTACATTTTGTTCTTGGGTACCCATCGATTCACAATATACTTGGAGATTTGCTGAGTTTTATCTCTAAGAGTCTCCGTTCTAGCCTAATCCCTCTTGTGTTTTCTTTAACTCAAGAAGAGAGAATCTCAATCTTGTTCACAGATATGGAAGTCCATTTCCCTATGTTGCTATGCTGACATTTAGCAAATAGATGATATTCCATTGTTCTAGTCATTGACTAGCATAGAGGATGATAGAAAATTGAATTATGAAAAATTGGTTGTTCAGATGTCCACAGTGATTGATTTATACTTAGTAGAGTATGTGTTGTGCTGCTTGATTGTTTGCTTTGTCTATACCTGTGATTTTTATCAATGTGAGGAACTCCTGACATGGACATTTCCTCCACTAATGCAGAATGGCAACTCATTAGTAATTTATGATTTTAGAAAGTTGATTAAGAACATTAAAAGGGTAAATGGTCTACGTATCAAAGGCAGGATTTGAAATCAGGTCTTTCTGTCTCAAAGGCTGGTTGACTATCTTATGATGCCTTTAAATATAATATTTACTTGATATGCAGATATATTAGATACACATGGTCAGATTCTTATAGCATGGTTATTGTATGCTAAATGAATACTGAATGGTTATTAAAACATGTATGGAAGATTAATTATGCAATAAAAACCTACACAGTATATGTCATAGGAGATTCTCAATAAATTCATATTCATAGAGATAATGAAAATTGATTTCACAAAGTGAGCTTGGAGAAGAGAATTTTGAAGGAGCTATTTGAGCAGAGGCCTGGAGCCAAAGGACATAGGTTTTTACCTTGATTTAGTCTTACACATATTATCTAAATCACTATTCCTATCCTGCCTTCCCTTACCTAGGAGAACAATAGAAATCATCAATTTGTAAACATTTTGGGGGGTCTTTCACTAAAAGAGGTCAGTGTGAAATAAACTACTTGCCCTTAGAAGGACAAATTCCCAACTTTTAAAAAAAAGTGAAAAGAACAGATTTTGGAAACTATAGACCAGTGAGCTTGGCTCTTATTCCTTTAGAATTAGAATTTTAGAAGTGATCATCAAATAGATAGCTGGAATAAATCCAGAAAGGGAAGTAGTATTACCAAGAACCAGTATGGTTTTATCAAGAACAGAGCATGCAGAGTGGTTAGGTGGCATAGTGGATAAAGCACCGGCCCTGGAGTCAGGAGTACTTGGGTTCAAATCCAGTCTCAGACCCTTAATAATTACCTAGCTGTGTGGCCTTGGGCAAGCCACTTAACCCTGTTTGCCTTGCAAAAACCTAAAAAAAAAAAAAAGGAACACAGCATGCCAGACTAACCTCATTTCATTTTGAGACAAGATTTTTAAAATAGGAAATAAGCAAAATGATCTTGAGCAAGTTAATCTAGATTTTAGCAAAGTTTTTGATAAGGCATCTTATAAAATTTTTCTAGAGGAGAAATAGGATTTAGGTGATAGAATTAGGCAGATTCACAACTTGTTAGATGTCTGGAATCAAAGGGTATTTAAAGATCCATTATCAATATGCAGGAAATCTCTAATGGAGTACTCCATAGATCTTGTACTTGAACTTGTTAATTTTTTTTAAAACAAATTTAGAAAAAAGCATAAATGACATGTTCATCAACTTTGCAAAGAAAAATGATGGGAGCAAAAGCTAACAGATCAACTGATCAACAGTCAAAATGCAGAAGGGTTTTGACAGGTTAAAGCACTGGGCCAAATCAGAAAAAAAGATGAAATTCAATGGGATTCAATGTAAGGTCTTAATTTAGGTACAAACAAAATCAATTGCACAAGTACAAGATGAGTGAGATAGTATCAGTCAGGGTTGTTCTGTAAATGTCTGGGCTTAGAGAAGGCTGCAAATTTTATACGAATCAACACAGTAATGTAGCAGCCAAAAAAGCTTATATGAGATTGGGTAAGAGAAGCAGACCTTCCAGGAATAAGGAGGTGGTAATACCACTCTACTCTGCCCTTGTCAGACCTCATCTAGAGTACTTTGTTCAGTCTGAGGAGCCATGGTTTAAGAAAGACATTGAGAAGTTGTAGAGTGACCAAAATAAAATTACCAGGATGGTGAAAGACCATAAGCTCATATCATAAGGATAAGTTGAAGGAACTGAAAATATTTCACCTGGATAAAAGAAGCTTCAGAGAGCATATGAGATCTATATTCAATTATCTAGAGGACTGTCCTGTGAAGAAGGGATTAGACTTGTTCTGTTTGGCCCCACAGGGCAGAATCACAAACAAAGGATGAGAGCTGCAGAGACCACTTTAGGTTTTACATCAGGAAAACTTCTTGGCAATTAGAGCTGTCCAAAAGTGGAATGGGGTGCCTTAAGAGGCAGTGTGTTTCTCATTTTTTGAGGTCTTGCAGCTGGTCTGGCAAGTACTTATAGTGACAACTCCTCTCATAGGTTGCATAGGCTGTAGCAGTTCATCCCTGAAATCTCTTCTAAATCCCAAATTCTGTGATTCTGTGATGTGAGCAATGAGTGCTTCAGCATTCTCTGAGGTGTCCCTGGGTTCACCCTCTCCCTCATTCCCATCATGGCTACATAGGGTTGGATCATCCTGATCAAATGGATGTTAGAGGAAATTTTTTATCCTTCCTAGGGAACTAGTATTCATACTTCCCAATGCCTTCCTTAGTTCTGCTAATAGTTTAAAATTTATTTCCTCTTTCCTAGCTTTAAGAAAGACAGGGCTTTGGGACTATGTTTGATTAAGGACAGCCTCCTAATAGTTTATGTTCAGTATTGGAATAAAATGAGACACTTATTGGTCATTCAACAGTTAACTAAAAGAGATTGACCTAGTCATGGAATAAGCCTGTCATGATGTTCACCATAAATAACCTCCTTTCTGAACTTCTTGAATAAAGAAACTATGGCATTCTTTTGTATTTCACAATGCCTCCAATAGTGGAGGGTATGAAGGTGATAATAAATATTAAATAAGTAACTAAATAAATAAACAAATATTAAAGAAGTAGCTCTCGAAGTTTGGTCCAGGATATCCTGGGGGTCCCCTAGATTATTTCAGAGGTTCTGTGAGGTCAAAATATTTTATAGTTCTAAGATATTTTAAATTTCTAATAAACTATATTGACAGATACATCCCACATGAACAAAAACTCTAGGAGTGGAGGGTTCAATTTTTTATAAGGGTGTTAAAGGATCTTGAGATTTAAAAAGTTTAAGAACCACTGGATGAAAGAACCTCTCTCACTGTCTAACAACCACGAAGATTTATTTATCAACTATACTCACAGAACAAATCATGAGGCCCCCCTCTATCTCCTGGATATATTTCACAAAGATGATTTTTCAAAGGGTTATCTAGGGGATCCAGACCTGGAATTTATCCAGTAGAATGAACTCTTTGAGGTCAAGAGAGTGGTGATTACAAAGAGCCAGAAAGTTGTCATTAAGGACAGGTCATTGCCAGACTAACCTCATTTCCTTTTATGACAGGATTGCTCAGAGATAAGGGAAAACTGGATACAGTTTACCTAGACTTTAGCAAAGTTTTTGAAGCTCATTTTTGTATTTGTAGCCCTAGACAAACCTAAGACTATGGTTTTTCCATTCTAGACTATGTAATTTCTGACTTAGTTAATGATGTCTATGAGGCCTGATTGGACCATGGAACCTTCACTCATGTACTATCATTCACTTGGAGAGAAAGTTCAAATCATTGGTACTAAACTAAGTTTAAAAACTAAACAAAACAACAGTGATAAAGAAAATTTGCATAGCTTTATTAATCCAACTTATGTAATACCAAGCATCTTAGGAATTCAGCCAGAGAAGTCAAGAAGCTGTTTGTCACCATGATTTGTCATGGTTGTCATCAGTTTCCCTTTCGCCTGTTCATCCATCTCTATCAAACTTTTTTAGGGTCTAAGTCCAGGAAGGTTTAAAGAACATTCTCTGGGTGTGTACACACACACACACACACACACACACACACACACACACACACACACACACATACACACTCTTCTTATCTATGTTGTTTCCACTGAATGAGGTTATTAACTCCCTGACCTGTGGAGCTCTAAAGTGACCTCAGAGAATAGATAGAATCTTTTTATCTTGTAATGAGTTTTATAGCTTATTTCAGTACATTTCAGCCATGTTTCTCTAGTGATTAGGGCAATTATCAGTCCATGCATTTCAGGATTATGAATTATGGAACTCTCTCCAGATGCTGAATGAAGCTTGGGAATGCACAATTCATTTTTTTATCCAGTTCCATCAATGTTCTTTCTCACACATCTTCCCTCAGCCCGACCTCTCACCAACCAATTCTATCCCTGTTACCTATATATGGCCCTCTCCTTTCTCCCTCAATTTGAGTTTATAGCAAATTCGTAGTCATGAGGTGATTGTGATAAGAGCCCAGCAAATGTGTGGAGAGGAGGTGATAGTGACCAGAAGCTTGAGTTTCTAGGACAGGCAACAGTGGAATTCATTTGGTATAAGTAGGAAAATGGGAAGGAGCCAAAAACAGCAAATTCAAGGGAGAAACCAAAAGCAAAATCCAAGTATGGACCAGTTGACTAGAGTAAGATTCTGGAAAAAGAACAACATGAACATCAAAAACTCGAATCCATAATCAAAACCAAGGAAAACTGAATGAAAGCCCATAATGTAGATAAATGTGGAAGCCAATTGAATGATGAAGATTACTGGTCCCTGGCCTTTATCAGATAGGGGGTTGGGGTCCAGTGACAGGAATAACCCAATGCCTTAAAGCAAGAACCACTTCCTCTCAGCATTCAGAGAGCTAGGACAACACTAGGAAAACTTGCTTTGGGCAATGTTATTTCCATCCAGAGGAAGAAAAATGAAAGAAAATAAACAAACCCAAAAATGCATCAGAATTTGATACTGAAAATGATTAATCTGTAAATATGTATAACACAAGTGTGTTTGTATAATATTTGCCTGACTGTTCACTGCTGATGGGAGCGGGGTGGGTGGGAGGAAATTATTTAACTTTAAAATTAACATATGCATATGGCTGAATTTTGAAAAATTTTATAACATGTATTTGGAAAAATAAAATATCAATTAAAAAAAAGTAAGAGTCACCTTAGAAGACACAGTTCTTAGAGGAAAGTAGATCCACAATTCTGAGTAAAGTCTTAAGTGCAATGTCCTTAGATTGCAAGTTCCTAAAAGGCTGAACTATGGTGAACCTATCACTCTTTGAATGAAAGATATCTAGTTAGCTGTGTGATCTTGGGCTGGTGTCTCACATTTTTAGTTTTCATTTTTGTGAGAGAGGAGATTCATAGGATACTAGGACACAGATTAGGAGCTGGAAGGGCCATTTTGACATACGTGAATGGGGCCCTAATTGAGATTCAGGGAAGTTAACTAGCTCAAATGGCACAGGTAGCAAGTAGCAGAGGTAGTTGAATTAGATGGCTTCTAACTTCCCTTCCAGCATCATATGACTCAGAACAACAGTGTTCAGTGATGAATCCTAATACCCTTGATGGAACTGAAATGACCCCAGGTCTGTCCCTTGGTAGAGACTATGAGACACCAGAGATGGTACTAAAGAGAGGCTGCTTATAAAGAATCATGGTAAGAAAGGGTAAGGAGTGGGGAAATTCATTTGGGTATGCATATTATTGCTATTTGACCCTAGAGTAATGATGTAAGGTAGAGTTTATGGCTCATATCCTACCATTCAACTTTTTCCCTTTCATGCATTCCAAGTGATCCCTAAAAAAAGGTGCATAAGCATCATAAAAAAAGATTGTATGTGTACAAATATGAGGTGTGTGTGTCTGTGTGTGTGTGTGTGTGTGTGTGTGTGTTGGGAATGGAACAAAGTGCTTAAGACTGGGTCTTTGAGGAATTCCAACATTCATCACCACTGAACTCTGTCCTCTTGTGATATTCATGATATTCATGTATTTTAGTGTGGTGGTAAAAATAGAAGCCAACATCACTGCTTTATTCTACTACCACCAAACATGATTTATACTTTTCCAAAACAAGCCCCTTTGCTAACATTGTTCATTCTGAAAGATGATAATATTCCTTCCCGATGCTTTATTACCTTCCCTAATAAAATCCTCTACATACTTAGAAATCTTCTTTCTCTATAAAGTCACTTATTCATCTTTCTCTACTACTCATAAGTTTCACAAATATTATAATTCTTTTAAAAATTTATCACATTCCATTAGGTGTTATAGTTATTTGGCTTCACTGCATGGTAAGCTCCTTGAAGGCAAGAGTACATATCTCTGTATCTTCACCAACCCCTATGACAGTGTAGTTAACAAAAGTTTGTTCAATTGAATTTCTATATTCCTTTCTTTCCTCTCCTATTAGATAAATTATTCCTGTTCCTGGTCTTAATACTATATTTTTCATTTGAGAAAGATGGTCCCATTTGGGGCTATTCTATATCTTGGAGGGGTGGGAAAGGGGATTTATTTATAAATCTCATTTACATCCTGTTGATGGGGCAGGTGCAATTGCTGCATCTGGGGGAACTGAGATGAGAATTGAACTTCATTCAGAGCTCAGGGACTCATGTTTCCCCCTGGATAATATGCAGCTGAGATTCAAGAGGTTGTTGATGCTATTTTTGGGCCCCTCTCTCTGCTGCATCTGGCCTTTAGTAAAAGGAGGAGAAGAGGGCCTCATCTTGTTGATTAGATTTGTGAGTTTTAAGAAAAGTTGAACTGAAGATACTTGGGAAGGCTAGGGAAGAGAAGCCGGGGCGGGGTGGGTGGGGCATGATAGACATTTTCAAGAATGATTGAGGGATCTGAAGGAAGGGGGATTAGACTTGGCCCCTGAAGGCAGAACCAAGGGTAATGGGTGGAAAGGGGCAGAGACAAATTTCAGGATAAACTTTCTAATATCCCTATTCATTGCTGGAATGAACTGCTTCAGGTCTTGTGGGTTCAATCTCTTTAAAGGATGTTGAGCTTTGGAGGGTATATGACCACCTATTATAGTACAATTATTTTATTTGAGGGGACCATGGGTTGAAACTAATAGCTGGTGATATTCCTTCCAACTCTAAAACCCCAGGATTCCAAGACTCCATAATTCTTAAGACAAGGTGTTTTGAGAAAATTCTCATGCCTGGAATGTCTATATTGCTTTCATGTTTTCTTTGTTGCTTTCAAGCTCCATCTCATAATTCTTGACTTGGGGCTTTACTTCTTCCTGAATGAGCAAAACATGGTGTTGATGTATCCCAGAAATACTGAACACAAGTTTTTATTTCTTCTAGACCACAAAGATCAATAATGAAGACAGGAAAAATCTCTCTTTCTGGGAACAGTGCATTAAAATTGAAATAAAACTCAACATAGTGGAATCTAGCAGGGGTGGGAAGGAAGAGGATGAAAACTCCTCACTAGAGTCTATTCTTTTTAAATTCCACAATCTACGATTGCATTTACATGTGTGTTTGGCACTGACCATCATCACACTCTACCCCAGAAGTGGCCTTTGGGCTTGGCAACATGGTCCCACACATAAGTCCAACATATATAAAATATTATTGATGTTGGAGACAAAAAATATAAAGATCAATAAACAAGAGTGTGTTACTGGGGCCCAACCTAAATTCTGAGTAGAGTGTGGTATAGAATTTTCTTCAGAAATAATCAATTTACAGGAACAAATGCTCCCAAGATCTTCATTACTTCCTCTTGTGTTTTAAAACCAAGTAGGAGCCCTCTCTGCCAAAGGATGCACATAGAAGATGAAAGAGATGGAAAGCACTGGGTGATGCTGTTGGGGAGACAGCAGGAGTTTTCAGATTTCACAGTAAGGAATTTTGCAAAAACTGGTAAATAGCAAAGGCATAACCAGAGGAAGTTCCAATTGTATTTTCCCTTAGTCTAAGCAGGAAACAAAATCTTTGCTCTTGACCACCTGCTGACTGCCAATTGAGGTAGCCAAAAGGGTTAAAGGTTGCAATCGAACTTCTTCCATGACACTGTCTCATTTTGACTGGAAAAAAAAATGACCACTTCCTATCTGACCCCCATCTGGACAAGAAACACCCTGAGGTACTCTCCCAGTTCTACAAACTTTTTTTCCTTTTGTTTCCTATCTAGAGAATGCAACAGTGGGCAATAGGAAGGACATATTGTTTGATCTAGAGCACCTGGGTTTGAATCACAATTCTGTTATTTATTTCCTGGGTGAACTGGCGGGGTCTAGTCTTCTTGTCTATAAAACGAAGGGGTAGGATTAGCTGACCTGTTGCTCAAAGGCTTACATTTTTAAAATACTTGCATGTGAAGTACATTTCTTACAAAGAGCCTTGGGGATAGGTGGCTTTTAAAAAAAATTATCAACCCATCCAATACAATAATCATACAAACATGCCAACTGTGTGCAAAGAACAGACTATTCTAGGCACTGTGAACACAAAAAACACACAAAAAATAAAAATTCCTTCCTTTTAGGAACTTTGATTTATTTATTTTTTATTTTGGAAGGAGTAGAAAGAGGGAAAATATACAAAGTAATCAGATAATTAGAAGAGTGGAGGACAGAACATTGACAAGCAAAGGAATCAAGAAAGGCTTCCTGTAAACAATAGCATGTGAGCCAAACCTTGAAGGAAGCTAGGGATTCTAAGAAGGTGAAACAAGGAAGGAGGGTATTCCAGGACCAGGGAAAGGCACAGTAGGAGAAAGAGCAAGTCATTCAGCTCTATTGGAACAAAAGATGCCTGAAGGGAAACAGTGGGATACAAGTTTCTAGCTTCTGAGTTCCAAGGGGCACAGGACCTTAGGTACCTTTGGCTCTCTGAGTATGCTTGGAATCGGTGATGGAACTGCTTCAGGGTCTTGGATAGATTTGGTTTTCTTTTGCTATGAGCTCTGGCTTCCTGAGGCTTGGTTTCTCTGATGGATATAAGTCTCTTTTGGCACAGACTCTTGCTGCCACTGGCTTTGAGAAGTTTGGGATCTTTTATTTAGGTTTGAGACCCTGGTAGCAGCAGGGGATAGCTGTAAATGATGATTCAGTCCCTGGGAACTAGATTGAATTCATAGGCTCAGTGGCAGCTGCATAACCTCATTGTGAGGGGTGAAGACTCATGGTGAGGACTGAGATGCAAGTGCTCTACTGTCTAAAACTTTTATGGAGGATTTGGTCAAAATCATGGGTGGAATACTTATCAAACTTGTGGATGATACCACATTTATATTAATACACTGGACAATAGATTGAGACTAGATGGGAAAGAGGAGAGAATGGTGGATTTAAAGTCAAAGGACCTAGGTTGAATCCTATATTGCTCATTAAAGTCTTTGTGTCCTTTGACTAGCCAGCTAAACTTTATGGGTCTCAGTTTCTTCATCTGTAAAAGGAGAAGATTTGATTAGATGACTTCTAAGATCCCTTCTGTATCTAAAGCTATGATTTTAATGAGTAATCATAAGTCTCACTGAAAAGGCCTTGAAATGTTACGGGCCTTAATTAAATCAACACAATACAACCTACAAGCAGGAACATCTGGAGGCCTATTTAAATGAGTTGTTTTCCTGAAAGATGGGAAGCAGTAAAAAAGACAAGAAAGAAATCTTGATTGTCATCATTTTCTATAAAAGTTTAAACAATGTAAAGCAATTGCCACAACAAGGTGGACAATATAACCCAGAAATTGCCTTAGCTAACAAACATTTGATCTCCTTGTCAAATAGAAAAAGAGTCTATGGGAGCCAAAAGTAACATTGGTTTTGAATACAAACTGTTTTGTAAAACTCTTTGGAGGAGAATGACAGAATATTAAAAGAATCATTGCTTCATAAATAGAGAGGAAAAAGCTGGGGAAACAAAAATATGACCATAGAAAGCTTAATATCATTTTCAAAGTGATTCTAAATGAAGTTGGTATGAAGAAAATGAGCAAATGGAAATTTGACTAAAGTCACCTGCATTTCTATAACAATATATTTTTTATCATCTGTGGCAGAGGAACCACAGTTGGAACCTAATACCTCTATCTAAGAAAACTAGTCAAAGAAGTTAAAATGGCACAAATGGATACAAAATTGGGAATAGTTGGATCAGACTAACTATATACTGATGACAGTCTTAAAAGAACTGAGGAATAATTTTGCAAGATATCTCAGAGAGAAGGAAATATCAAAAGAATGGGATTAAAAAATCAGACATTAGAGTATTCCCCCCAAATGAAGATTATAAAAAAAATCAGTAAGTACTGACCTATTTGACTACTTTCTTTTCTTTATAAAATCTTCATAAAAGTGATCTGGATATGTATTAAGAATATCCATGATGAAAACGAGAGGGAATAGGCAGGCTTTCACAAATGAGTCTCTACAGACTATATCTTTATAATCTCACAAATGATTAAAAGGTGAAAAGAATACAAGATCCTACTGTTGTTTCTTGTTATTGATTACAAAAAAAACATTTGACCTTATAGAGAAAAACTCAAACTTAAAGTATCTTCATTCAAAAGGAGTCTCCTGTGTGTATTATGATTGCATGACTCATTGATTGATAGAAGCACTTAACTCAATTGATCAACAAGAATTATTAATTTAACTCAGTTCAATGACCTTCTTTCTGATCATCAAGTTTGGCATAAACCAGGGATATTCATGCTTACCAAACACTTTCACTACTGTCATTGATAGTGTTGTATATAAGGTTCAAATTGAAGAAGTATTTCCCTATAGATAATGAAATACTCTAGAGAACATATAGATTTGTGAAAATATATAAAACATTTTTGAAAACAATGTATCAGTTCAGATAAAGGCCACCTAATTCCTCTTTAAAAACATAAAACTTTAAATTCAGATCTGGAAGGAAACTTAGAGGTCATTGAGTACAGTTCTTTCATTTTATAGGGGAGGAAATCAAGGCACAGGGAGGTTGAATGACCAGGGGCACAGAGCTAGTAAGTGACTGAGTCAGGATTTGGTTTCAGATCTTCCCTACTCTTAGGTCCAGCCAACCATACCATTTACTGCCTTTAAAACTGCCTTCTACAAAACCTGTTTATAGTTTATAATGATACTCTAGTAAGAGAAAAATGAAAGTAATGTCAAAGATAATAGAAATAAGAGACATTAATAAAGCAGCTTTATTTGAATTGAAAGAAATATTTTAAAAGCATCTTTAATAAATATATATATTCCATATATTCAGGTTGAATATTTTTCATTATATAATTGTATGAATATATGAATAAATGGATACATGGATGTATGGATACGTAGTTAGGAGGAATTGTAAATAGAGTTCCAGACTTGAATACTCATCTTTGTGAGTTCATATCTATTCTCTATTTTTCTCCATTTGTGCCATTTTAATTTCTTTGTATAATGTATCTTAGATAGAGGTACTAGGCTCTAACTATGGTTTCTCTGCCATGGATGATAAAAACATATTGTTATAGAAATGCAGATGAATTTATTCAAATTTTCATTTATTCATTGTCTTCATACTAACTCATATCAGATATAAACTCACGCTTACTAGTTATGTGACCCTGTGCCTGGACACTTACTGTGTGACCCTGAACAAGTTACTTAATACTGTTTGTCTTAATTTCCTTGTCTAAAATGAGCTGGAGAAGGAAGTGGCAACCTAGTATCTTTGCCAAGAAAAGTCCCAAATGGCATCATGAAGAGTTGGAAATAACTGAAGTAGTAACTATTATGCATGGATAGATAGATGAATGAATACATAGATTAGGTAGAGATAGATAAGTAGATGGGTAGATAAGCTAGTTGAATGGATAGATAGAAAAGTAACTGGATACATAAGATAGATGAATGGATGGATGAATGGATAGAAATAGATAGATAGATAGATAGATAGATAGATAGATAGATAGATAGATAGAAAGAAAGATAGAGCAAGCTAGGAACCTCATTTTAGGAATGTGATCTATATTCAAGGGTGGTCTATATTTGGACCTTTTTTTTTGAGACTTGGTACCCAAAGTAAATAATTATAAAAATTATAATGCAGATATTTTAGAAGGACAAAGGAGTTACCAGATCTGAAGGTAGTTACTCAAAGAAGGCTTCATGGAAGAGGTGACTCTTAAAAAAGAATTTAAATTTTTTTTTTTAAAAGACATAGCTTGAAGGAGGAAAAGAGAAAACTTCACATAGAAAGCAAATCTCACTCATTAGCGTGACCCTGGCATAGCCTTTTACAGCATGTTAACAGTTCGGTTTAATACACAGAATTCCCTTACCTACTTAGCATATGTGCCTGAACGTGAAGTGCATAATTAAAGTGGCATGCTCTTTCCCTTCCCTTCCCAGAATGCCTCCACCCTCCGCTTCTCACCAGCCACTTATCCCTGGAGCCACACGGGACTCTGTGCTTGCTCGAGAGGCAGAGAATTGCCGAGATAGAGGGTGGCATATCTCTCTCTGGAGGACGAGGCTGTGTGTGAACACAGATTACAGAAGGTATGACTGTCATCCAGCTTATAGTAGAGGGAAGCTTGGCAGAGGGCAGACTGGGAAATGAATTGACAGGGTTTCTTCCCTCAAAAGAATGCCTGTGAGCATTTGCCCACCAATAGAGGTAGGTCAGCAAGATAGACAATAGTGCCAATTAAAGGGAAAATATTGCAGAGCTCTTTCCTGTGATGAAAGAATCATCTAAGCTCAGTGCTTGCACCAGGCTCATGATAGTACATGTCTCTCCCTCTCATTTGCCATCTTCCCTCAGAAAATCATTTTCCCCCTCAGACTTGCTAAAAGAGTGAAATATTTTCCATTTCTCTTGTGATAAATCTCCCAGGATGATAAGTCAGGAAGAACAGGTTGAGAAATACTTGTAGAGCCAGACCCACTATGTCTGATCCTATTATGACAAAGAAAATTAAAATCAAAACCTCTCTATAAAAATATTTTTTCCAAACATGATGTGAAAAGCTTCATTTACTTTAAGCGATATTCAATACAAAAGAATTCTAGGACAAGAAAACATTTTTGTACAGCTGGAAGGGAATTTTGTGGTAATTAATTTATAAGTCTCATTTACAGAGGAGGAAACTGAGGTCTATAGAGTAGCAGTGACTTTTACAGGATCACACATTTAGAATATAAGACAAGAGGAGATGAGACAGTCCAGACCATGTGATTCCATAATCAAAGTTCATTATATTGCCAGTATTTAACTGCCTGCACCTGGTGGTGCAATGGATAGAGGGCAGGACCTAGAGTCAAGAAGACTGAAATTCTAATTCAATAATCAACTGTATGTCTGTAAAACAATTAATAATCTACCACCAAGGGTTAAGGATAAATGGCATAATATTTGTAAAGAGCTTTTTAAACCTTAAAGAATCACATAAATGCTATTTGTTTTCATTTTTACTTTTGTTTAGCTACTTTTCATCGACTGTACCTGGATTCTATTTGACAGGCACAAGAGCAGTCAGTAAGCATGGGTGCTGTTAGCCAGGGCTGTAGCTAAAGCTTAGTGGGAAGGTGAGACTCCTTTCCATCACTAATCAGAGGCTATCTATTTAGAGCCCTCCAAAGTACCTGTCTGACCCCATTGTGAGGCACACGGCAGACAATGCTCCTATGTCATATGTTGTTTCCTTGTTTCAGATCCTCAGGTTTTTCCCTGATCTCTTTGAATTTATGACTGTTAACTCCAAAACTAATCTGAGCCCTTTCAACATCTTCTCATGCCCCTCCAAAGATCCAGAATAATCTCAGACTTGTGGCCAATATGTAGCACATCAATCTTTGATGTGAGAGCCAAAATCTAGGTTTCTCCCCAGGTTTGACCACACCTGTCTATAAACAGGGGTTAAGATCATAGCATTAAAGTAAGAGTCCTTCCCCCCTACCCCCATTCCAATAATGCTTTAAGAAAGCAGCTCAAAGCTATCTGGAGATCATGCAACAGAAACCTGGAACAAGTGGGACTGTAATGTGTATAAATAGCATTCCTCTGTGCGCATGCTCCCTTTAAATTCATGAGGTCATTTGTTGAGTCCATTTTCATGTTCAGAGGGCCTGGTTTCAAATCCCAGCTAGGCTAACATGGGGAAGTCACTTCTCTGAGTGCTAATTTCCTCATTTATGAAAAAAAGAAAGGGGGGAGAGAGAGACAGAGAGAGAGAGAGAGAATTAAAATGAAATAGAGAAAGAAAACAAGAAAAAAGAGAAAGGAAGAATAAGAGAAGGAAAGAGAAAGCAAGAGAGAAAGAAGGAAATAAAAAGAAGAGAAAGAGAGGGAAGAAGGGAGGGAGGGAGAAAGAGAGGGAGAGAAAGAAGAGAGAGTAAGAGAAGGAAAGAAAGAAAGAATGAAAATGATAGAAAGAAAGAAAGAAAGAAAGAGAAAGGAAGAAATGAAAGATTGAATGAAAGGGAGGGAGAAAGAAAAAAGAAAAGAAAAAAGAAAAATATTAAATCTCATAATCTCTAAGATTCTTTTTAGTTGTATGATTTCATGAACCTACTAAAAAAAAAGCAATATAGAATAGTAAATAGGGTCCTGAACTTGGAAACAAATTCAGTGTTCAAATCTCCCTTCAGATACCTATCAGTTATATAACCCCTCACCTGTAAAATTAAGAAGACATGACCCAAGGTCTCTAAGATCCCCTATAACTCTGAATCTAAAAATCCTCTACTCCTTGATCCATGTATTTCCTTATATCTTTACCAAGAACAGAGATAGAATGTATACGATTTTATGTCTGTGTCTGAACCTGCCCTCAAGAACGGCAAGGATAGCTGCAAGCATAGATCCTACAACCTCATCCACAAAAATGAATCCACCTGAGGTACTACATCTCCAAGTCCCAGGAGTCCAGATGCCTCCAGTTAGCTCTCACCAGCTGCAAGTCAGTAGAGGTAAGTGACCAAAACACCCCAGGGAAGGCTGTGTCCAGCCCTAAGATTGGCCTGTTGGCTAGCCCTCAAGGAAAGAGGTCCAGGAGCTTGTTCTCAATCATTTCAAGCCCTGGGCCTTTTTCAGTCATGACAATTGCATTTGGCAATACTTAGGAAAGGAAAGTAGGTCTGAATGGGCATATTTTTCAGCAAAGGATAACCGGAAGACCACATTTTGTCATTATAAAACGTGTGTGCTATATTCATACATGTGCTATACAGCTATATTCATATACATGTGTGCATGGACACACATGCACACACACACACAAACACACACAAGTCCATTGGTTCCCCTGGCAGGCCTTCCTTTGGCCAGGCTGGGCTAGGCCAGGCATGATGGGGACAAAGCAGAGCGCCTGTAAGGTGTCGCATCAGCAGGTCCTCAGTATTGATAGAATCATCCTTTAATTCACTCTGAACAGTGCCATTTAATTACCTTGATTCATGCTTTGTTTTGCTAAAGTGAATGTCACAAATTGAGCAGCTCCACTCTGAAAATAAAGTTGGCAGCTTGAATGTTTTGGTAATGGGATCTGAAATGTGATCCATTTCTCTTCCTGGTCCCTCCTCCTATTCCCCCCCCCCCACCCCAACCTCCATCTCTGCTTCCTTTCCTTCCTTTCTTTTTCTTTTTCTTTTTTTTCTTTTTGTTTCTTTTAAGTGTAAAGTGTAAAATATTAATTTTGAGTAGAAGTAAAATGAAGCCCTCTGGAAATGGATTCTAAGAAACAGAGACATAACCTGACTTAATTAAGAAATCATTATGTTGAAAAGCCCATACTAAAAGTCTCTGTGCTTTAGTAGAGAAAGAAAAGCTTTTAGAGGAGTCAAGTCAGATAATGTTAAGACATTTGAGGAACTAAGGGAATCTGTTGCATGATATAGTGGAGAAAATAATAGAAAAATAGCTTCCCTCCACCCCCACTCTCCCACTTCAGACCACCAAGAAGTTAGTATGAGCAACTGGGAAATTCATGTTATCTTCTTTGGAAACGGGATCATCTCTGGGTGCATCCCTCATATTTCTCCATCCTATGCATGCTCAGGTGTCTGAAAAAAAGCATGGGGAGAAGTGGGCCATGCAAGGAAACTCCAGGGAGTGTGGTTAGCCCCCTGCTGCTCTTGGGATGGCAGCAACTAATTAGCCCCACAAATTTATGGGCTCTGGGGATGTGAGCAGATGGGTATTTAAGTTAACAGCAGATCCAATTTGTCCTCCATTAATTCCATAGTGATACCTGAGTTTATTGGAGTTTTATTTGGCTTCATCTGTTTCAAAATCAGTTCTCCCTCTTCCCCCTGTCTTTTCACAAACAATATTTCCTTATACCTTCCGAGAAGATGCACTGGAACCACTTTGACTTGCTTGGTTGAGTCTTCTCATGGTCTTTAAGGCATCTAACAGATTGATTCTGCATGGATCTTAATTCTAAATCTCCTTCCTTTTCCTCTCCCTCTCTCACACACATAGAGATTTTTTGGGGGGAAGGAAATGTTTCCCTACCATTGCTGTTGATTCAGTCTGTCTCCAAATATGATAACTATGGATTTTACTTCAAGAAAATCACCTAATCTCCCCAAAATTCATTTATTTATCTGTAAAGTGAGGTTGGAAAAGATGGTCTCTGATATTCCTTCTAGCTTCAAATTCAAGATTCTATAATCTTCAGATTCAAGATTCTATAATCCATAGAAAGCAAAGAAATCAAATTTTAATCAAAGATGAAACCAAGAATCCTTACTTCTAGATAAATTCCTCTGAGTTGGAGAAGCAGTGGATAGTCCTAAAGTATGGTATGAAGTTTACTCAAAACTGTGCATGGAATTGCATACCTAAGAGGCCAGTTTATGAACAAGATAATTGTTGGTGTGGAAAAGATTGTGTGTTAGGTACTGAATTTTTTAGGAAAAAGAGAAACAAAGTGAGATGGAGGTCCATAGATGATAATAGCAAGAATCTGGACAGAATGTAGTGAATTTTAATGGAAAAATGATAGCTTCTGAGTAATGAAAGGAGAGGAAAGGTCTGAATGTGATAATGAGGATCAAGGAAGAGGACAACAATTCGGTTTAAAGATTAGGGCACTGGACTAAGAGTTAGGAAGATATGTTCAATTGCTACTTCAGTTATTTACTAGCTGTTTGACCTTAGACAATTCACTTCATTTCTCAGAACCTTAGTTTACTTATCTGAAAAAAGATGAACTTGATCATCTCTGAGGGTGCTTCCAATTCTAAATATATGATTTTAAGATCCTATGATCTTTTCCTTCCCTTGTTTATGAAGTGTTTTGAGAAAAAGAATAGCTAACCTTGGAGAAAGTACCAAACCTTGGAGAAAGTACCAAAAGGTGTGTTTAACAGAAATCTAGATTTCAGTGACTACAGGATAAGAAAAGATTGTAAAAGGAAGAATCTAGGGCAATGGAGTTCACACACACACAATAGGGGAGGGTTCCAGGGAATACTGTGAAAACAGAAAACAGGGAAATTGTTGAGTTAGGGCTGGATTGGATGAGATTATGGATACAGATAGTAAAAATGAATAGGCTTTTGAAGCAATGGATGGCAGGTGGGCCCAGTAGAGACAATCTTAACGTAGGTATAATAGCAGTGAGAGATAAGTACCTTTCTACTCCCTCCTCTCCTCCAACTTTCATTACCAATAACCCTATTCCCTAACCTTCCCTGGAATTGCATTTCTTCCACCTCTCAACCCGTATAAGAGGTAGCAACAAAGAATTGTCAGTTTTTAAGTATGGAGACAGTGATCTATAGATTGAAGTATGGAGAAAATGATGATTCCTACTCAAGGAGAGAAAGCAGCAACCACTTCATATGTTAGCACCTTAGAGTTTGGAATAACCTGCCTTAGTTATGACTCTAGCAGTAATCCTTGCCTGAAAATGACCCTGTCATGAAAATGGTCAACTTCTGTTTGGTTGGCTTTCTATCTCTCCCTAAGATCTCCCTTTTAATGATGTACTACAATTTTTAGAGTTTTACAAAACATTTTTCCTCATACTGCTGAGGTTGGTAGAGCAAATTTCATTTGCTTTTCTACCTTTTCATAGTTGAGGAACTGAATCACAGATTTGTCAAATAATGAAAAAAACTTCTTGAAAGATCTACCCTGAAATGTCTTCTAGCTCTAGAATCCCCCTATGATGCTTATAGACTTATATATGCTTGTAGAATGTTGTCTGGAAGAGGCCATGCTAAATAATATAGCACAAATCCCTCAGTTTTATATACAAAAAAAAGGAGTTACAGAAAAACCTGGTGACTTGCCTCATTTTTCAGAACTACTCAGTGGTAGAGATTGAACTGGCAACCAATCTTTCTCATTTCTCCTCCAATACTCTAACTGCTATATGTTATCTGGGGCTAGGGAAAAGTGAATTGTTATGTCAAGGGACACAATGAAATTTTGTCTTCTTTTCTTGATTTTGTGAAGCATCTATCAGTGGATAAAGGAATGAACTTAGAGTCAGGAAGACCTGGGTTCAAATCTCATCTCACACACCAATTTGCTTTGTGAGTCTGGTCAAGTCATTTAACTTCTTTCTGCTTTCAGTCTCCTCAATTGTAAAATGGGGATAATGATAGTGCCTAGTTGAAAGAATTGTTGTGAGAATTATATGAGAAAAGGTTTGTAAATTTTGTTAAGTGCTGAGTACAGACTTTTATTCTTCCTCAATGATAAAATCAGAGTGTGGCACTAAATAATAATAGTAATAGTAATGATAATAGTAGCAACAGCAGAAATAAACATTAGCATTGCTCTTTAAAGTTTGCAAAATTCTTTCTATTTTATTTTCTCCTTATAAATTTTGTGAGGTACATGTTAGCCCCAATTTATAGATGAGTAATTTTAATTTAACTTTAATTACTTTAATAACTTTATATAACTATATGAATTGATCACATTAATTAAACAACTTTAACTCAGCTATTACTGAGTCACCTGGTTGCCCCATGGATAAGGAAATTAAGACAGAATTTCATTATATCCCTAGACACATATTTCCTTTTCCATAGCCCACAGAAACATACAGTAGCAGTTTGCAAACTTTAAGGTTTGTAAAACTCTTTGTGTATGCTGTCTTATTTGAACCTCAAAACAACCCTGTCATGGAGATGCCATGATTATTCCCATTTTGAAGTTGAAGAAAAGGAGACTGAAAGAGATTGTCATTTTACCCAAGGTCACACACCATTAGCAAACATTTGAGAAAGAATCTGAGAAAGATGTTCTATTCATTGTGCCATCTTGCTGTCTCTAGAGAAGAAAATTGAGGTAGAGAGAAAGTGGGTGCCCATCCCAGGATTGCAGTTATTTAATAATCTCAGGTAGAATTAAAGGTGTCATCTATCTCTAAATCTTTGATTCTATAATACTATGCTTTTACTGAGAATTTACCAAGTCATTGTTATTAAACTACCATCACACTCTCCTAGAAATGGATAGGTGAAAAGCCTAGCCTTAAGATGCAATATGAGCACCATGAAATCCCTCTTGCTCAGAAGCTTTGTTTTGTTTAGACTAGTTTCAACTCTCTTGAAAGATGGAACTCTATTGTGTGCAAGATATTTGAACTGACAACAAATACTCATAATTCCTCTCAGTGAGATGGGAAATGTATATACCTTGACTCAAGCATAAAACGTTTATTGGTGTTTTAATTTGTTTTGTTTGTTTTTAGCTCTGTAACTTCCAGCACATGGCATTCATGTTCTACCATGTTGTCAAGAGGAACTCTGTTCAAGGGTGACACAGAATGAATATAATTGAGCAGCTATATATAGAGAAGGCAGGCATAAATGTCCTTTTGTTGTAGATGAGGAAGAGACAGAAGTTCTAGAATGTCAGACCACTTAGTCAAAGTCGCATCTGAGAGTACAAGTCAGATTCATTTATGTCCAGTCATATATCCTGTCATTGAGCCCTGTAATATCTAAATTTTTTCATTTGACCAAAAGGAACAAGTTCAGGTAAAAAGCCACTATAGATTTCTCAACAATTCAGCCAGACTGAGGAAGGACAGACTGAACTTGGGAGATAGAGCATGGGAAGCAAAGAAAGAGAGACATCTCAGAAGTTAAATATTGGGACTGATAACTAAGAAATAATTTACATCAAGATCATTGCCCCTGAAGCAGTGCATTAGAATAGACAGAATGGGCTTGGAATGAAGAGACCAGAGTCCAAGTCGTGGAAAACTTTTATTGTGTGGCCTTGAGTAAGTCGCATTCCCTTTCAAAGCCTTTATTTCCTCATCTCTCAGTAGATAAGAGCATTTGCTTAACCTACCTCAGAATATTTGTATATGGAAACAATGGAATAACCTTTAAATTGCTAGAGAATTGTGAGCTATTATTGAGAACACTGATCTGGTTCAGAGAACAATTAAGGTTTTCTGTAACAGAAACAGCATTTTTTAAAATGTATTGGACCTGATATTTCATGTATAAGTAGGTAGCTGCTCATAATCCTGCAGTTGCAATGAGTTTTTAAAGAGTTTTTTAAAGGACAGGGTGTCCTTTTGGGGAAATGAAGCAAGTGAAAGAACAGTAAATGGGGAATAAGAAGACCTGACACAAATTGTTGTTATTGCTGTTTTCTCTTTGTTCTCAAAGAAGGCTGTGACATCAAGGAAATAATGCCAAGACATACAAATAGGTTGGATTTAAGTGAGGGGGACTGCCACAAATTATATGATGCTGAGCAAAGCACATCATCTCTCTTCACCTCAGTAAATGGGACATGTTTAAAAGGAGAGATTGCCAAGTTGATTACCAGGGTTTGTTCAACAATTTATTGATTAATGTTGAACAGATTGATTCCAGCTCTCACAAAGTATCTATGAAATTTCAGACGGTATGAGATCACTTTCAAACCTCCCTACCTTTGCTTAAAAACTTAGTAAGGAGGTGTCATTCAGTTGTTGTTGGAAATCTTTATTTGAAACTACTTCTGTTTTAAGCCTATACAAACTCTTGGATTAGCAAGTGACAAATGTCACTCTTGAAGAATAGTATTTTTATTGGTTTAGCCTGAAAGTACTTTTTAAAAAAATATTAAAGAAGTCTATTGAAATAAAATTCTTCCCAGATAAAAAGGATACCTAGCAGACACAAGAACGAGGGGGGATTACAAGAAATCTTAGGGAAGAACAAAGGTCTGTCCCACTAACCAATGTATCCCCAAGGGTCTGTCTTTGGTCCTCTTCTTTCTCTACACTATTCCACTTAGTCATCTCCTCAGCTCCAATTAGTTTAATTATTATTTCTATGTAACTAATTCTTTGATCTATTTATGCAAATTTACTATACAGTCTCTTGAATTACAAGCTTGCATCTCTTGAACACCTCAAGCTACATGTTATATATGCATCATAAAGTCAAAATATCCCAACTGAAACTCAACATCTTTTCCCCCAAACCTAATCCCACTTTTTTATATGCTATTTTATTTTATTTTTTCCAATTACAAGCAAAGACAGTTTTCAACATTTGTTTTTTGTTAAATTTTTAAGTTCCACATTTTTCTACCAACTTCCCTTTCCTGCTCTCTTCCCACCATAGCAAGTAATCTTGTATATGGACAATTGTGTTTAACATATTTCCATCTAATCCTACTTTCAAACTTCATTATTCCCATGAAGTATACCATTGTCTTACTAAACATCAAAGAGAGCCACCAAGCTCTCATTTTCAATGCCTCACTTGCAGTAACTCCCTATAATCAATCTTTTGTCAATTATTCTACCTTCATTATCTATCTCTCAAATATTTCCCCTTCTCTCCTATGACAGTGCCAGCATGTTGGTGTAGACCCTCATTCCCTTATATTGTTGCCATAGTCTCTTTGGTTTTCCTGTCTCCAGCCTGCCCTACTCTGTTCTATTCTTCACAGAGCTGTCAAAGAGATATTCTTAAGGTTCAGGGTCTGATCATGTCACTTGCCTATTCAACAAACTTCACTGGAAAGAATTTAAGGGAGGAAAGAAGGATTTATTAAGCTACTACTATGTGATAATTACTATGATAAATACTTTACAAATACTGTCTCATTTGATCCTCATAATAACCCTCTGAGGTAGTTGCTATTAATATCAGCCCCATTTCACAGTTGAGGAATTGAAACAAACAGAAGTGAAGTGGTTTATCCAGAGTCCTGCAGTTACTAATTGCCTGAGATTGGATTTGAACTCCAGTCTTCCTGACTCCTGATCAGGTTTTCTAGCTGCTTCTACACAATTCCCTGTAACCTCCAAGGAAAAAAAAACACTTTGGCTTTTAAAACTCTTCATTACCTAAGCCCCTTCTAGAATTTCAATCTTATCACACTTTATGCCCCTCCATGTGCTCTCTAATCCAGAGACATTGATCTCTTTGCTATTCCTTACATACCTCACACAAATTATTCCATCCCCTGGCTCTACTTTGTCATTGGCTATATGCATACTCAGCATCACCATTCTTAACTCCTTGCCTGAACTTTTTGTAGGATTCAACTTCAATCCTACCTTTTAATAGAGCCCTTCCCATCTCCCATCTCTTCCCATAGCTAACACCTTTTCTCTGAGATTATCCCCCAATTTATTTTGTATAAATCTTATTTGTATAGAGTTGATTTTATGTTATCTCCCGTCAGAACATGAACTTTCTCAGGATAGAGACCAGTTTGCCTCTCTCTGTATCACCCCAGTTAACACAGTGCTTTGATACATAGTAAATGCTTACTAACTTCTGCTTCATCTTCTAAAGCAGGAGTGGGGAACTATTTTTCTGCCAAGGGATTGAATATTTATAACCTTATTTTCAGGATATATTTGGTCAAACATTTAATTCATTCATCCCTAAGAACCTACTAGATTTAATGAATTTCAAGCCTTGCCTACAGTTGCCTTGGCAATGCCAGACCAATTTGGTCTGCTGACTGGAAGTTCCTTATCTCTGCTCTAAAGCAAGGATTGAAATCCTATTGTTTGCTTGCCTGAGATGGCACAAAAGCCATTTTAAATAGTGTTTGGATTCATTTAATAGCTAGTCAGCATATTCCCATGTTTCCATTCTTCCCCCAGGGGAAAGAATATAACTCCCCCATTTTGAAAAACTGTAACCTCTTGTTCCAGAGAGTCAAAGCAAGAGTTCTGGAGACACAAAGGGAAAGAAGAAAAATTGATTTGTACTACAGAATTTGGCCTCCTCATTTATTGAATTATTTGGTTTAATTGAATGGAAATGAAGGTCTACATTGTAGCCCACATTTAAACTAAAACCACATTGCTTTCATACTACTAAGTATCTATAGCTCACAGACTTGTAGGTTCAGAATTTTAGAATTAGAAGGGAACTTATTGGTAAAATGACTTGACTACAATTGACAACACTTATTAAGCACCTATCATGTATGAAGTTCTGCATTAAGGACTAAGAATTCAAAAAAGAGGCAAAAGAAGATCACAATCTAGGGAACTGAAATTTATTGAAATCTAGAGACTTACCTAGGGTGAGATTAACCTCTCCCTGAAACTTTTTTTATTTTAGTTTTTTGTAAGGCACTGGGGTTAAGTGGCTTGCCCAAGGCCTGTCAGCTAGGTAATTATTAAGTGTCTAAGGCTGGATTTGAACTCAGGTACTCCTGACTCCAGGGCCAGTGCTCTATCCACTGCGCCACCTAGCCACCCCCTCTACAAAAGTTTTCTGACTCTTAACTATGCAGGATGTACTACCTTCAGCTTAGCTTTAGACTTGATTTATACTTCCCTACATGCACTATTCAGATACTAAACAATACAATAATCATTTGTTGTTTTGTATTAGAAGCTATTCCATTTATTGGACTTAAAGTTAAAATGATCAGTGTTCAAGTGCTGCTACTGACTTTGGAGACTTTGTGACTCAGGGCAAATTACCAGACTTCTTGAGGCCCTTGGACAATTCTCAAAGAACATAATTTGTACAACAGTTGTCACTTTGTATTATAAATGAGAGTTTACTTGTTGAAAAAGTTCCCATGACAATGAGATCATACACATACACACACAAAGTTATTGGCCTATGTCTTTTACTTCTAATTGTGCTATGAAAACAGGAACTATTTGTAAACAAGGTTATCTCTTCCCCAGTGTCTAGCATAGTGCTTTAGCCACAGTTGGTATATAATATATATTGTTCTAATAAATTGTTTTATTAAGAACACTTTTTTCAGCATTTTTTCTTTAACATGTCATAAAGGAAAATGCTTTGCAAGAACATTTCAATGAAAATGACATTTTAAATGGGAAAAGACTGAGCAATTATGGAACAGCCACATGGTACAAGGGAAAGTGACTGGCCTGGAGTCAGGAAGACCTGAGTTCAAATTCAACTTCAGACACTAGCTAAAGTGACCTTGAACAATATTTTGTGTACTTTAGTTTCTTCATCTGTAAAATTAGCTAGAGACAGAAATGACAATAGCTTTGCCAAGAAGATCCCAAATGGAGTTCTGAGGTCAGACCTGACTGAAATGACTGAAGAAAAGCAATAGCAATGGAAAATTATTCAAATATTATCTTCCTTGAACCTCAGAAATTTGTGAGATAATTATTATTAACCTATTTTACATTTGAAGAAACTGAGGCAAAGGAAAGTTAAATTTCTTGCCCAGAGTCTGAAATATAGTAAATGTCTGAGGCTGGATTTGAACTCAATTCTTCTTAATTATATGCCTGATGCCCTATCCACTGTTCTGCCATTTGGACACTGAGAAGCTAGATTGTGTCTAGTGTAGAGTAAAATGAGGATGATGAATCCATTCCATATTAGAACTGAAGAATGAATGGAGGGAGTGGTGCCTGGAGATAAGAAAACTCAAAAGGACACAGGAACTGCTCAAGTATTTCAAAGTCATTCGTGTAGAAGAGGTATTATATCCCTTTGGTAACTGAGGGCAAAACCAGAAGTCTTTGTGAGTCACAAAGGGCTGATGCTAGGAGGAAAATAAATAAATAATTAGATAAAAAATAAACAATTAGAACTGCCTCAGAGATGATATACTCCAGCAAAATAAATAAATGAAATGAACTCTCTCTCTCTCTCTCTCTCTCTCTCTCTCTCTCTCTCTCTCTCTCTCTCGACTTGCCCAGAGACACACAGATAATAAGTGCCTTGAGATCAGATTTAAACTTCTTGACTCCAGGTCTGATATTTTATCTCCTGCACCACCTAGCTTCCTAAGTTTTCTCTTAATGGAAGCCTCCAGGTAGAAGCTGAATGATCATATTTCTGGGGACATTATAGGTAAGGAAGGGGGAAGTGGGGAATGGTACTAGATTTCTTGTTCAGATAAAGTTTGACGTGGATATGTATTGATTTCCCTACCAACCCTGAATATTTATCAAGTGAATAACTTTTCAGGAAATCACCAAATTAGACCAATTTAAGTCTTTGCCTCCAAGGCTAAAAGTGAGTTAATTTTCTCTTCCATCCTTGTTTCCCAGTGGTGATGTTTCTACTCTTGTTTTGTTTAATGACCCTGGTAATACTCCCAAAGTATGCCCAAGCATCCCACTCATCATAAACTATTAACAACCATTGCTAACTTACCAGTACTTTCAATTTCTCAAAGCTTTTTACCCTCCCATACCCCATATCATCTAATTTTATCATCACAACTCTAAGAAGGAGGTATTATAGGAATCATCTTTATTTTACAGATGAGGAAACAGAGTTTTTCTTTGATTAGGGATATGGACTGACTCTCTGATATGACTGATGTAGACAATTCTCTGATTAGGTGAATCCTCCTGTCATGCAGATGACACTTCCTTTACAATTTATAGTCTTATGTAATTACTTAGACTCCTGAAAAGTTAAGTAAGTTGCCCAGAGTCACACACCAGTGTCTTTTAATGGAATAAATTGAACCCAGTTCTTTCTGACTTGGAAGCTACATATCTTTTTTTTTTCAGTTTTTAAAATTTTTTTAGTTTTTTTTTTTTGCAAGGCAAATGGGGTTAAGTGACTTGCCCAAGCTCACACAGCTAGGTAATTAGTAAATGTCTGAAACTGGATTTGAACCCAGGTACTCCTGACTTCAGGGCTGGTGCTTTATCCACTGCGCCACCTAGCCACCCTGAAGCTAGATATCTTTTCATGGAAGAACATTATACTGTATTCCTCTATTCTCCAATATATGACTGTTTAGTAGTGAACCCTGGAACTAGAATCCAGGACTTCTGACTCCCAGCCTTGATGTTTTCTTTATTATTAGGAGGATCATGTTGTTCTTCTACATGTGTGACAATGATAATGCCCCAAACTCTTTTTTAGTCTCTGTTCTATGAGCTGTTTTCTCAGGCATGGAGATGGGTTTGTAGTGAGGCAATCTTGATCTCCCTTGGAGCCACTAAGACATACATGAGATACAATTGGCTAGGGATGATGGTACTGCCCTTAGACCTGGGCAGATTCATATCATGTCTGATGTAGAAAACTTTCTGAAAATGATACAGGCATAGGTGTGCTGATGAATGTTTAACAAACATCTCTCCATTTAAATACATATATATGTGTATGTGACTGTGTAGTTACATTCTCATACATGTACATATGATACATACACACTCAGGAAAAACTTTACAATTTAATCTGCAATATTAGCTTTTCATTTATCATTTTCTTAAGCTTAGATAAGCAACAAATCAATATATTAAACCCTGAGTTTTACTATTTGCCATTTGTTGATTTTCAAGATATAAATACTCAGACTGAAAACTTAACAATTGCCTCTCATGAGCCAATTCAAGCTAGTTTCTTCATATTCCTGAGCATAATACTATATTCAAAAACCCCAAAGCGCTTAAAATCACAGACTCATGGAAAGTACCTTAGAGAACCACTAGTCTGTCATTTCTCAAATTAGTTTTTACCACAGAAAACATTGGGGTTTGAAATATTTCAACAAGATTCATTATGACTCATTCAGGAATTTGGGGTTATTTGTCTGGGAAAGTTTGTTGCAAAATAAAGAAAATAATGTCACTTCATACTGAAAAAATACAATAACATTTTATTAAAAAAAACCATAATTCTACTTTTATTCCTCACAGTAAAATGGAAGTGACTGTGGGTGTTTGAAGGTAATATCAGTGTATCTTAAGCTCTAGTAGTTTTTGCCACACTGAATAAACTTCAGTAGAAGCAGTTAATTGGAGGAAAAACCTACACAGTCATTAGTTCTGAAATAGGTCCTATATCTAGGTCATGTAGAGAATTAATTCAAATATATAAGAAGAGGAAACATTCTCCAATAGTTAAGGAAACAAAAGAAAGGAACAGATAGTTTTCAAGGAGGGAATTTTTACTTATCAACAACCCCAAATTCCTGAATAACAAGATTCCCTATCTTGTTATAAGAGTGATGCAAATTAAAACAACTCAGATTTTCACATTATACTCAGACAACAGGCAAAGAGGGCAAAAAATAAAAACGATAACTGTAAGATAGGTTGAACTCAGGCATACTAATACATTGTTGGAGGAGTTGTAAATTGATCCAATTATTCTGGAAAATCATTTGAAATTATACTAAAAAAAGGTCACCAGACTATGTAAAATCCTTTAACCTAATAATATAATATAACATTATTTACCATTTATTTGAAGACAGTCCTTGGGGAAGGAAATGGCAGACCATTTCAGTATCTTTGCCAAGAAAACCCCAAATGGTTCATGATAGTTACACATGACAGAAAAGACTGAACAACACAATCAAAGAAGTCAGTGGCAATGAGAAAGATGATTATATCTAGGTATTTATTTTAATATATTTCTATATCTCTATCTATGCACACATATACAGACAAATACATACATATTCATTATATATATATATATTAATCAGCAGTTTTGTAGCAACAAAAACATGAAGAAAAATTGGGGCCCATCAAAATTGAAGAATGGCTGAACAAATTTTGTCATATAAATGTAATGGAATGGTATTATCATGTAAGAAATAATAAATATGAAGAATTAAAGGTAATGGGTAGGATTATAAGAACTGATGCCGAATCAGTAGAGCAATTCATTTGATGACCACAATACAGTGACCAATCATGATTCAAAGAACTAATGTTGAAGCATTAGCATTGCCTGCCTCTCAGCATTAGTAACTCATTATAGGTGTGAAATGAAGCAAACATTTTCAGTTTTTGCTAGGGTGATGATAGTTTTGTAAAAGTTATAAAATAGAGTTATTTTGGAACTAAAAGAATCATTAGAAAGTCAAAATGATTTTTTTTTTAGATTTTTCAAGGCAATGGGGTTAAGTGGCTTGCCCAAGGCCACACAGCTAGGTAATTATTAAGTGTCTGTGATCGCATTTAAACTCAGGTACTCCTGACTCCAAGGCTAGTTCTCTATTCACTGCGCCACCTAGCCACCCCATCAAAATGATTTTTAAAGAGCTTCAATAAAACATTTTTGAAAGAGCAAGCAACAGAGTACATGCAAAAGACTATATTTACTTTCTGAGGGAAAAGAATTCAAAATAGAGAAGTTTGTCATAGCTAAGGTATTATGAGGACTATTTCATGGTGATGAACAAAAATAGAGCAAAATTTTTCTTGGTCATGTTTGGTCTCCTTTCTTATTCTAGTTCTTTTTCTTGTTCTTTTTCAGTTATAGTGTCTGAATGACAGAAAAAGGGGAAGAAAGTTTTAGAAAACCTTAAAATTTTTAGACTGTTTAGAAACATTCACTTAGTTATTGGTGGTACTCTAACTGTGAAGTCCTTGTCCAATCACTCATAAGTAGATGTGTTACAGGAGGGAATTAATTACATCAATCTTGATAATCTTTTAATAAATGGAATAGGAAAAGTGAGCCTGAGGAATAACTGATGGACAGTTGACTTGCTCCACTGATATCCATGTAATGTCAGGAGATGTGGAAGAATCCTCCAATATGGTGAGTGGGGCTCTATTCATAGTTGGACTATGACAAGAATTGACTATAGTGAAGGGAAATGGATAGATTTTGATCTGTACTATTGTAAAAGATTCTCATGTTGGTGAAATCACAGACCAGGAAGTATCAAAAGAAGTATGGTATAAGGGGAAGAACAGTGGTTCTGGAATCTCAACTCTGTTATTTTGCTCCTATGCAAATGTGGACAAGTTTTTAACATCTTTGAGCTTCAATTTATTTTTCTGTAAAATGAAGTGTTTGGGTACATTATTTCTAATATTCATTGATACTCTCAATAGTTTGACTATCTTAAAAAAATCATGTTATTTCATATTGTTAGTATCAAAATTTCCTCAGAACACATACTGAAAACCAAGGTTCGATGGACACATATTTTCAAAAGTCTTAGTCTAGTCCAATTCCTTCATTTTAGATATGAGGAAACCTGGGTCCAGAGAAGTAACAGCACTCATGCAGAATCATTAGTTAGTGGAGGAATACTTAACACTTTGTTCAGGGCCAAATTTTATTCCTCATTTTCTATCAGCACCTCTGCTTGGCTTCCATTCCACAAACATCATATCTCTCCTAGGATAAGCTCATCAACAGAAGTCTCATCACTAAGGAGATGAATTCAAGTTTGATAGGCAATATATTCTCAGAACCTTAAGTTATTTCTCCCCATTGATTGAAGGGTTGATGAATGTTGTTGAGATGGTTTCAATTGTGACCAACTGTTCATGACCCCATTTGGATTTTCTTGGCACTGGATGAGGAAACTAAGGCAAAGTTTAAGGTTAAATGACTTGCTCTGGGTCACACAACTAGTAAGTGAGGCATGTCAGCGAATTGAAGAGTATCTGTTGAGGAGAAAGGTGTGAAAGGACTGGGAAGGTAGGAGAGGACTGGGTTATAAAGGACACAATGGCAAACGGCTTTTGTATTTGATCCTAGTGGAGAAAGGGAGCCACTAAAGTTTAGTGAGTAGAGGAGTGAACTACACTTTAGGAAAATCACTTTACCAGCTTAATGGAGGATGGATTAGAGAGGGGAAAGACAAAAGAGGAGAAATTGCTTTATTTAGAGGTAGCATGGTGGTTCAGTGTTAGATTGCTGAGCCTAGAGTCAGTTTAAAATTGTGGATAAAATTGTCAGTGCCAGAACAAACCAGAATAAACCAGAAACAAATTCCCATACCAAAGCCATAACCCAAATCAGTACCATAAATTTAGAAACCAGTGAGAGTTTACTGAATTTGCCAGCAAGGGATCCCCACATACAAAGGTAGAGATTCCTTGAAGGAACAAAAGGACAAAGATTATATAGGTTTCAAATTGAGCAGGAGGTGATTGGGTGTAAGGTACCTCAGGATTGGACAGGGCTGTTTCTAGGGCCCAGAAGGATAGGAATAGGGAATATGGTATTCTTTGAGAGGATAGACCTGTTGCTAGGCTAGCAGCACAAAGGTTTTTCTTCAGGTAAGTATCTCTTGTAACTCCACTCCAATAGATGAGACTGCCCTTGATATTTCAGCAGTATATGAGGTTGAAGACAAGGTGAAGATTATGATACAAATAGGGTAAGAGGCAAGATAGGGAACCTGTACACAATATAGAGCTGTATGAGCTTTCTCTGCTACTCATATTATATCACCCTGGGCAAGTCATTCAATCTCTAATTGCCTTAGTTTCTTCCTCTTCAAAATGGGAATAAAAATAGCACCTATCTCTCAGGGTTGTACTCTTAGAGTTATACTATTCTCAAAATGCTTAGCAGGGGAGTCTTGGGATAGCATAGGTGCTTAATAAATGTTCATTTTATTTTTTAAAAAGGATCATTAATCCAGGGTCTGTTTGACCAAAAAGAGAAATGGATTGTCTCTTTTGGCATCTGAAAAGTTATCTTTGGTCAATTTGAATCCCTTCAGGGCCTCTAAGATGCTAAATTACTTGGTTCCTTCCACATTAATCAGAGGTGAAAAATTAATATAAAAATCTAACTTTATCCAAAACAAACCAAGCAAGAAGACAAATGGAGTTCATGGTCTAACCGTGTGTGAATTTAATGGCAAGTTTTCTACTCCCATTTTTCAGTTTTTAGATCTTAGAAATTTGAATTGCAGAGCTCCTAGGGAACTAAGTCCAGTCCCCCTCAATGTGATGAATCTTTGAGATGTTAAGTGATTTGCTCAAGGTCACACAGCTAGCCAGTCCAGAACCTGGTCTTGAGACATTCATATTCCTTTTCACCTCTTTCGGTATTCAGTTGCTTCAATTTCCTTGAGCATTAGCAGATTTATCTTTAATTTAGTATGGTGATGCATAGTAAAGAGGAATTGAATTTAGAATCAGAGACCTTGGGTTGGCATATTAATTCTGTGTGACTTCAGACCTTCACATCTCTGTGCCTCAGTTTCCTCATGATGTTTGGTCTAAATGATCTTCTAAAGTCTCTCTTAGCTCTAAATACTGGGATTCCATAATTTGGGACTGCAGCAACCTCATGGAGGAAAATTGATACCAATTCAGTGGAAAGACCTGGGAAATTCACTGCAAAATACTTCAAATGTACTCAGTGATTAACATTTTTTGAGGAGGGAGCTCTATACATCTAAACCATGGAAAAGCTAACTTAGGCTTAGAGGAGAGCTTTATTCTCATCATTGCAGAACAGTCTATTTGAGAAAGTGGCTTTTTTGTGTGTGTGTGTGTGTGTGTGTGTGTTTTTTCGGGGGGGGGGGGGGGTTGGAATTTCCTCTGAGCAGCTCTTTCGAGAAGAGTTATTAGAATTTATTTTCAATTATACACCAGAATAAGCCGTCTGCAGTATAGTTAACTTTCAATTTCAACCAATTTTCGACGCATTCAATCATAGATGCCTCAGTGATTAAGAATCTATGTTGCAAAACAATTCCCACTTTGCAACAATGCAATCAAACCGATCTACAACTCATAACACATTATCCAATACTTTTTCAGCTCACTGGTGAAGTGAAATGGAATTTACCAACCATCCCCTTTTACCCAATGTGCTCTGAGCTCATTTGCAAACAGATCTGCAACTCAAAACAGCACGCAAGGGTTTTTTTTCCCCCTCTCTCTCAACACAGCCTTGCGGAGACAGTCATGCTGTTGCAAATATTCATGGCTTTGTGCTGGCTGATTTTCTCTCTCTTATCCCCTCATGTGTGTTGGCTCAAAAGAAAACACGTTAAAGGAATAAATGCTCCCCCTCTATCCTCTTATGTGATCTTTCAATTTGCCTCCACTGGATGAGTTTCTACTCATTATAAAGACAAGTTTTCTGCCTCACCCCCTTCTCTGTTTTCTCCTTTGTAGAGTTATCTTGTCATTGCTGGTTTTTACACATCACTAGGTCAAGCCAGATTGGCATAAGCTCAGTCTTCCACCTCCTGGCCCTGCACCCTTGTGCAGGCTTTTGCCAATGCCTAGAAAGTATTCACTTCTCACTTCTACCTCTGGGAAGCCTTAGATTCCTTCAAAGTTCAGTTGAGGGGTGTTATGCCCCGTGGGAAGCCTTTCTTTGCTTCTATGGTTGTTGATGTTCTTTCCTAACATTATCACATATATGTGGCATCTGCCAAATAGAATCCCTGCAGGGAAGCAAATGGTTTTTTTCATCTTGTCCTTGTAACCTTGACACCTGATACAGAACCTTATGTATGGTAGGCACTTAATAAATGCTAGTTGAGTTGGATTGGATCAGATTAGTGTGTGTGTGTGTGTGTGTGTGTGTGTGTGTGTGTGTGTGTGTGTGTATGGTTAGAAGCAGATCTGATAGAAGTATTTTAATAAGACCATGGATTTGGAATACAATAGATAGAGAGTTGAATCTGGAGGTAGGAAGACCCATTTTATGAGTCCAAATATGGCCCCGGACACTTGTTGCGTGACCCTGGTCAATTCACTTAATCTTGTTTATCTCACTTTTCTCATCCTAAAATGAGCTCGAGAAAGAAATGGTAAACCAAACCAGTATCTTTGCCAAGAAAACTCTGTGGGGACACAGAGAAGCAGAAATAACTGAAATGACTGAATAGCAATTAAGTTTAAGAAGTTCACAGATGATTTTTAGGTCCTTGGGATTGGATTTATATTGGATTCATATAATCTGTTCATTGGTGAATCTCTAAGAGGAACTCAAAAGCAAATGAAGCTGAAGCATTCATGGTCTCATTACAAAGTCTTAAAAAGGTTCAGTTTGTACATGGCACAGCTGAGAATAATACGGTTATACCTTTCACATCATGTCTTTTCCCATCACAGTTTTGATATAATGTAGGTCAACATAAGAAATTAAATGGGAATTTTGGGGGGACTTTTCAGAACCTGAAGACTACACATGAAGGTCAGCAAACCACACAGAGCCTATGACCAAATACTAACTCAAATTTTATAATAAAGTATTATTGAACACTCCATTAAAGAAAAAAGAAACAATTCAGACTTCTCTGATATGAAGGGAGAGCCAAAAAAATTCTGTTTCAAATGTGGGGCACCATATAACCTTTTGATGAGGAAGAATTAAGGATAGATACTGTCTAGTATGTATTTGTGGAGTTTAGCTGCAAAGATATGCTCCTCTGCAAAGGTAGTTACTGTGTAATTGTTGTTTCTACATGGATGCTAGATTCTAGATTTGTCATTGCCAAGAGTGAGATTCAGTGTTCCGGTTACTAGAAAAATTTCTTATCCCAGAGTCTTTGTCAGAAATTTCTGGAAAAAATGGATAGCCCCTGGAGTTTCTGTTTGTTGATCTGTAGGGGCCAGGTTTCCTAATAATATTACTTAGCTTATTGATTTGGATCCAGTGGGCAAGGCAAAGATAGAGACCTTTCCAGTCTGGGACATCTTGATACTTTCCATGTACAGTTATATCAGTTAGAGTTTCAGAGTAATTAAGGAAGAGGGGAAGTAGAGGATGGGGGGAAAGGAGCCAAAGAATCATTAGAGAAATATTGCAGGATTCCTAAGCATTTGACTATTCACTCCTAGTCCTTTAATTCAAACTGATTCCTTATTTCAAAGAAAATGATGACAAGGATACCATTTAGTATTGCCATTTTGGGGGAAAGATACATGAATAGTTCTTCCTTTCTCTGAATTCCCTATGGACTTTATTTAAAAGTTCATGTAATGTGGCAGAGATAAAGAAAGGAAAATATTCCATAAAAGCTTTAACATTTGACACAGATAACTAATTAACCTCCAACAGATCCTCATGTAGGAGGTGAATATCATTATCTGACCCAAGAGGGATATAGAAAGAAGGATCCCTAAGTTCCAAAAGAAGCCAGGTCACAGATAGGATTATATCTCAAGAGTTTTTGTCTCCTGACCTTTGCCCTGACTTCTAGTCTTGATTGCTATTACTAGATTGTAAGGTCTAAATATAAGTGGTAGATTCTACTATCTTGTGTCAATGGTATTTTTAGGATGTAGACTGTGGAGAAAATTATAGTATCTCATGCATGGTAGATGACAATTTGGAGAATTAATCAGTGGATCTTGATGAACCCTCCCAACAAAGGCTACTATCTCTAAGTGGGTAGGGAAATCTAGAAGAAATAGAACCTTTAAGTAGAACAACAATGACTAGTTTATAATTTGGCATCTGTTGTAATTGTTTTTCATAATTAAAACATTTTATTATTAACTTATGGAATAAAACTACCATTTCCATAACATGGTATAAAACATGATTGCACATGAGACTGCAAATCTACTTTATATATATCTTGCAATTCCTTTCAAATATACAACAAAGTTATCATGTGAATTTCTTTCTTTTTCCTTGTTTCTTCCCTCTACCTCTCCCACTGTTGAGATAGCTACCGTTAGATACCACACACACACACAAACACACACACACACCACTTGGAGCCCAAGAGTTCAAACAAACAGTTCATTAACTCAAAGAGTAATGTCTAAGATTTCCTTGAGGTATTAGATCTGTCTTGAATATCTCTTACAACCCTCTTTGAAGCTAGTATTAATTACATAGGACAAGTTGGCTTTGGAGTTAAGGAGGAAGGAGAAAGGATGACTGACAAGTTTTTTTTCCTTGTCCAAGGATGCTCAATATAACAGTGGTTTGTGACCCACTTCTATATCCCTCATTCCTTCCCTGGACAAAGTTGTATTATTTTCTCTTGGACACAGTCTGTGACTCTAATGGAAAACAAATGATGCTTTGTCTTCTGTTAGACCGAACCAACCAAATGCAGAGATTTCCATTTTAGGATTGTGTGCATGTGTCCATGCATCCTCCAGGGCAGTTCCTGTAAGTGAGATGCTTTCTCCCAAGGGCCGCCATTGGGAAAAAACAATTTTAAATAGATAAATGTGAGCAAAAAGCAACAGAGGGCCCCATTCTCCCTGGAAAGCCAATTATTCAAGTATGTATATCCATGTTGGCATATTTTTGTACCCTATAGCTGCCTATTCACAGAGCCATCTGCTCAGAGATGAATTCCTCTCCACCCCAAAGAGGAAGTGAAATTTCTCCTCATTCACTGCAGTTTCATCAGCTGGACAGATACTAGGAATTTTGAAGACCACAGGGGCAGGGGTAGAAGTTGGAGAATGAGATAGAGTTGTGTGTTCATTTTAAGCAAATTGTTTATACCTAAATTTAACTGGAAATGTTTGGAAAAAGTTGCCCCTATATAAAATGATTTTAACTTTCCCTCATGTAATACTTGTAGGTTCTTTCCTACCCATCGCCCCCACACAACACCATCCTCTTTTTTTTTCCTTATAGAAATCCTAGAATATAAGTACCTCAAGAGAACCTTCCTTCCTTCCTTCTGTATCCCCAGGACCTAATACAATGTCTGGCAAAAAGCAGGAGCTTAATATTTTTCAAATTAAACTGAATTACTTAATTTCTAACCATGTCATTTTAATCTTTGTTGTTTTGGTTATTGATCCCTTGGGATCAGTGTAGAAAATTACTCAAGACCTCAAATGTAAGCTACTTATAGGCTGGCTCCAGTACCAGATGATAAGGAGGTAAAACATTATTCCTACCTATTAGGAGACTGAGTATTCAAAGTGTAAAATATCCATCCAACAAACATTGATTAAACACTCAATGTATCCAAGTCCCTCTGATAAGCTGTTGTGCCACTCTGAAGAAGCTTATAATCCAATAGTGGGAAAGAAGGAATTCCCAGATAACGGTGATATAAGAGAGAGTGAGATAAGAGCAAAAGAGAAGTGTTGCCAAGGTTTTAACAGAAATTTAAAGATAGGGAGATAAAAATAAAGCTAACAATGACTAATGTTGCTACTTGAAATCAAACACATTATAGAATTGGCAAGAACAGGATATGATTGGGTACATTAGAAATTTCATGTAGAACCAGTGGAAGACATTTTGGTTTTGCTTTCTCTTGGACCCTTCCAAAGATGCTATGGTTTCAAAGGGCCTCAGTTTGACACATGGGGAAATGTTGCATGTGAAGACCATCTGTTTCTTCTCAGTTCCTCCCTTCTCAATTCCTATTGCTTTTTTGATGCTTTTCTTTTCAAACCCTGCTTCTATCCATGGGTGTGTGATGGAGGAAAGGCTCTGGTTTAATAAAGTTCTCCCCACAAATTTATCCTTAAGTTGTGCTTTGCTGTTCATTGCATAGCATAAGGAGGCCCCTTGGCTTCTGAAAAGAACCTGAAACCAAGTGGAAAATAGGTAAATCCTGAGTAGTCTGTGTATCTATGAAGCAAAATGAATGTCAAAATAATTAATCCTAAAGTACTTGATAGGTTCTTCTTGTCACAAAATGTTTGCATTGTGGAAGAGGGATTCTTTTTTTTTTTTTTTTTAGATTTTTCAAGGCAATGGGGTTAAGTGGCTTGCCCAAGGCCACAGGGCTAGGTGATTATTAAATGTCTGAGGTCGCATTTGAACCCAGGTACTCCTGACTCCAAAGCTGGTGCTCTATTCACTGCGCCACCTAGCTGCCCCCTGGAAGAGGGATTCTTAATCTCCCACCCATGAAGGCTGCATGCATTATGGACAGAGTTTTAACTGGGAGAGAGAAACTGAGGCTTGTCTCAGGTCACTGACACCCAGGTGTACAATCTTTCTCTACAAAGTAGAAGGAACCAACAATCATGTACTTTGCCTCACAGGAGTCCTTTCTGAGTACGTTATCTGGTACATTTGCATGCTTAGCTTTTTATACCTTTTTCCTACCCTCTGAGAGAGAAAATTCTTATTTATAATTTGACTCTTGACCAGTCTCCGAAATAATTAGACTTTCTCCTTATGCTTAAAATTGTACTCCTGCTTTCAAACAATGCCTTGGATGAGGCTGTGAATAGGTTAAGACTTCAATTAAATATGCTCAACAATTGACATCTTCTTTCAAAAGATCTCTTGAATATGACCTGGGAAAATCTGTCATCCCACAGAACCATTTGTCTTCCAAATTAAACCCTTGCCTATTAGTCCAGGATCTTGGATTCCAATTCAGACCAGACTCTTCATTTTAGTAGAGGTAGTTTTAATCTTTTTTTTTTTTTGTACTGTAGATCGTTTTGGCAGTCTGATGAAATTTATGGACCCTTTTCCAGAACAATGATTTTAAATAAGCAAAATAAAATCCATACGATTGCAAATAAACAAATAAGTTCACAGACCCCAGGTAAAGAATGATTTATCTTTTAAAAATTTTTACTTATTTTAGTTTGTACAAATGATAAATGGCTCTTATTTTCTCTCAGGGTCCTTGTCCTCTCTCTACCCTACCAATTTCATTCAAACTATTATAACCACTTGTTAAGCATTTTTGATGAGTTAGAAGGTGTACTAGAAATAATATCTAGCATTTATAATAGTGCTTTGATGCTTGCAAAGCACTTAAATATTATCTCAACTTATCCTCATAATAACCTCTGAGAGATAGATATTATTATTCCCATTTTACAGATGACAAAAATGAGGGAGACTGAGGGGTTAAGTAATTTCCCCAAGGGATACACAGTTAGCAAGTGTCTATGGATTTGAATTCTTTTTTTCATTACCAATCCACTTCTTTATTCACTGAACCACCCAGTTGCCTCTAAAGCAAAACCACTCCCTGCCCTCAAGGAGTTTACATTCTAATGAGGGTTATAAGAGCATAAATAGTACAGGAACTAGAGTAGATAAAAGATGACCTTGAGATGAAACTATTGCTCCAATACCAGGCTACTGGTTCTGAATAGAGTTCAGTAATTCTGAGCATCCACTCTGCAGCCCCCATGCACCCCACTCCAACTCAAAAAGGAAAAAAAAGCCTTACTTTGTTTGACATACAAATAGCAATTTTCAACTAGGATGAAACACCTGGGAGAGTTGAGGTTCATGGTACAAGATAATTAGAGATTATTATAATCGAAATTTCATTGCCACATCAAACTGTGTCTTTTAGCATTAATTAATCTTCCATCCCAGGCTCTGAGCCCTGTTCAGTTTGCTTGATGCAGAAGACCAGCTTGTCAAACACACCAGAGCCTTGCATCTCATTATCCTATCATTGGGGTGAATGGGGAATGAGATAACACAAAGAGATTCCTAGTGGGATCACCTAAGCATCTGTAATCCACAAGGTACTCTGCCCTATTGGGAACAAAAGGAAGAAGCAAATTTAGGAAAGGGAATTGGATTTCCTTGACCACCTTAGTTAGCTGCTTCCTTAAGAACAGGATCACTTAAGAAGATAAAACACAGTTCATTGGTCTTGAGGAAGAGAGGTTCAATGTGCAAGGAGTCTACCTTCCCCTTCCCATAGTTCATGTCTTAATAATTCTTTCAGTCATATGTAGGAATGAGGCAGCTTCAGGGATTAGAAAGAATATAGAAATTTAGAGCCACAAGAGCTAGGTTCAAATACTAGCTGTGCAAGACTGGGTTTGTTACTTGAATCTCATTCTCATCTAGGATCAGTGAGATGGCATTATACATATGATTCATATTTTGCCTCTGATACTAATTGTGTTATCCTGGATAAGTGATATAACTTCTGCCAGGCTCAGTTTCTTCATTTGTAAAATGAAAATGATAGTAACACTGATTTCCCAGAGTTGTAAGGATCAAATGAGATAAATTTTGCAAACCAAAAGACCTATAAATGCTAGTTATAATTAATAATAAACTAGATTAATAATAGCTTACATAGGAGGGTTATTACTGTTAAATAATTTTTCAGTCTTATCTAAATTTATGACCCCCATTTGAGATTTCCTTGGGAAAGGTACTGTGGATTGTCTTTTCCTTCTCCAATTTGTTTTGAAGATAAGGAAACTGAGGCAAATACAGTTAAATGACTTGATCAGGGTCACAAAGCTAGTACAGTGTCTGAGGACAGATTTGAATTAAGGAAGATTCTTCAGGGCCAGAGTCGATCTAATGTACCACCTAGAAGTTCAAAAGAAGTAATGAATGGGAAACATTATATCTCTAGTATTATTCCATTTGTGATGTTTGCTTTTACATAATAAGTTTATAAGTCTACTGTACAACTCTGAAAGCTTTTTGATTTTTCCTCAATACTTCTTTTATGGCTTGGGTAAGTCAATTGAGGGTGATTCTACTGTAATAACTTAATAATTAGAGCATCTAGGTTTCCTATAGGTTACTCAAAAAGAATAAAAGGAAATATAGCCCAACTTTCCATTCAAGTATTTTTTCCCCTGTAAAACAGAGCCCTTTAATAATCTAGTTAGGCATGGAAAAATAATCGATCAATCATTGCTATAATATAAAAGAAAGAAACACATATTTGAGCCAAGATCTGATGAAATATAAACAAAAATGTCAAGTAAATTTCCTATGACTACTTAATAGCTATTAACTTGATTTCTTTCTTTTTTTGTATATATATTGAACAAAATTCTTTTAAAAAAAACCTGATACTTCTATTTTGAGAAGCAATATTGTATAGTGGGTAGGTAGTTGGATTTGGGGTCAGGAAGAGCATGTATGATCATGGACAATACACATTCTCTGAGCCTCGGACAATGTCCTAAGAAATTCTCACATTAATCAAATCATATATCCTTGATTTATTCATTTCTACATTGCACTCACTACTCAGGATCTTGGTGTTTTTCTACAATATTAATTATGTAAATACTGGGACCAAAATCTTGTTCTTTCTATTGAGTTCTAAGCAACTTCTGTCTACTGCTCTTAGTTCTGCCCCAGCTTATCATCTTATAATAATAGTTTGTCCTTTATTCACAAAGAAGACCGTGTAATCAGTGAGGTGATGCCATGACAAGTACATGAATTGGATTTGAGTGAAGAGGTGCTATGCTAAGTCACCAGCCTCCTATCAGTAGCCAGATATGGATCAGGATGACTGAAGATGGCCCTGAATATGAGGCAATCAGGGTTAAGAGACTTGCCTAGGATCACACAGCTAGTGATTATTAAGTGTCTGAGGCTGGATGCAAACTCCCATCCTCCTGACTCCAATGCTCTATCCATTGTGCCATAGAGAGTATACCAATAAAGGCAAAAAGAAAAACCCCAATCAACAACAGCAACAACAACAAAACAAAACAGTGCCTGCTCTTGGGAGCTCACAGTCTAATGGAAGAGATAATGTGAAATGATTATGTGTAAACAAGTTATGTATCAATTGGAGGGTACTCTCATAGGGGAAACACTAAGATTAAGGAGGAGTGGGAAAAGTTTCCTGGAAAAGATGGGCCTTCACTTGGGACTTGAAGGAAACCAGGAAAGCTAGAAGACTTGATAAACTAAATGCTGAGTCCAGGTATTTTTTCTGATATCTGAAGGATAAAGTACAGTCAATATCCTTTTAATTTTGATGACCTAAAGTAAAGTCCTTATTTCCCTACCCTGGTTAAATCTCTGCCCTTGGCAGACTAGTGGTGTGGTGAAGTCCAGCTGAACTGAACATGGAATCAGAAATGGAACACTATCCCTGCCACTTGCTGGGGGAATCTTGGCAGAGTCATAGATTAGCTGGTTGTGAAAGATGGAAGGAGCCTTAGAGTTAGTCTATTCAAGAATTCTCATTTTTCAGGTCAGAAATCTCAAGCCTAAAGAGTCACATAGTTAGTGGCAGAGTTAGCATGCAATCTTTTCATTCCAGATCAAGGATCTCTCCATTATCCACACTACCTCAGGTCTCTTAATTTTTCTAGCTTCAGTTTGCTGATCAGAGAGATGAGAAATTGTTTGGTAAGCTTAAAACAGCTAAATAAATGGATGTCATTTGAAGGATTATGCAAGCTGAAGATGGGGTTGGTTAAAGGGGCTGCATTCTTTGGCCAGGGGCTTCTCTAGTGCCTCTGATACTAAAGAGCTAGGATGTTTTCCTCCCAGCAACCAGCACAATCCAGAAGCTTGTCTTTGACTGACCTGGCAGAGATAAGAAAAGGGAAAAGCAAAAAGCCTGAAGTGATTTCTGCCCCCCTAAAACACATTAATTGCTCTATGTTCTCTTTCTGTTGCAGGAGAGAGAAATCATCCTGGTCTATGGGGTGACAGCCTGAAGCATGAGGACTGTCAGCCATGATCATTCCCAAACTGGCATCAAATGCAGGTGCTCCCCATGCTCATTCATATCAAGGACTAGCCTATAGTGGATGATTTGTTTATGCAATTATTGCTGCCTAACCCCAAGAGCACTACCTTGGAAGCACTATTTACAATGGAAGACAACTCGACTCAACAAACATTTATGTCATTGCCTACTATGTGCATTGCCACTCTGCTAGGCACCAGGGGTTCAAAAATAACAAAAGAGGCATTCTTTATTTTGGAGGTGATGGAATGGGGTGGAAGCATAAATTATATACCAATAAGACTGCTACAAAGGGAAAAGGAAATTTGTAAACAATTATTGTTGTTGTTCAGTCTTTCATTCCTGTCTGACTTTTGGAATTTTCTTGGCAGAGTTACTGCAATGGTTAGCCATTTCCTTTTCCAGTTCATTTTATAGATAAGGAAATTGAGATAGTTAAGTGACTTGCCCAAGGTCAACCTGCTAGTAAATATCTGGGGCCATATTTTAGTTCAGGAAGATGAGACTTCCCAGCTTTTTTTCCACCTAGCTGCCCTTTATAAGCAACACTCTTAAGATAATTTTAAAAAATGGAGATTTTCAAACAATGGTTCCCTCTGGGTTTACTCCTTCTCTGGTAAGTCATTTTTCTTGGTCGCTTTTTGTTGAACCTTTAAATCAAGCTCATTAAAAGTTCAAGGGTCTGCTTCTCTTCTCCATCTCACTTGGGGGGTCTCATCTGCTCCAATGAATTTAACGATCAACACTCTTGGAGCTATTTATATAGCCCTAACTTCTCTCCTGATTTCCAGTATTACATCATTGATTTGCTGTTAGTAATCTCAAACTGGATGTCCTATATGCACCTCAAAATCAACATGTTCAAAAACAAAAGATTATCTTTTCACTTAAATTTTCCTTTCTTCCTAACTTTCCAATGAGTATACCACTATTTTCTCTGTCACCCAGACTTGAAACCTGGCTCTTCATTCACCCCTGTAATCCAATCTATTGTCAAATTTTGCTATTTTTCCCCCTTCCTGACATATGTCCAATATGTTCTCCTCTTTTCATTTACCCATTCACCACCTTGGTCCAGGCCCTCATCACCTACAACCTGGACTGTTAACAATAGCTTTCTGGTTGGACTCTGCCTCTATCTTGTCCCCACTTGGGTCCATCCTTCACTCAGGTACCATAGATATTTTCCTAGATCAAAGTTTAACCACATCACATACATTCCTATTCAACAAACTCCAATGATTTTTCTTTTATCTCTGGGAGTAAGTATAATACATTCTAGTTTCCATTTAAAGCTTGGTCCCACCTGACCTTTCTAGGTCTTTCTAGTCTTCTTTATTTTCTTCAACATGATCAGTTAACTTCAACCTTCTTGCTGTTTTTCACATTTATTACATTTCTTGAAACTGACTGGGACTGTGGAATTCTCTCTTTTCTCATCTTCCTATCCTGGCTTCTTCCAAGACTTAGTTCAAATCCAGCCTTCTGTTAGAGGCCTAAGTCCTCCTTAGTGAGAGGACCTTTCCTTTGAGATGACTGTTCAACTATTTTACAGATATTTTGTATATAAATAGTTGCTTGAATTCAGGTCTTTCTTCATGCATTGCAAGACCCAGCTACCTGAGAAATACTAAACTACTCTGTGTAGAATATAGCATTTCTGAAGGGGAATAATGTAAATTAATGTTGGAGGCAGATATTTGAAGGACTTCAAAGCTAGGCTAAAGAATTTGCAATGAAAGTTTTTTGAGTAGAAGAGTGATGTGGTGACATTTGTGGAAATTTTGTGAGGATAAATTAAGGGGAGAGGGTGCAACTGGGCTAGAGTATTAGGCTTGGATTCTGGAAGACCAATAATAATTGAAAAATTAAAAGAGAAAACCTACTTCCATATTTAGAACAGTGTCTGGAACATAGTACTTAACTGTTGATTTAAGTCTAAATATACACCATACCTCCCATTCTCTATCTGCCTGTCCCTAATGGGGAAGGGAAATAGGATCATAATCTAAGGGGAGGAAGGTAGTAGGGCAAAAAAGGAAAATGCTTTTAGAATATATAACAGATTCAAATATGTTTGCATAAAGAGAAGGAACCAGAGGAGACAAAGCAATTGAAAAGGAAGTGACATTTTCCTAATGGAATATCATAGTGGTAATTGAAAGAAAACTGAATTTAGATCCCAGAAAACCAGAATTTCATTCTCAGTTTTGCTATTAAATTTTGCTACCAAGGACAAAAAAGCCACTGAGTCTCAGTTTCTTCATCTATGAAATTTAGAACTTAAAATAGATAAATACTCTCTATTTTTGTTGACTTTTGACCCTTGTGAGACTATGGAATTATTGCAAGAGGCCTATAAATATATATGTAACATGAATAATGATCTTTAATTTCAATAAAATAGGTAACTTAGATCTAAATATTCTCAAGTTGGGGTGGAATTCACGAAATATTCTGATGTTCAAAGAGGAATCAATACACTCTGGTAGTAAAACCTAAAAAAAAAAAGGTTGGGAATCACTGAACTAACTGATCTCTAAGTTACTACTAGTTCCAATATGGGATGAATCATAGAATATTAGAAGTCAGAGAATCTTAAATTTAGAAGGCACATCAGGAGTATCAACCCATCCCTGAAAAGAGAAGTTTATAATAGCTCTTTTTGTGGTGGTCTGTAACCCCCCAAATCCCCCAAAGAAATTGGAAATGAAGGAAAAATCCATCAACTGTGGAAAGGTCAATCAAAACTGAATCACAAATATGATGAAATAGTATTATACTGTAGGAAATGAAGAAATAGATGATTTTAAAGAGATATGATTTGTATGAACTACTATAGATTAAATTGAGTAGACCCAAAATGATTTGTGCTATAACATCAAGATTATAAAAACTAATAATTTTGAAGACTTTTACAAACTGATGAAGAATATTAATGAGAAGATCCAGGAAAATAATTTATATAATAAAAATAGTAGGATGACTTTGAAAACTGTAAAAAACTAAAAAAAACTATGATCAAAGGAATGACTATCCTTCACTCCAGAAGACCAAAGATAAAGCATTCTATCCACATTCTGACCTGGGGGTGATGGTTTCATTAGGCAGAATGAGACACACACACACACACACACACACACACACACACACACACACACACACACAAACATGTATTTATTTAAATATGAATAATGAGGACATTTTTTGCCTGACTATAAATATTTCCTCACAAGACATTAGTTTTTTTAAGAGATGGGGTGAAAGGAAGAGAAAATAGATGTTATTTAAAAATGTAATAAAAAACAAATGTTAAAAAAAGAGGAATAAAAGCCAAAATACTCTTTGTTTGAAGATCTTGAATCAGGGAAAATCTACTATCTCCTAAAGCAGTCTGTTCTAATTTTACCTAGCTCTAATTTTTTTTTTTTAGGTTTTTGCAAGGCAATGGGGTTAAGTGGCTTGCCCAAGGCCACACAGCTAGGTGATTATTAAGTGTCTGAGACCAGATTTGAACCCAGATATTCCTGACTCCAAGGCCAGTGCTTTATCCACTGTGCCACCTACCTACCCCTACCTAGCTCTAATTGTTAGGGAATTTTTTTCTGTTTTTTTTTTTCTTCCTGACATCAAGCCTAAATTTGCTTCTGCAAATTTTTCCTGCTTCTAGTTCTGCCCACTGGGATCAACAAGAATAAGTCTTTCTTGTCCTCCTCCTCCTCCTCCTCTTCCTCCTCCTCCTCCTCCTCCTCTCTTCCTCCTCCTTCTTCTTGTTATTATTATTAAGAGATGCAGAATGATTATGCCCTAATGCAAATTAAAACAACTACAAGGTCTCACCTCATAACTATCAGATTGGCTAAGATGACAGAAAAGGAAAATTTTCAAGGGAATATGAAAAACTGGGATATTAATACTCTGTTGATGGAATAGTAAACTGATCCAACCATTCTGGAGACAATTTGAAACAATACTTAAAGGACAATAAAACTGCAAACTCTTTGATACAGCAATACCACTACTAGGTCTATATCTTAAAGCAATCATAAAAATGGGAAAAGAATCAAAAGTTACAAAAATAGTTATAATAACTCTTTTTGTTATGGCTAAGAACTGGAAATTGAGGGGCTGCTCCTCAGGCGGGGAAATGACTGAACATGTTGTGGTTTATGATTGTAATGGAAAATTATTGCTCTGTAAGAAATAATGAACAGGTGGATTTCACAAAAATCTGGAGTCTTGTATGACCTGATATTGAATGAAGTCAGCAGAAATAGAAGAACACTGTACACATGAAAACAACATTGTGTGATGATCAATTTTGACAGACTCAGTTCTTCTCAACAGTACAGTGATCAAAGACAATTCTTTTTTTTTTTTAGGTTTTTGCAAGGCAAATGGGGTTAAGTGGCTTACCCAAGGCCACACAGCTAGGTAATTATTAAGTGTGACTGGATTTGAACCCAGGTACTCCTGACTCCAAGGCTGGTGCTTTATCCACTACGCCACCTAGCTGCCCCTGATCAAAGACAATTCTAAAAGACTTATGATGGAAAATGTCATCCATATCCAGAGAAAGACCTATAGAATATGAATGCAGACTAAAGCATACTATTTTCATTTTAAAAATTAATTTTATGGTTTTTTTCTTTCTCAAAGTCTTCCCTTTTGTTCTGATTCTTCTCTCATAACATGACTAATATAGAAATATGTTAAACATGATTGTATTTGCTGTCATGGGGAGGAGGGAGGGAAGGAAGGGAAGGAGAAAAATGAATGTCAAAAACTATCTTTACATGTAATTAGAAAAAAATTAAATTAAAATTAAAAAAAGGAAATATTATGCCCTTCTCCCAATCCCATACATAATGACTTTTCTTCTGTAGGTCATTTGGTCACCATTCCTTAAATCAATTATCATGTGGCATGGTTTTGAGACCCTTCATTAACCTGGTTTCCTTAGTACCATGCTTCAGATGAGATTCTGAGGACAGAATTCAGTGAGACTATCATCTCTTCATTCCTACAAGTTATACCTACTTCATGTGGCCTAGATTTTTTGGCTATCTCAGTATACTGTTGATGCAAAGGGAACCTGGAGTCCACCAAAACAGATCTTTTTTTGCTACTTAAATATCTGGGCATGCCTTTCCCATCTTGTACTTGTGAAGTTAGTTTTTGAACCTAAATCTAAGATTCCATCACCACTAAATTTCCTTTTATTAGCTTCAACCTAATATTATATCCTGTCAACATCTTTTAAAATTCCTGATTCTGTCATACAGTGTGTTAGCTATCTCTCCCAGCTTTGTCTCATTTGCAAATTTGGTCAGCATGCCATCAATGACTTTATCCAAGTTATTAATAAAAATGTTCAACAACACAGGGCTGAGCATAGATCCCTGGGGCTCTCCACTGGAGATGTCTTTCTAAGTTGACATTGTTATTAATGGTAATTCTCAGGGTCTAACCAATCATTTTGAAAGCCATCTAAGTTTTGGAAGGAATCTCAGAAGTCATGTAGTCAAGAGGTGTCAAAGATGCTGTCTGCTGACCACAGCACTTTCAAGAGAGGCCCAGGTCAGATTAAAATATTATTGAGAAATATTTAACTAAGAAACACAATAAAATATAGGTAATGTTAATATGTGATTTTTCTAAGACAATATAGGATCTGCAGGAATCCATACTTTTGATTTGATTGCCCATTTCTTTTTGAGTTTGACATCATTGATTTAGTGCCAACCCTGCCTGAAATTTGTAACTGTTCCACATGAACTTATACGTCTGTGAGTCCATGAATTTATGATCCTTACTGGCAGAGAGGCTTTTTGAAATGATGAAAGATTGGATATATGGCTGACTCCAAAGGCTGAACCATCTCTAAAGTTTTAAACTTACTCATAGATGTTTGCCTTCTAAAGTGATCCCCTCTGAAGTTCTTCTATAGTCTTTACTCTGTTTCTCCCTCAACAAGTGTGTCCTGAGGTCTGCTTTGCTTTTTTTCTGAGGGAGCTCTAATTTGAAGGCCGACGTGCTAACGAGAGCACAAGGGCAAGAGGCGACCAATGCCTTAGTGAGAAACACAAAATTACCATTTTAATGGATGAGTGTCGACTTGCTGGGGCTCCCATGAGAGGCCTGTTTGATTTTCTTAGCTTGTTAGCAAAAGGATTTGACACAGACAATTAATGCTGGGTTCATTAAGGTGTTACTGACCCAGAGTCACATGTTCATAGTGGGGGAGATGTCAGAAAAGCTCATCTTTTCCTCCATCGTGTCTACCCAAACTGCTTTAGAAAACAGAGACTGGGGCAGAAAAGGAACAAATTCACCTCTCCAACTAACCCCAGCTGCCTCTAATTGCTCCTCAACTCCTTTGGTGTAGTCCTCAGTGTCTATGGACTCCACTGGCACTAGAGTTATTTGTACAATAAAAGCTCATTTATCTAGAAGTCAATTTAGTTCTACTGGGCCAATATTTATGTTGACTGTGTGCAAAACATTGTATTAGGCACTATGGACATAAAGATACAAAAGCTATAACCTGAATAGGGATTCCCAGATAACTAATATTCTGATTTTTTTTTATTCTGAATTTTTTTTAAGTTGGCTATCTAACTGGATTGTAATATTGGTTTCACAGTTAACTAGCTGCACAACACTGGGAAAAATATTTCCCCTTTTGGGGTTCCATTTTTTTCAATTGTAAAATTAAAGAGTAGCACTAGGTGAATTTTCAAGATCTTTCTATCTGAAGATTCTATGTTTTTATGGCCTTTGTTTTTCCCTCTATCTTCTTTCACAGTCACAACTGAGGGCTCTGTACTCAGCAGGTGCAGATCCACTCTTAGTGACTGCCTACCTGAGCTATGGAGCAATTTCGTCTCCTGGTCCTATAGTTCTTGGAATAGTGAAATAAGAAAATGTGTTCAAGTTTTGTCTAGAAAGTAAAAATCCATGAAATAATATTCCATAGCAATTAGATTGGTCAGGGGTCATAGAGAATTGTATTTGTTAAATTTAAAGCTTAATATTATTTATTATCTATACTTTGTTCTTTTGCATATTGACATCAGGGATGATATGATTTTTTCCTGATATTCTAATTTGTTTTTTTTTAACCTTGAGAATAACTGAGAATCTCTTCAGTGATTCTTCCTTAAATGTTCTGACCTAGAAACAGCCTTCTTTGGCACAATGATTGCAGAACTTGGAGGCATTAGCCTTGAGTTTAAATGTTGTATGACCTGTGACAACTCATTTAACTTCTCTGAGCCTCAATTTTCTCAAATGTAAAATTAGTATGCTAGACTAGATAAACTCTAAGTTCTTTCTACCTTTATAAGCTGTTCTTTCAATGCTTCACTTCTCTCCTTCAAGTGAGCAAATAATCCCTAATGCTGGTCACTCCTGTCTAAATTCTATCTAAATTCTTTGCTTTGAGCCTCCATCATTGAATATTATTAGAAAATATCTGAGAACTATATTGCCTATATCTAAATAGATTCTGTCTACTGTCAGGTGGGCCTTCTCTGCTGCAGAGTATCCTCCTCCTTATTTTTGATTGATTCCTTAGCACATCCTCATAGAATCCAAGAATCTCGGAGTGAGAAAGGTTATCCCCTTTGCACGAAGACCTCTCTGGAGGAGATTCTCATTCACTTCCAATACATCCATTTCTCTTTTTGGATAGTTTCAGTTTTTAGAATTTTATTTATGGTAAGCCCAAATCTATCGAGCTGCTATCAACCCTACTGCATGCTCACCTCTGACTTGCAAAAAGACCTGATCTCCCATTTTGTTAAAACCAAATCATTCATCCTCTACTCGTACATTTCTCGCCATCCAGAAAACATTTCTATGTTGTCACTGATCACTTTTTATTTCCTCTTTACTAAGCATTTCACTTCTGTCCTTAATCATTATTCTCACTCTTCCTTGTCTGCTCTAAGACCTTCATTTTATTGATTTTTCCCTCTCTTAACTTCAATTTATACCTTTCTATTGATTCCTCGGTCAGTGGATAGAACACTGGACTTGGAATCAAGAAGACTCATCTTCAAGTGTTCAAATCCAGCCTCAGTCATTTACTAGGTGTGTGACCTCTCATTTAATGCTGTTTAACTCAGTTTCCTCATCTGTAAAAATAAGCTAGAGAAGGAAATGGCAACCTACTTTAATATCTCTGCTAAGAAATTCTAAATGGGATCACAAAGAATTGAACACAACAGAAAAAAGACTGAACATATTGATTCACTGCATTAAAACTGTCTGCACGGAAGCTCAGCTCTTCCCTATTTTAAAAGTATCCATCTATAATTGCTGCCTCCCTTCCTTACCTTACTGACAACTAAATCCCTTGCAATCTAAATTTTTAACCCTAAGGGCCATTTAATGGCCTCTTAAGTCAATCTGGTTCTGTCTTTGCTGCTTTAGGAGTTGGTATTAAACAAAATGTTAGGAATACTAATACATTTGCTCTGAACTTCCAGTTAGGAATATTCCTTACTTTTAGGTATAAGTTTGTCTCTTTGCCTTAATTTATACATGTAAATCTCTCTTGATCTCTTTGTGGTATAGGCACAATCATGTGTGACTTGAAACATTTGGTTAAAAAAACAGGTAGAGAAGATCAGTGTCTGTTAATTGACAGGCACTAGGAGCAGAAATTGGAAAAAGATCAAAGCTTCTCTTGGAACCTTCCTCAGTCCTTGAGGAAATAAATAGTTGTCTCTTCTGCTCTGAAGTGGCTTGTAGGGCTGATGGACCAACTCAATCTTCACCTTTACTGCAATAGATGCTCATTTTGCCAGTTTGTGCTTCTGATTCTTTCTGGATTGGCTTCCAGATATTTCTGCTCATTCCATTCAGTGTCCAGATCCTCCAAATCTGTCTAAGCTTCTGAGATAGCTTCTCATTTTATTCAAGTTTTTTAGGACATGACCAAGACTCACATCCAATTGAAATGGAATCTCCTGCTGCCTTTAATTGAATTGTCTAATGAAGTCAAGGTGGTATATAGGTCTTGCTCATATCTAGTGAACAATTAAATTATATTCTCACCTGATGATTATTTTTAGAATCAACTGGGGTGTGGATGATTTCTTCTCAACTAAAACTGACTAGAGCTAATGGTCTTTTAACAGTTCTCATATTCTTTGACTATTTTGTAGTTTTTGACACTGTGGATCACCCCATCCTTCTAATAGCTTATTTCCTTGTCCCGTGAGCCAAGGGTTCTTTCTTCATCTTGTCCTTGTCCTTCTACACTGATTCATCTTCTTCCTCCTGTCCCCAATTTGTTTGTGCTCAAAGTTCTGCCCTCAGTCATACTTTCTTCTCTTAGTATCTTTTTTCAATCATTTCCATGGTTTCCATTCCATCTCCATGTAGCCAACTACCAAAACCACATATCTAACCTTGATCTCTTATCTAAGTACTAGTCTTGGATTTTAAAATGCCGACATCTTCACAATACATCGTGTGAGTACCTCAAAATTACCTTATCTAAAATGGAATTAATTTTCTTTCCCAGAAAATGTTTTTTCTTCTAACTTCCCTGTTTCTGTTAAGGTCCAGACATCTCAAGACACTTCGTTTTGAAACCTATCTTTGATTCTTTAACATCCCTCAGACTCTTCATCTAATAAATTATTAAGTCCAATTAATGCTACCTCTGGGAATTTTCCCCACCTAACTATTCAAAATGCCACTACCCTATTTCTAGTCCTCATTATTTTTTACCTGAACTACCCTACTTGCCTCCTAGCTGGTTCACTTCTAATCTCTTCATTACCCAATCTATTTTTAACATTACTTTTTTTTATTTTTCAATTAAACGAGAACTTATTTTCTTTCATCTTCAAATGAAAAACAGAAAGGAAAACATACTCGTCAGAATAAATATGTGGTGACAATAAAAATAAATTTCCTCAATGATCATGTACAAAAATTTGTATTTTATTCTTCATCTTGAGTCTCTTAGTTCTGTCAGGAGATGGATAGTGTCTTTCATCATTATCCCTCTGGACTTATAACTGGTCATTGTATTAATAGAAGTTTTTCAATCTTTTTTAATTTAAAGAATTTATTCATTTTGAGTTTTACAATTTTTCCCCTAATCTTACTCCCTCCCCCCACCCCCACCAGAAGGCAATTTGCCAGTCTTTACATTGTTTCCATGGTATACATTGACCCAAATTGAATGTGATGAGAGAGAAAAATCATATCCTTAAGGAAGAAACATAAAGTATAAGAGATAGCAAGATCAGACAATAAGATATCAGTTCTTTTCCTAAATTAAAGGTAATAGTCCTTGGTCTTTGTTCAAACTCCTCAGTTCTTCCTCTGGATACAGATGGCATTCTCCATTGTAGACTGTCCCAAATTGTCCCTGTTGTTGCACTGATGGAATAAGCGAGTCCATCAAAGTTGATCATCACCCCCATGTTGCTGTTAGGATGTACAGTGTTTTTCTGGTTCTGCTCATCTCACTCAGCATCAGTTCATGCAAATCCCTCCAGGTTTCCCTGAATTCCCATCCCTCCTGATTTCTAATAGAAAAGTTCTTCAATCTTTCAAAGTTGTTTATCTCTGTAATGTTGTTATTATCTAAAATATTCTCTTGGTTCTTCCAAAGTCACTCTATATCAGTTTTTGCAATTTTTTTCCAGATTTCTCTGAAACGGTCCCTCATTTCACCAAAGGTTTCAAATAATCTTTCTACTGTTCTTCTTTGATCATGTTATTTCCCTCCTCCAAAAACTTCCTTGGCTCCTATTGTTTATAGGATGAAATGTAAATATCTTATCCTGGAAACAAAGGCTTTACAATCTGACACCAACACTTCTAATATTATTTCACTTTGTTACCCTTTATACATTCTAGAGTATAACCAAGCTAGTCTGCTAGCTATTTCCTAACCTTGTACTGCCCTTTTCACCCTCTGGTCATTCATACATCCTCTATCCCATGCTTGGAAGACAATTCCTTTAAGGACAAACTCAAATCCCTCTTTCTTTCACAAGTGCTTACCTGATATTCCCACAGGAGAATAAATTCCTTCTCCTCAAATTATCCCAGACCACTATGTAAGGTTGTATCTTTGTTCTTACTAGTTCTATCATGTATCATGGTTATTTTGTGCATGCTATATTCCTCTACTAGATTTTAAGACCTGGCCTTGGAGACAGTAGGACTGGAGTTCAAATTCAGCCTCAGACACTTGAGTCACTGTGTGACCTTGGGCAAGTCACTTAACCCGGATTGCCTTGCATCCATGGGCATCTCCAGATGGCTCTGGAGGAGAAAGTAAGGCTGGTGACTTAGCACAGCATCCCTTCACTCAAATCCAATTCATGTGCTTGTCATGACATTACCTCCTTGATGTCATGATCTTATTTGAGAAATGAAGGACAAACATCATATAAGCCCCCTAAAGGGAAAAATGATGCTATTTCTTTCTAAAGTATGAGTTTCCTAAAGACTTGGAAAGGTATTATTTTAAATCTGTTTCCTCCCTCAGAATCAAGCATACTAGGTGCTTGAGTAGTATTTATGAAATTGAATTGATGGGGGGGAACCCTTTGGAAAAGTCCAGCCAATCTACTGTCAAATTTTCAGTATTCATAGGATAAACTGATCTTTTCCAGGAGCAAAATGTACTAATAATATAAGCCATGAGCTATATATATAAGCACAGATCTATTCTTTGATATTGTCTTAAGTAACCACTTCCCAGATCCTTTGGGAATGATAGAGCTGGAAGGTATCTTAGTGATTATCCCAACTCTAATAGATTAAGAAACTGAGGTCAAGGGAAAGGAGGAAAGAGAACATCCAAGGCACTATACTCCTCACCCTAGATCCAAATCACACCATTCACCACTCTCTTGAATTCCATATTTCTTGGAACTCAAAGATTAACTACAGTCCAGGAAAGGAAAACAGGCAGTTTTTCTTTTCCCTACTTGTTCCTTCCATCTGAGGTGCTGGCTACTTTAGAATGCTGAAGCTTTTATATGTTATAATTTGTTCTTCCCTACCAACTCACTTGCCAACCTGCTGTGAAAGGTTATCAGTTAATAACTAACTTTTAGCCTCCTCAGTTGGTCAAACATGATATAAGTCAAGGATAGGGGTCTGAGAGCTAAAGATCCAAGAGAGAAAAGCATTCCACTTGTCATCTTCTTTAGCAGGCTTATCCTGTTAAAATGGATGGAAGTATGATGGATGCTCAAAGGTATGATATGGATAGAATTTTCAAGTTAAAGTCATCATTGTTGTTGATATTCCTTCATAGCACTCTAAAATTTACAAAATACATTTTTTTTTCATTTAGTACTCATATAAATTGGGAAGGGATTTCCGTTAAGGTGACAGGGGACAAGGAATTTAGTACATTTATTAGCTCTGCTCATTGCTTTCCAGGCAGCTGTCTTCATCATAGAGTGCATATAGACATATGCCAGTGCAAATTTCAGGTTTTCTTCATGTTCCTACTTTTTTAGGTACCAGGGAATTAGGAAGCTAATGGAATATCCACCTCTGAAAAATCTTTCAAAGAGCCTCTGTTACTATGGAGTATTCTCAGGTGTTCTTCTTTGCCTGGGGGGGGGGGCAGCAAAATGGGGAGGTGGGCTAAATGATCCTCTTGGGGGGGTTGAGTCTTTGGATTTGCTGAGTGTCTGCTGTAGCCAAAGAATTATACCTAACATCTCCTTCCATAAAAATCCCTCCCAGAGGTCTCCCTTACCAGAAGAGAAGTGAACAGCATGCAAATGAGCAAGCTTTTCTGGGAGTGCTCTGTTGGCATCACCCTTCTCTCTCTGCCTCTGCTCAGTTCTCATCTCAAAGACACAGCCCTGGACTCACATCATAGGAGCCTCTTGCCCTGTCTCTGAAGAGCGAGGCAGAAGGAGACCCTGGCCCTTCAGAGAATATTCTGTCAATTCTCCTTTCAATGTCAAGATGGGAAATGATTCTCTGCTTCCTCTCCCCAGTTAGTTTACTGAGTTGCCACCTGCTCTAAGCCTGAATAAAGGCAGCTCAGTTTTTTTCTGCAAGGATCAGCTCCTTAACTGAAGCTAAGAAATGGGAGTGGGGGTGGGGGTGAAATGAGGAAGCAAACTTTGTGTCAAAGAGCAGAAAAATAGGAAAGAAAGTTACATTCCTTTGACCTCTTATTTTAGGAATCTCTGTTTTGCCACTTCAGCAAAGGACAGCCACAACGTGGCATTGGAACCTGCTAGTAAAGGAAACTGGTTTTATAATAGCCAGGGCACCTAGGTGTTTGTGCAAGCATCATGCTGGGCCACTCCCAACCCCAGTCCTTCATCCCCACTCCACACACAGTGAGGCCCTGAGCACACTCTAACACAGGAGGCCACACCATGCATCTGAAATAGATACACAAACACTTTAGAGACAATTGCTCTATTGCAGCAAAACCCCAAATTACATCCTCAGCAGAACAATGCTCTTTATCCTATTATTACAAATAGCATGTTAGTGCACAGATGTCCTGTATCCAGAACCAACAGCGACTGATGGATTCATCCTCTCTGAATGTCTTCTTCAAATTCACATGATCTATATTTAAATCATACAAGTTGGGGAATAATAGGACTTTAAAGGACCTTAGATATAATCTACTGTTCTCCTACCTCCTCTTATTTTATATATGAAAAATTCAGTTCCAGAGAAGTGATTAACAATAACTCACATTACTGTGGTAGTTTGAGGATTACAAAATCTTTTCTTTACAATAACCTAGGGAGATAAGTAGCATAAGTCTCTCTCTCTCTCTCTCTCTCTCTCTCTCTCTCTCTCTCTCTCTCTCTCTCTTTCTCTCTCATCTTTCTCCTTTTCTTTCCCTCTCCTTTTTTCTCTCTCAATTATCCTTTCGTTCTCTTTTCTCTTTCTATCTTTCTCTCTCCCTCATAAAACACACACTTTTTTTTGCTTGGCAAACTTATATTCTTCCCAAATGTCTAGGGACAATCTAGCACCCACTTGTTCCTAGACATCTCAACAGCCTACACATGACTCACATTAATTTTTTTTCTAAATACATGTTTAGATTCACTAACACCCAGTGCTTGCTACACACCTGTGTTTACTGGTACATTTCTGGAGCCAGTCTCTGTTAGCATATAGCCTAGGAAGGATGAGAACAGAAGAAATTCATCCTAAAATCTTACATATGCCTAGCACAGGCTAGTATAAAGCATTATCTCATTGAACAGCTAAGATTCTCTCTCTCTCTCTCCCTCTCTCTCTCTCTCTCTCTCTCTCTCTCTCTCTCTCTCTCTCTCTCTCTCTCTCCTTATCCTAGTTTTATCTATTAGGTATGGGTTGACAGAAGAGGTTGGCCCTCTCTTTACCTATAATGGAGAAGGGTGTTTTTGCCAGAGAAGCTGTGAGCATTCCAAATCCAGCATCTGGGTTGTAAGGATGTAGATCCTGGAACTTATTTCAAGGTCAATTTGCTTCAGAATCAAACCCATTTGCCATAAAGTACAGACATGCCAGGGAGAGGAACAGTGATGGAAGGAAAGGAAGAAACAACCATTTAAGCAGCCTTTAAAAAAGGGGGGAAAAGATTTATTCCTAAAAATCTGGTTTTTCATTTGGATTCTTCCTCTATTCACTCTCTTTCTGCCCCACCCTCAGGATTTTCTATGACTTGAAGGAAGGCTCAGACTTGGCCCCCTATTCCCGACCCCCCAACCCCAGCAATGTGAAGAGGAGGGACTTTGTTTTCATATCTCATCACCTGGAGCTAAAAGCTTCAAAGCTCTCTCTTGGGCACAGCCTAAGTCTCCTGGTCTCATTTCAAGTCACCAGGCCATTAGTAAGCCATTGCTGGGTCCTAGTAGAGGTTTTCCCTGAGTCAGTGACAGATTTCCCAGAGCCAGTGAGTAGAGCTCAGAATTTCAACCTCCTGACTCTTGCATTGCCCCTTGTCCATAGTCATTTTCTGGTCCTGGATTTCTGGGAAAAGGTCTTATTCCTCCACTCTTCCATCTTCAAACAACTCTCAGGAGAGACACAGACCTGAAACAAGTGGTTTCCATGGACCTCATCCTGGGCATGGACACATGCAAGCCATGTATTCAGGCTGACAATGGTCAGTTTCAGTCACTACAGCAGGAGCCAGGATCCAGGTCCTCAACTCTGTTTTATAGAACTGATACTTTTTTTACCTGAACTCCCCCTTCACTGAATTGGAGATGATAATCGCTGTTTATAAAATGATTTCCTACCCATAAAGAAATAGGCTGTGTAAGTGCAAAAGAGAAGAGATTTTGAGAACAGCAAAAAGCATTGGATTGCCAGTAACAAGGGAGTCTATTGAAGACCATACAATACAATGAAAAAAAAGTCAATTTACTGGATAGACTCATTCGACAGCCCACATGCATTTTATGCCCTTTTGCCAAATGGAAAATGGATGTTCTTCAAATACCATAGCCATTGATCAGTGCTCCCTGGTTGATTTGCTGGATTGTATTTGATGGGTTCATTGGGCCATGGAGCTAAGAGGTGGCAAAAATGAAGAGAGAAGTTGTATCCCCTGCCCACCTGTAGAATGTATCCATTCCCTTCAATGATTTTAAATTATATAGACTACTATATGTTAGGGATATGTTGAAGAGATTCATTATTTTTCCTCACATTGCTTAATAACAGGAAAGTTGTTCTGTCCTTTAGCAGAGTGCCTGCCTTGTGTTTCATAGTGCTAAATAACTGCTTGGGCAGTCAGGTGGCATAAGTGGATAGAGTTTTGGATTCAGGAGGATGAGAATTTGAATCTGACCTCAGACACTTAGGCAAGTAACTTAACCTTGGCCGTCTCCAGTCAGATTCAAATCTGGCCACTGGATCCAGATGGTTCTGGAAAAGAAAGTGAGGCTGGTGATTTAGCACAGCATTCCTTCACCCAAATCCAATTCATATACTTGTCATAGCACCCCCCCTACCAATGTTGTGGTCTTCTATGAAAATGAAGGACAAGCTATTATTAAATTACTGTTTATTGATTGAATTTTAAAACATAGTCCATGATTTCCAATAATAGACTACCAGGAAGTGGCAGAAAGTGGAAGGGGTCAATAGGTTCATAAAGTATAATTGGAAAGCACTGGTTTGAGTTTAGAGGATCTGGGTTCAAATCCCCATTATGTCATTTATTATGTCCATGATATTGGATTAAAGTAGAAGATAGCAAACTGCAAGCCAAGGATCAATCAACCTCTAGACTCTTTATATTTTCATAAGGGTCATGAGTTAAGAAAGTTCTTTACATCATAAATCAAGTTTGAATGTATTTTCTTAAAAAATTAAATTCTTAGTTAAAAGACAGCAGGATAAATTTGACCCTCATAGTTTGCCAAGCCATAGACTAGGCCTCAGTTTTCTCATTTGGAAATAACTGGCCTTAGAAGACTCAGTTGAGAAAGCCCTTTATCCATATATGGTGTCTTGTTCTCAATAGCTGAGAGAAAGTCACTTAAAATATAGAATATCACTGATGGGAGAGTCCTTAGAGACCATCTACCACAACTCTAGATGTTGTTATTCAATTGCATCCCACTCTTCATGACTTCATTTTAGGCTTTCTTGGCAAAGATACTGAAGTGTTTGCTATTTTCTTCTCCAGTCCATTTTACAGATGAGGAAATTGAGGCAGCCAGGGTTAAGTGATTTACCAAGGGTCACTCAACTAGTTTGTCTGAGGCCAGATTTTAACTCATAAAAATGAGTCTTCTTGATTCTAAGATCAGCACTCTATTGTGCCACCTATGTGTTCTCAATAGCACTGGACCTTCAATTCAACTCCATACCACAAGTGTCAAACACATGATCCAATGCCTCACTAGACTGAGTAGGAACTGAAATAGTTTATAATATAGTCGGGAAATATTCATAAATATATGTTTATAAATATTGACAAAATAAATTAAAATGCCATAAATATAGAAATTGTCACATTTTAAAAATAAGTCCATGTGTGGCCCTCAGGATAAAGTTGAGAGGCCCTTGTTTCTATTTAATTTGGATATGACTATTCTACACAGCTGTTAAAGTGTTTTTTAAAATAAGTACAGCTTTGGACCATGTTATTTTTTTCCTCAGTAGTGAGGTCAAGTGATTCCCTATATAAACTTTTCCATTTGATTTTTAAAACGAATCAGAATTTGGCCCAAATCTACCTTTCCAGACTTGTTAGATAGAACCTAGTTCAATAATGTTGCCAAAAATGCCTTTTTGTTTTATATATATATATATATATATATATATATTTCATCTCTTTCCTGGATTTCCATCCACATCATTTCTGTTAACCATGGATATCTCACAGGGTTCTGTTGTCCTGGTCTTTTTTCTTATCTTCTTCTATACTGTTTCATTTTGTGATCTCATCAACTCCCACAGATTCAATGATCATCTTTATAATGATAATTTTCAAATGCATTTAACCTATCTTAACTTCTCTGCTGACCTTCAATCTCAAGTTCCAACTGCTTACTGGACATTTCAAATGGGATATCCTCTAAACATCTTAGGCCTAACCTATCTGAAACTGAACTCATTATCTTTCATCCAAAACTTTTTTCCTTTCCAAACTTCCCTATTACAGTCCTATTACATCCTTCCCATCACTTAAGCTTACAGTCTGTCATACCCCATATTCTATCCGTTCCTAGGATTTTTTTTTGATTTAACCTTCATAATATCTCTCTTATATTCCTCTTTTCTCCTCTGACACCATCCTAATGCAGATAATCTTAACTATGTATAGATTATTGCAAAACCTGCTGACTGACCTCCCTGCTTCATATCTCCCTGTTCCAGTCTATACTGTACTAAGCTGTCAAAATTATCTTCCTAAAATGTAGTTCTAGCCATGTCTCTCCCCTGTTCAATAAATTCTATTAATTCTCTATCATTTCTAAGATCAACTATAGCATCATCTGTTTGGTGTTCAAAGTCTTTCACTACCTGGCTCCTCTCCTCCTTTCCATTCTCCCTATATTTTGCATTTTTCTTTGCCATGTAGTCAAGGAGCCGGTGACATTGGCCTCCAAGATGTTCCTTGCTCAAGATAGTTCACTTCTCAACTCTGGGCACTTTCTCCAATGACTGAAATTATCTCTCTTCTTGCCTCTAACTCATGGATCCCTTCAAGTCTCAAGTAAAATCCCTCCTTCTACATAAAGTGTTTCCAGTTGCATCTTAATGTTAGTGTCTTCCCTCTAGTAAATATTTCCAATTTATCCTTCTTAGAGCTTGGATCGTGGTTATTTGCATATTGTGTCCTTCATTAGATTGATAGCTTCTTAAGAGCTATTTTTCTATCAAGAGAAATTTTTCTATCAACAGAATAACACAGAACCTTATAAATAGTTGGTGCTTAATAAATGTTTGTTGACTGACTTCTACCTTGTAGAATCTCTTACCTTTTTGTTTTTTTGGCCCAGCAATGGAGCTTAGTTCAAATGCCACTTTCTACATTAAACCATTCATGATTGTCTCAGTTGCTATTGCCCTACCTCACTATCTTAAATTTACTTTTGAAATTATTCTGCATATATTTCTATATCTACATATTATTCCCAGACAGAATATATATGCTTTTGAGAGTAGGAACTATTTCATTTTATCTTTGTCTCCTTAGCAATCAGTACAAGGTAGGCACTTTATCAATGCTTATTGATTGAATGATCATTTCTTTGATCTGTGGGTCAAGTCAAAGGAGATAACACCTCATTAACCTCATCATCTAATTTCTATTTTACTATTCCAGGCAACACCATCCACCCAGTCTCTCAGACTCTGAACCAAAGAGTCTTCCTTGATTTTTTATTTCTTCTTCATATTCTATCTATTGTCTTGTTAAGGTCTGTCTTGACAGGTCTGTATATACCTTTGTAGCCTCTCTCAAATACACCCCAAGTCTTCTCTGACACTGTCACAATCTTAGTGTAGGCATTTATTACCTCATGTCTGGACTATTGCAATAGCCTGTTGATGGGTCTATCTGCTTCAAGTCTCTCCCCATTCCAATTCATCTTCCATTCAGCCACTGAAGTGATTTTTTTTAAAGTAAATGTCCAATCATGATGTAATCCTCAAAGATTAAATAGAAAAATGCTCTGTTTGGCATCCAAACTCCTTCAAACTTCAACCCCTCCTATCTTTCCAGTCTTCTTGAATCTTATTCCCTACAAGTATTCAGTCTAGTGATACTGTTCTTTTAGCTGTTCTATGACAAGACACTGTAATGCTTGTGCATTCTAGTTTCAAACTTGCAGTGGTCATTGTGTGGTAGGGAAAGGTTTGTGAAGAAAAAAAAAACTAGTTGACATAAAAAGCATGGAATTTTGAAATGTGTGCTCCTCCAAATAGCAAAATTAGAGATCAAGAGATCTTGACAATGAGAGTCAAGTCCCAGATATGAAACTCTAAGAGAAAATATCATTGAGTAAACTCTGAAAGAATTAGGTTTTGATGGCACCAGCAGCTTTGAACTAATCCAAGCTATTGAGAAGGAAGGTGTTGAAATGAATAGAGCTCTGGACACTTGATTCAAGAATAATTGAGTTACCATCCTCAGATACTTACCAGCTGTGTGATCTTAGGCAAATCAATTCACCTTTGTCACCTCAGTTTCCTTATCTTTAAAATGGGTATAATAATAGCACAAACCTATCAAGATTGTTGTGAGGATCAGATGAGATTTTTGTAAAGTGCCATGAAAATATTAAAGTGATATGTAAATGCTATAATTAATTATAATAACAAATGTTTAATGATAGTACTATTAATGGTAATTGTTACTATTAAAAAACATTGCCTTCCTTTGATTAATGCTGGAGAGGTTTCTCTGTGTTCCATCACCCTGAGGAGGTGGGCTAAGTAAGCAAACTTATACTTATTCCTGAACTTAACTCACTAATGATGTTCTGACAGGCCTGGTACTCTTAGCCCCTAAGAGATCATCAGCAGTTTTTCCCCCCTGTGGGAAGAAGAAGAGATTAAAAGAAAAAGAACTGACCCATTTTTGGAAAGTGTTTATTTTCTGGTGTGGTTCAGTAATTGCTAATAATAGAGCTGGAACCTAGAGTTGGTCTCTAAGGAGCATTGGGCAGGAACTGCTACTGAACTCTACATAATCATTCTGGGCATTTCCTGAAGGCAGTACCTCACAGTTGGAGGACTTCAGAGTGCTTTACTGGAACAACTTGGTCTTTGGGTTTACAAGTGGTCAGAGTGACTTATGTCTCACATCAGAGAAAGAACCCAGAGACAGAACTTTAGCTTTTACTCTCCTAGAATATCCTTCCTTATTCTATGTATCAGAATGAGAAGAGAACTCTAACTCTGAACAGTAGTTTGTAAAAAAATGAGATCTTTGCATTTCATCCAGGGAACAGCTCTTAACCTAGAAAGAAATTTGTAAGTAAAGTTTTAATTAAGTCTAATGTTGCTGCCATCTTTGTTACTCAGCTGGTTACTGTTGGAGTGTGGACCCCTGTATATCTTCCTTGACAGACTGGAAGCTCCTTGAAGATAGGAGTTTCTTTAATTTTACTTCTGTATCCCTGGTAGCTAGTAGAGATGCCAAAAGCACAATGGTTGCTTAATAAATGCTTCTTGATTAAAATTGCAGTACAAGTGTCAGGAGACTAGCCACCTGTATTATATAGTAACAGGAAGCATGATGCATAGAGAAACAACAGGAACCTACAGCAGAAAAGAGGTAATGAGGACTAATCAAAGAATGCTGGGTTTCAGTTCATAAGGTCATACAGTCTGGACCAAGAGAGCCTCAAAGACATTTAGTTGAATCTACTCATTTTACAGATGAAGAAACTGTGACCTAAGAAGGTAAAATCAGTCAATTAAGCAATCCTTCAATTAAGAAGCATTCATAAAATTGCTGGTACAATACAGGCATTATATTAGTATCTGGGCTACACATACCAAAATGAGACAAGCCCTGTCCTCAAGAAACTTAATACCTGACCAAGGTCACACATGTTTCCATGTGGCACTGGGCAAATTACTTAACCTCTCCAAATTCCAATTTCCTCATCCACAGATGATATAATAATAGTAGCCACCCCACAAATTAAGTGTGATGAGATATTTTATAAACCTTGAATTAAAATATGAATGTGAATTATTACTATTATCCTTAGGTTAATGTGAGCCTTAGTTTCCTCATCTGAAAAATGAAAGAGTGGAAATAGATCTCTAGAGTTGCTTCTCCAAGGATTCGATGCTTCTATGAATAGTGAGGTAATACAAGGTAGTGTTTTTATTGTAACAGCATACATATGTTAAATTCCCTCAGTGTGTGAGAAGGGGAGTTGTTAAGGCCAGTCCTATTAATGTGAGTTCTAATGAGTTTTTCCCAAGACTAAAGAAGTGCTCTATACCATCAAGGATTTTATCTGCAGTCAAGCATTTAGCTACCAAATTAGAATCATAATAAGAAAAAGAGTAGGCAGCTTCTAAGTTCTCTCTATATACCCTTGCTTCCCCTTCCCTCACTCTCTCCTCACCAAAGTCAGGTTCTCAATATAAAGTGGGGCAGTGGGGGGAGAAGTGTGTGATGAGGGAAGTCATATTTGCACCTTTTGGAAAGAAAAGGAGAAAAGAATATCATGGTGGCAGGTGGACCAGGAACCCATTGTAGTACCAATAATCAAGTGGCTACTATGGTGAAATCACAAGTCTCTTTCTTACCCTCAACACCTGGATGCCTTCACCTACTAATGTTTTATAATAGCAGTTTATCTTCAGTGTTTGCAAGTCAGTCCTCTTGAGTGAGCAGAAACTAGTTTACTGTATAGATAGACATACTCACATATACACATGCAAATATATCTATCTAAACATAAACATGCAACATATCAGATATATAACATATATGCTACATAGCTAGATAACTATTAAATATACACACTACATACCTGGATAACTATTAAATGTACACACTATATATCTAGAGATATCTGACTATATACACATATACAGATGCAGGTGTGTATGCATATATTTATATGTATGTATACATACATGACACTATATATACATGCTTACATATAAGAAACATAATAAAAATTTTCTCCAATGAGAAAACCCATAAAAGTAAATTTCTCTCCATGTATATGTGACATTTGTAAGATATGTTAACAAAGTTAATTGTTGGTACTTTGCTATTAGCAAAACTAAGATATGGATCATGTACTTTGTTAGGCAACTCTGTAAAGTGAAGCTATCCCTCCAGAGGTAGTAGCACTATGAGGTGGATCAGTGGGAACAATGCTTCATTGCACCTTTGCAACTAGTGGGTGCTTTGTAAAAGTTTATCAAATTGAACTTACTTGGCTACAAAATGTTGCAATTAAATGGAGGTGCATCACCCTGAAACATTCCTACCAAAACATAAAGTCCACTGAAAACATTCACTCTATAAACTTCAACCAGCAGACAAGAAATGAATTTGGTGAAAATATTTTTCACATTAAAAATAAAGGAAGGATGGGGTGGCTAGGTGGCACAGTGGAAAGAGCACTGGCCCAGGAGTCAGGAGTACCTGAGTTCAAATCTGACCTCAGAAACTTAATAATTACTTAGCTGTGTGGCCTTGGGCAAGCCACTTAACCCCATCACCTTGCAAAATAAATAAATAAATAAACAAACAAACAAACAAATAAATAAATAAATAAAATAAAGGAAGGTACAAAAAAAAAAGATAAAGGAAGGAAATTTCCTAATTTCTTTGCAGATGTAGTAGTGAGGGGAGTAGTATGCTTATAGAGCATTTCTGATAAATGTCAGACTTTTAAAAACTTTTTAGTTCATTTTCTTGAACTATTTCTTTTTCCCTTATTTAAAAATTATTTCTTAGAAGGATATTTCACTGGGAGGTATGTCTGTTGTGGAGGGTAGATATTAGAAAATGTAAGTAATATAAATAAAGGATTTCAATAAAAATCTATTTTAAAAATTCAAAGCAAAGCATATACATGTCATCTAATGATCAAGTGTTTAGGATAGCAGCCATTTAAAATGAAGGGTATATTAAGTCATAGTTATGGCTGTGTTTTCCCATATACTTATCAAAATGCTGTACCGCTAATAACACTGTTGTACTGATAATGCATCATCAAATAACTTTGTATACTTTCTTAAAAAATAAATTTGTAATGATATCTTTTGTTTTTAACAACACTTAATTTTATATTACCTAGTATATCTTTCATCTTCCAGAGAGCTATACCTTATAATAAAGAATAAAAAAGATGGGAGAAAGAGTTCATCAAAATTAATAATTTTTTTTTTAAAGTTTGATATCATATGCAATTTCCCTCATCCGTTGTCCTCCACCTCTGCAGAGAAGCACGGCAGGTACTTTTTCCTAATACTTTCTCTGGGGTCATCCTTGACTATTGTCATTTTGCAGTATTCAGGCTTGATGAGCACTTAATTTTAAACCACCTTTCTTTATGTATACATGATTATAGAAATACATGAAAGGGTAATTAATTACAGGCCCATACAGTGTCAACACGTTTTATCCAAATAAATTTCTCTAGATAATCACTTGAGTCCAGTCCATTGCTCTTACTTGAATCCCATATATTGCTCTTACTTGAATCCCCCACCCTCACTAAATTCCATGTTAGAAGTAATAACTGAAGTCACAGAAGTGAATGAGATTGCAAATGGAGGAAGATTACACAGAAAGTAGAGAAGATGACTCTGTGATAGTTCCTTGGGTAAAGCCTACAATTAGGGGTTGGGTGGTAGAGGAAACTCCATTAAATAAAGCAGAGAAGGGACAGTCTTAAGGATAAGATGGAACTTATATGGACCAGGAGAGGATAGGGAAGTACCATTTTAAGGGAGTTATGGTTCATGGTCAGATGATTCTGAGAGATGAAGGAGAAAGAATACTTTTTAAAATGGGCCCTAGGTTAAGGCTATTTAGGAGGTTACCATGACACAAAGGAACATTTCAAGTAGAGCAGTGGAATGAGAACCAGGTTGTAGAGGGTAGAGGGATGATTGTGAGATGAGATAGTGGAAGCAATGAGTGCTGATGACTCTTTTGAGAGATTTGGCAGTGGAATAAAGGGGAAATGGGAAAATGGAATGGTACATGGAGGAATAGCAGGGTTTAGGAAAAACGTTTTTCTTTGCTTCAGAATGTGTGTGTGTGTGTGTGTGTGTGTGTGTGTGTGTGTGTGTGTGTGTGTATGTGTGTTCAAGAAACCTGAGAGTTGATAGGCTAAGAGCAAAAGAGTCAGTGGGAAAAATTATTGAAGATTAAAAAATGGGTGGGAGAATTGAGTGAGGTCTCAGAGAGGAGTGGGAGAATAGGGCTTCAAGGATAGAAGCAAAGGGTATGTGGCTTTGAAAAAAAGAAACAATTTTTCCTCAGAGAAAGGATAATAGGAAAACAGCATGGATAAAAATATTGGATATACAAAAGTCTTGGTTCAGTTTTGAGCAGTACATGCTGGGGACATCCTGTACAGAAAGATGAGTGGCAAGGCCAGTTTATCATCATCTCTAATCCAATTCCTCTTCTTGACTGATTGGGAAAGGTATTTCTGATAGTAGCATTGTCTTTCTCCTGGGTTAATAGGTCAGAAACCTGGAAATCAGATTTGAATTCCCCTTTTCTTTGTCTTTGACTCTAGTCATCAAGTCCCACTGATTTTGATGAGGTTTTTCTCATTTCTGCCACTTCACAGCTATATTCCTACAACAAACTTCTTAATGTTTTTTCTCTCTTTAGTCTCTCTCCACATGCCAATTTAATTCTGCTCTCCCTTATTTAAAAACCTTTAATGGTTCCCTATCAAAGAAGCAGGCATTAAAGAATAAAACACTGCATTTGGAGTCAGGAAGATCTAAGTCATCATACTCATTATTATTCACTACTCACTACTCTCACTCATGTGACCTTGGACAAGTCACTTAACTTCTAGGCTTCAACTTTTTCCATCTTCAAAATGAGGGGTTTGGATTTAATGACTGAAGATTTACAACTCTGACACTATGATGTTATGTCTCTACAATAAAATTCAAATCCCTAACCCAAATAATCAAGTTACTATAATGGGAATTCCCTACCAATGTACTTGCAGATCCAGACCAAAAGGAATAAAAAAAGTTAGTAATCTGTTTAAGTTAAGCTGTGCTTCTCTGTAACTTCCATCCTTCTGATCCTATTTCTGTCCCCTGGGGCCAAACAGTTCAAGCTCAATCCTTCTCAACTCTTATCAATAAAAGCTTTTCATATATTTGGGGACATATACTATGTTTTACCCAAGCACTGTCTTCTCTAGGCTCACCATCCTCAATTCCTTTAACTGCTCCTCATTTAGCATATGGTCTTAAATCCAATCATCAAATTTCTTACCCTGCTCCTTCCTAAAATGTGACTCCCAGAAATGAATGCTTTGATAGAGTTGTAGATTGAGAAGAGCAAAAGAAATCAAAATTTTCATTTCTCTTGAAGTAGAAATTATAAGGATACAGTGTGTTATCCCCTCCCTTCCCCCCTTCTTTCCTTCTAACTTAACTGGCACTTAACCTGGTCACTTAATTGGTATTTATTAAACAGTTAATAAAAGTCAGGCAGGCATAGTGCTGGGCACTAGAGATTTAAAAACAATCAAAAATGGAATAATTTTTGTTTTAAATCAGTTTCCATTCCACCAGGAAGTGGATAAGCATAACTATATCTGTATATCTATAGGGGAATATAGGCTTACATTTTAAAGTTTTTAAGGTTTGTATAAAAAAGTTAATCATTTTCTACAGAACATATTTGAATAAGTATTCTTTGGAGAAATGATGCAGCTGCTCTTCAATTATAATAGCACAGCAACTTCCATAGGCACCGTACCTACTCAATGTAGCTCTCTCTGTTCTGCAGCCTATGATGCAGAATGGCCAAAGAGGCTGGATAATATGTTCAGAAGTAACCTAGATCTCTTTAATGCTATAATATTTTGTATAGCAAAAATGCATAATTTTAATGAAGAAATATTGTGACTTTTAGTATTACCAAAAATGAATTAATTTTAAAAATATATCAGGGTAGATATCAAATTAATTATATTTTATTTAAACTTTTTTTCCCTTTTTCATCTGGATTGACAGTTACATTGATATGATGTTGCTCAGTCTGATTCCTTGTGACCCCACTTGGGATTGTCTTAGCAAAGATATTAGTGGTTTGTCATTTCATTCTCCAGCTCATTTTACAGATGAGTAAACTAAAGCAAATAAATTTAAGTGACTTGCCTAGGGTCATACAATTAGTATCTGAGGCCAGATATGAAGTAAGGAAGATGAGTTTCTAACTGGCCTATACATTGATGTAGGGAATTCTTATTATAGAAACTTGCCTACTTGACTAGGAATCAGTTGTTATCTTAGAGACATAAGATCAAAGCTTTAGAGCTATAAAAGATCTTCAAAAGTCATTAAATGCAGCTCCTACCTTTTGAAAATGAAAAAAAAACTGAAACCTAGACTCTCCAGAGGTTGAATGACTTCTCTAAGGTCACATGAGTAGTGAATGTATGAAGCAGGATGCAAAACTAAGTCTTCCTGACTCCAAATGAAGTGCTTTATCCTTAACAGCTTGCTTCCTTGATGGGGAGACATTAAAACTTTTCAATAAATGAGTGGCAGGATTTAATTTGGTATTTTAGGTAATTAAATGAAGTAACAGTGTACATGAAAGAATGTGGAGAGAGACTAGAAACAGAAAAATCTTTAAGGAGGCTATTATAGTAAAAAATATATGATATAATGTACATTATCTATTATATAATATATGCACTTGTGTGTACATAATAAACATAAAACACATTCTATTAAAGAGGTAATTATAGTGAAAATACATGTGATACATAAATATTATATAAATTATACATTTTAGATATATTATCTATATCTGCATATATGGTTACACACAGAATACAATATTAAACAAATTCCATTAAGGAGATTGTTATAATTTAAAAATATATAATTTGTTATATAAATATATAAATTTTATTGTGTGTATACATGCATGTATATAAACACAAAAAAGTTCCATTAAGGAAATTATTATAACCAAAAAAATTATATCATGTATTATATAGCTAAGACATTGCATTTTGTGTGCATGTATATATATATATATATATATATATATATGCATGTAGGTTCATGTAAAGGCAGAATAAAATGCAATTCAAATTCAAGGGAAATGGAGCAAAAAATAAAAAATAAAAAAAAGTGGTCGTTGAGCTGAGTCTTAAAGTAAAGGAACCTAAAAGACAGAGTTGGATGACTATAAATATAGGGACAGCAGGAAGGCTTCGAGACCTTTCCTTTTCTCCTCCTTCTCTGGTTCCACAGATGACTTGGGCAATGGGATCATGATCTCCCTTAAGATTAGTCACTGCAAAGACCCTTATGTCCCCTCCTTTGCAGCAGTGTTAAGGGGTGTGAAATCCCTTCATTTACCTTAGTGCAGCTAAATCCCCTCGGTTTTGTTTGTTTGTGCGGGTTTATTTTCTTTCTTGGTTTACCCTGCTCCTTGTCAGACAATTTAACGATTGTTTTTGGTGGTATTAGAGAGTGTCCTATTTAGCGCTACCCACAGTGGGGAGCTGGTGTAATTTGTGCCTGCAATTTTTTTTTTCCCTTTACAAGCCACGGCTGGAGCTGCTGGGGTGTTACTGCCAGAGCTGCACAAATGAGGGAAACAAAGAAATAAATCTCAGCCTGCCGCAGAGGGCAGTGAGTCGCCCCTCCAGTACCCTACTCGGGGGTGGAAGAAGAAGAAAAAGCTGCCGCTCTCCTAGGACCGGAGGAACGTCTCCTGCGACTCATCCCTAGAAGGGAAAAACACTCCACTTGAAGTCACTCTAGTATACAATATTTACATTATGACAATTGGGGTCTCGGGGTTGGGGGCTAAGGGAGGGTGCAGAAAGTGGAACCGATTGCTTAAAAGTGGACCGAGTTCAAAATGCAAAACCATGGCTATCCATTTGCTTTTGCACAAAGCCCTCGTGCCCATAAAAAGCTCTTCGATCTTCTCAGGATTAAGACAAAGCCTATTGCTGGAAACCAAGCCTGAGTCACAGTCGGGAAACCACACAGCATGAAAGCCACTATCAGGGAAATTAAAGTTAGAGATGGAAAAGACCTGTTAGGGCACATCGTCCATTACCCAGCGTGGGCAAGATTGCTCCCTGCAGTGGATTCTCCAGGGCTTTGTCTTGTCCAGATTTAAACGACTCCAGTAATGAGGCTTTTGCCACACCTCAGAAGTTAGGCATAATAATGAAATAAGTCCGAGTCCTGGGCGGGTGGGTGGGCACCCCAGGCTGATGTCTTCAATGCCGCTGATTCTAAGAAAATTCAGAGTGAATGTGGCAGTTCCGGCAAATTGCACACAGGAACACTCAGATGTCTAGGAATCTTGAACTTTCTGGAGAGCACATGCAACCCTAGTCCCCGATGGCCTTCACAGACAGAGGAGAGCAACCCCCCAATTCTGCCTATTTTCCTGGCTCCACAGGGTCAGTCATATCTGCAAGTCTGCTATCACTTGAGCATGGGGAGAACCAGCAAGCAGAAAGGATCCCTTAATTTCCTTTTCCTCGATTATGGTGCAGAAAAGAGTCCCCAGCTCTCACAATACATTGAACTCAAATTGCAGAAGAATACATTTGGGCTGAAACCTCAGGAGATGTAAGGGGACAGAGCAGGGGAATTACATAGTTATCCGCATGCTACGTAACAAACACAAACCCATCATATTAGGAGCTGTCTTCCCTGAGGAGGCTAATGAGGGGATGCTGTCATGATGGAGAGAAAAAAAAGAAAGCCATGTGATGAAAAGGCAAAGGGTCCTGAGTCACAAAACTAGTCAAAAAGAGAACTAAGGTTTGGAAGTCTTACACTCTTGCCATCTTTGGGGCCTAGAACCTCATGGGAATGTCAGTTCTAATTAGACAGGTATGTTTTTTCTACTAAATGTATTGTGAAGAGTAGGCTTTACCTCCCCTGACCCCTGTTACATAGAAAATCTCCATTACTAACTACTTTTGGGCCAGAGAACAAGATTTTCTGAGCTCTTTTCCATTCTGGTCATTTGCAAATCAGTGATGTAATAGATACTAAGGATCACCAAAATCCCATTTTTCTTAAGCTACACCAACCTCATTTTCTGCTATGAGGAGGAAAGCCAGCCTAGCTTGAATTACTTCATCTCCCCACATTGTCCTGTGTGTCAGTACCATATTTATTGTGTATTGTCACCCATCTGCACCACCACAGACCACAAACCACAGAATCATAGCCTTTGCTTGTCCTCAAGGGTACCAAGCAGTTTCTCCTGACAGTGCCCAGAAGATCCCTTCCTAGGGAAATAAATGAGCACAACTAGATTGATCTATCATCACCTGAGTCCCAGGATTCATTGAAACAGAATGAATCATTAGATAGGATTCCCGTAATAGGGTATGAGTATGAGAAATGGCTGGACAGAATGAAAACATTGACATCTCTGATGAGTCAAACTCTTTAAATCCAGTTCACATTGAGTGATCGAGATGATTCAGAGATATAGTGAAAGCAGGAGGAGACATATCCAGAGGACTGGATCTACTGTTTCATCCTCATCAATAATAATTGATCAAGTAACTACTATGGACAAGATACTATTTTAGAGGATTGTATAAAACATAAAGAAACACATAACAATTCTTTCCCTTCTTTTGATATTATTTTCTAATTACTGAGAAAAAAAGGTGTATTTGCATGAGGGGGGGAAAGGTAATATACAGTAAAAATCAAATAAATAGTAGAGACAATAAAAACCTTAAGAGTTTGAAAGAGGGAGGCCTGACTTCTTCATGGAATGTTCAGGAAAGGCTTTGTCAAGGAGTTAGTATTAGAGCTAAACCATGAAGAGCATTTCCTGAGAGAGGAAACAGCATGTGAATAAATGAAGAAACTGGTCCTGGAAGTTGAGGAAGGTGACCCATCTAAGAGCATTTGTTCTCTGCACTTGAACTAAGGAAAGGTGTGCAAGAAGCAGATATCTAGAAAGACTTGATACTGAGGGAAGATGTTTTTAAGGAAATGTCTCCACGGGTAGAACCTCTCTTTGTTGCTATAATTTTTCCAATCTTAGAGATTATTTACACTTTCAAGAAAGTTGGAGGAGCATTGCCCTCATGGAAGCCAGAAGGAAAGAGCTAGGGGGGGAAAAAACGAATGCTGAGGAGTAGGGATTTTAAATAAGTGCTTGGGTGGGACTGGCATAGAATAGTACTATAATTATCACATGACATTGTGTCAAAAAGATGCAATCATTTGGGTGGAAGACAGGGCAACATGAGTAGTAGAAGGAGAATAATAATTAGAGATCAATGAAGGAACTCCAGATGTTTATCCTGAAGAATAGATATTGAGAAGACAATGACAAATGTCTTCAAGTATTGAAAAGGTTTCTGTATGAGGAAGGATTAGCCATGTTTCACTTGGCATCAAAGAGCAGAATTGGGATTTGTGAGTAGCTGCTTCAGGGAGGCAATCTTAAGTTCCTAGTAAGGTGTAACTTAGGATAAGTATAGCTATTCCAAAATGGAATGAGCTGCTTTGAATTCATGAGGGTTCCTCACTTCCTAGAGGTCTTCAGGTATATATGGGTGGGAACATCTGGCTCCTGGGAAATTATTTGGTCTGGTGTTACCATGGCAACTGCAGGTGGGACTTGAAATTCAATAAATCTAGGAGCTTTTTAGGGTTGAATTAATTAAATGTTTGATTTTTAAGTTGTTAATTTTGTATAGTCCTCAAATGATGTTATAAATATCCAAATGGTCCTTGGCAGAGGGGGAAAAATGTTTTCCCACCCCCAAGTAGAAGATTAAGAGTTGTGATAATAGTAAGGATTTCTGTTAAGGTATGGGCTGGACTAGAATATGTTAACATCCTTTTCCATTTGGCAATTCTGATATTTTCTAATTCTAATAATTAATTCTAATAACTAAGTGCACACCCTGTTTTCCCAAAGTTTCTTGTTTGTTTGCTTTTGTTTTTATTTTATTTACATTTAAACTGAAACACACTGATTGACATTCAGATGGGGACCTAAGTGACTCAAATCTCAGAGGTCTATGGTTCACAAGTTGTTGATGTGAGGCAGAAAGTTTGGAGCACAGAGTAGTCTAGTAAGTTGTGCATCAGTCTCTCCCAAAGAGGAAGAGTTGTTGAGCACTTTGACAAAGGTCATGTCTAACAACAGCAATAGCTAGAATTTATTTGGTGCTCTAAGGATTACATAGAACTTTATGAATATCATTTCATTTAGTCTTTCTAATAATAGGTTCTCTTTTTACCCCTATTTTACAGATGAGACTAAAGCTGAGAGAGTTTAACTGACTTGTCCAGGGTCACAGAGCTAGTAAATGGATGAGGCAGGATTTGAATTCCGGACTTCTGAATACAAGTCCTATACTATGTCACTTAAAAAGTTCTGCCTTTAGCAAGAGGTCTTTGCCAAACTCCCTTAATACTAGTGTCTTTCTCTTTTTATTGCTTCCAATTTATCCTCTATAGATCTTTATCCTAAACAATTCTACCTTTGGCAAAGACCTCTTCCTAAGGCATAACTTTTTAGGTGATAGAGAGTAGGACTTGTATTCAGAAGTCCGGAGTTCAAATCCTGCTTCATCCACTTACTAGTTGTTTATAGATAGTACTTTGCATATTGATTCCTTTATAAGACTGTGAGTTTCTTTAGAAAAGACACTGTTTTTTGCCTTTCTTTGTATTCTCAACACTTAGCACAGTGACTGGAAATGTGCTTAATAAATAACAGACCTAGGTGCTGTTTTGATGGGAAAAGGGGCAAAGCTAGCTTATATGTGACTTCATTAGGAATGCCTAGATGGCAAAGTGGATATGACACTTGGAGCAAGGAAGATCTGGTTGAATTTTGTCTCAGAGACTTAATAGATATATCAACATGAGTAAATAATTTAACCTTTCTCAGCCTCAATGATCTCATCTATAAAATAGGGATAATAATACTACCTACCTTATGAGGCTGTTGGGAGGATTAATTTGATGTCAATTATTTTGCATTTCATAAGGCTATATAAAGTTACTTATTATAATCTTAATGTAAGATTTCCATGCTCTATAAGTTATCATTAACTGTAATCTCTAAATTGCTTTAAGTTAAATTTTGTCACTTAAAGATAGGGTGTGTGTGTGCGTGTGTGTGTGTGTGTGTGAAAGAGAGAGAGAGAGAGAGAGAGAGAGAGAGAGAGAGAGAGAGAGAGAGAAGAGACCCAAGACATGGGGGGAGGGTGGATAGACTGAGAGGAGGAGGGGGAGGGGGAGAGGGAGGGGGAGGAGAGGGAGGGGAAGAAGAAGAAGAGAGAAAGGATGGAGAAAGAGAAGGAGGAGAGAGAGAGAGAGAGAGAGAGAGAGAGAGAGAGAGAGAGAGAGAGAAAGAGAGAGAGAACTGAGTCCCAGAGAGATGACCAGATAAGGTGACTTGCTGAAAGTCACATGGGTGGTTAGTGGGATAGGCTGGAATTGAACTTTGTTTCTCCTACTCCAAATTCTGTTCTCTCTCTCTCTCTCTCTCTCTCTCTCTCTCTCTCTCTCTCTCTCTCTCTCTCATCTATAAAATGAGGCAGTTAGACTAGATTGTTTCTAATCTCTCTTCAAGCTTTAGATCTACAGTCCCTAGAGGAAAACTATGACTAGGGTTCATCTATGAAATGTCCCTTTTACTGCTACATTTCATTAAAAGCACTCTGCATGACTGGCAGCTGTGGCAACCAGTCAGCCAAAAGAGAGATGGAAGGCATACATTTTTTTTGCCAGGGTCATATGAACAAAACAGCTGAGAAATGTGTCACCAGTTTTTTTTCACCTGTTTTAAGGAAGAAAGTAGGAAATGGGGACTCTGCATTTCCTTCTGAGTTATTCTCCAAGGTAATTTTACTTGTAACCACATAAAGCTTCTGCTCATGGATATTTCTTGGATGCAAGCTCCAGGTTCAATGTGAGTGTGGGAGACACTTACGTGAGCTGTACAAAGCCATTTGAGCTGTTCCAAAGCTATCAGCACTTCATGCTAGTTTGAAGCAGGACAGAGCCTATGATTCTCAGGATTTCAAAGAGGATTACCCAGAAAATGATAACTGATTTTAATTTAGATGATCATGATGAGGGCTTTGAAGGAGGAGACCTCAAGATGGATAAAGTAGCTCCAGAGTAGTGGAAGAAGATAGAAAGAGTGATAAAGGCACTAGTTTTAAAGATTTTCTTTGCAAGTTCCCTTGTGGTCTTCTCTGACAGGGCTTCTTTGTGATGCACAACACATGTGAGTTGGGAAACTTTCCTGGAAGTCATGATCATGGGTAATTACTGGGCAAAGTTTCCTGGAACTAATAGCCTTGGTTTCAATAGAATAGTTCAAAAGAGTATATTACCCCAATACCTGTTAGATAGATTCCTTCCTTCTCAACAAAGGTGTCCCCCCACTATTTGGAGACAATCCCTATCTTTAACTTTGATTCTCAGTGATCTATAAGTCATCATTAACTAATCTCTAAATTGCTTTAAGTTAAATTTTGTCACTTAAAGATAGGGAGAATCTCTCTCTCTCTCTCTCTCTCTCTCTCTCTCTCTCTCTCTCTCTCTCTCCCTCTGTTTGTGTGTGTGTGTGTGTGTGTGTGTGTTTGTGTGTAAGAGAAAAAGAGAGATAGAGGGAGCTGGAGACACTTCAATTTATCCTTCACAAGGTTGTCAAAGTTGCTTCTTCAGCCACAGATATAGCCATGTCACTTTCTTCCTCAACAATATTCCATGCCTCCCTATTGCCTCTAAGATTAACTATGATCCCATCTTTCTGGCATTTAAAGATCTTCACAACCTCAATCTACTTTTTCAGATTCATTAGATATCACTTCCTTTCACTCACTACAGTCCAGGCAAACTTCTTACTGTATCTCATACAAAACACTCCACATCTTATACCTGAATCTTTGTAGTGCTTGTTACTCCTGAAATGCTCTTCATCCTCATCTCTGCCTATTAGATTCATAAATTTCCTTTGAGACTTAGTTCAAGAACCACCATGAGAATACAGACTCTTTAAAGATAGGGGCAATTTCATTTTAGTCTTTGTAGACCTAGTACATAGCACTGTGCTTAGAAAATATAATAAATTAATAAATGCATTTCAATTAATTGACATATTGATAGGAAAAAACCTCACCTCTTCCTTGGATCCATCATGAGAAGCACTGGGGTATAGAAGAATATCCAAATTCTGGACCCAACCCTAGTAACCTTTTTGTCACTTGGAGACTCAGTTCTCTCAAATGGGGAGGATGATAAGAGCATTATAAAAATGAGAGCTTCTACTATGATTGTAGTCCTCCTCTTAACCAAGCAGTGATTAATCACTTACTAGGACATGATAAATTAGGGCACCTAAGTGCTGTAGTGGTTAGAGTGCCCGATCTGGAGTCATGAGGACTTGAGTTCAAATCCAGCCTCAGCCACTTGCTAGTTGTGTGACCTTGGGTAAGTCACTCAACCTTGTTTGCCTCAGTTTCCTCAACTAAAAAATGAGCTGAGGAAGAAAATGACAAACCACTCAGTATCTCTGTCAATAAAAACTCAAATGGGGTCACAGAGAGTCAGATATGACTAATCAACTAAACAACAGCTAAACATAAATTAAGATTGAACTCCAGAAGTAAAAACAAAAAACAAACAACAAACAAAAATCTTCCCTATAACTTCATGGTCCCAACAAGCATAGCAAGGATAGATAACATAGATACCAAGGAATTTACTACTTGAAAACCTACAACCCAAGAAAATATTAACATGGATGGAGTTTATAGATAAGAGTCATCAAACCACCAATGCACAGTAAAAATTGTGGTTATTATAAGCATCCATCTGCTTTTCTATAGCTTAATAAGTAGAGTTGTAGGCATTTAAAGCTGAGATGAACTTTATAGATCATTTAGTTCAAGGGCCTCAGAGGAAGAAACTGAGACCCAAAGAGTTTATAAGACTTGGACCTCAGTTTATGAAAAGCTCCTTAGCTACTTAAATCAGTGGCAAAACAGATAGCAGCAACAAGGTATCCTGTTTCCAGGCCTCTTTTCAGTGAACAATGCTCCCTGTAAGAGGTTTCATTCATTCTCACTGTGAGGAGACATCTCTATAGATATACTATGAACTTTAACTAAACCTAACTAAGGAACCTAACTAAAGAGACAAAGAGTTACTTATCCAGAATTTTATAAACCACCTTGGGGGAGTGGGGCACAGATTGTCTATCGATGCTTTACAAGACTTTTATGTAGATTTGAGGCATCAATTAACATTAGACTTGATTTTACTTTATTCTCAGTCTAGGTCTTTCTTGGGCTGGAAGAGACTCCAAGGCTAGGTTTTTAGACTACATTTAGACTACATTTTGCCAGAAATAAGGGAATACACACACACACACACACACACACACACACACACACACACACACACACACACACACACACACACACACACACACACACACACACACACATGCTTTTGAAATGCATGAAGATTCTCTGCTTCTAGGGAAGCAAAGTGACTTGGAGAATAAAGAGATGGATTCCAATTTAGGAAGACCCGAGGCTCAAACCCCATCCACAACACCTAATAACTATGGGACCAAGAGTAAGTCACTGAAACTCTCTGAAACTGTTTTCACATGTGCAAAATGGAGATAATAATGCCAGCTTCGCCTTCTTAATAGGGTTAGTGTGAGGCTTAGATACCATAATGTATGCAACCACTTTGCAAGCCTTAAAAAACTATAAAAATGCCATCTATTATTATGAGGTCTCCGAGGCAAGCCCTAGCTCCATGTATTCTCAAGAGAGAACTGCCAATCGTGCAGTTTAGAGAAGCATCCAAACGTCAGGGCTGGCAGAGGACATGGGCATCTTGCATGAAGTCCAAATTCCAATACATTGGGAAGCTTTGTTGCTTTTTGTCTCTGGTGGATAAAGAGATTCATTTCTCCCCTTTCCTTCTTTCAACACATAAGCACTGGTTTGTGGTCAGGTTTCTCTCTTTGTAATTAAAACACCAAATGTAAGCAGGACATTTATGCTCCCTCATATAATTCCATCCTCCCCTCAACACTTTTTTTCAAAGGACATGTAAATGCAAATGGACTATGGTGTGGCTAGGAGGCAGGGGGCCATAATTAAGATCCCTTTTTGTTTTTTAAATGGCTTATTAAAACACTCATGAAACCCATTGCACAAAGCAGAAGCCAAAACTCCTTTGCTGCTAAATGGAATGAAATGGATTTTTCAAATGTCACACTAGTATCCACTTAATAATACATTTTCCTATAGACAGGACAATAATATATATTTTAATCACTTTTCTACAGGCAAATAGATTGTATAGGAGCTGCCCTTCACTGGCACTTGGAAATTATGAATTTTTCAATAACCTTTTCTATTATTCATCCTGTGTTATTCCGTAACATTTCTGCATGAAGAATGTGCTTGCCAGACACTTTATGAATCCCTTCTATTATTTATTAATCAGCAAGGTGTCTCCCCCTCAACCCCCACCCCACCCTTCTGGAGAAAATTGGGGGGGCAAAGGAGGAAGACATGTATAGCTACATCCTAAGGTATTAATAATTCCATATCTCTAAGAGAAGCAGATCGAGCATCTCCTTTCTCAGTTCAACCTTGAGACCTTGTAGTGTGTTGGCTCAGGTGTTTTCCAATTCATGAAGAGGCAAGAGACTATTTTCTACCTTGAGAGAACTCCTTGGCTTTTAAAAGTTCATCAACTGCTAGGCCTCATGTTTCATTTCTAATTTGCTTCTGGGACATTCCAGAGAAAACACCTGGTCAGTAGAATTGTGATTAGGAGATGTGCTACTCATGCATTTGATTTCTTCTATAGCTACTGCTCACAATCTGATTATGATCGAATGGTTTTCATCTCTGTGCCTCAATTTCCTTAGCTTTAAAATGGACATCAATTTACTTGAGTTGTAAGACTAGGCAGTCTGGAAATTACATAGAGAATTCTATAAAGAACACTTCAGAATTCAGAGAAAATGTAGAAAGATTTGGATGAACAGATGCAATATGAAGTACATAGAACCAAGAAAACAAAGTGTAGAATAACTTCAACAATATAAATGACAGGATCATAATAAAGAAAGTGAACTCTGAGTGACTTAAAAACCAAAGAAGGTCCCAGAGAACAGATGTGAAATATGCAGCATCCTTCACAGAAAGAGGTAGGGGACTAGGATAGGATGATGCATACATTTTTGGCTATGGTCACTGATGAAGGTGTTTTGAATGTGTTTTTTTTGTCACAATCTGTGTGTGTGTGTGTGTGTGTGTGTGTGTATATGTGTGTTGTGTTGTGTGATTTGACTGTGTGTCATGAAAAAGATGATAAGTAAATCTATTTTTTAAAAGCTGGAGAAGGAAATGGTCAGCCACTCCAATATCTTCACCAAGAAAACTCAAATGAAGTCATGAAGAGTCAGACATGATTGAAACAACTGAACAACAAAAATTTATAGAAGATGTATTTTTGTGTGTAGTGGTGGGGCAATGGGGCTAAGTGACTTGTTTAAGTTCATATTATCAAGGATCTCAGGTTGAATTAAAAGTCATATTTTTTTAACTCCAGGGCCAGTGCTCTATACACTATACCACCCATATACCCTCTAAAGATGTATTTTTTAAGAGTCAGTGCAGAAGGATCTATCATGTGGTCTCTTCCAGGCCACACAGCTCCAGTTAAGCTGAGAAAAGGGGGGCAATATGTTTTAGTGGTGAGTCATTATGGCCATGAACTTTATCAAGGAAGAGCTATAATTGAACTATGAGGATGACTGGTACCCAAAAGAAGAATGTGGGTTTTCTATTAGCTAAAAGCTAACACCATAAAGCATACTGTAATATAGATAACAGGTCGGGGGTATTGAGAAGTAATCAGAAAGGGGAAAGGGGAAAGCAGAGGAATTCACTAGAGAGAAACAAACTGATCTACATCAGGGAGGAATCCAGTAGCAGAGAAAATCTACTGGCACTGTAAGAAGCAAGAAACAATATCAATCCACGAGATTGTGGTAACTAGGGTATAGAATGTTCTCTTTTATAAATTTTTATTTCCTCATTAATAAAATGTACATTTGACATATTATATCTATGTAAGAATGGAATTGGAAAGAATTTCCTGGCTGCTTCAGATAAGATACTTTCTCAAGGTTTCTGATTATGGCATCTCATTTCCACCCCATCCCATTTCACCCCAAAATTAACTTGGCCAGGAAGAAGATGGGGTTGTTACAATGGACAGAACATTGAATTCAAAGTCAAAAAGCATAAATTCATTTTTAGAATCTGCCACTTATTACCTTTGTGATCTCAAGAAAGTTATCTAATCTCACTAGGTTTTGGTCTGTTCATTTCTAAAATGAGGGGGTTAGGACTAGATAGACATCTTGGAATGTAATAATTCCATGTCTATACATACATATATCCTTACAGTGTGTCTCTTTGACATTCTTTTTTCAATTTCCTCTATGCTAATTTCCATTTATAGCTCTGACTTAGTTTTCAATTCAGGGGGAACCCTTGTAAAAATAGGAACCAAAAGATATCAGTAATATTTGAAGTAATGTTTGTTGACTGAATAATTGTAGTGGAATAAGACACATTGCTAACACTTAAATTTGCTAGTTGATATTTCAGCATTTTCCAAGACTAAAGACCAATGTGACAAAACATAGTATTTGCACTAACTTTCTTGCTGGTTGGGCAGGATGTTGTGCTGTCTTCTATGCTGATCTCTGCATTATCAAAGGAATGAGACAGTGATGAGATGCTTGCCTGTGATCTCAACCATCAGGTACATAGATAATTTTTCTCTGTGATGTACAGGATCACCACACATATACACACATCCATACATAGCATATGTGAACATACAACTTCACTCACACAATCAATACATTCATCACACATGCATGTATGCATATACCAAACACCTATTTTAAATGCATCTGTTTATATAAATAATAACCTCACACACATTACATATATGTGTATGCACACAAATATCCTATTCATGCACACATATATACATATATATCCTATACACACACACATATATATATGCATATGTATAGCTACCTCCACATAGCATTGATTTACAAGATTATCTGGATATTATCTTGCTACTTCTTTACCCCTTTCTTCTAAGTCTACAATAAAATGTAAGTTACTTACGGGCAGGAATTATTTGTTGCTGTTGTTATTTATTGTATTCAAAGAACCAGAGTACTTGCAAACATAATGGAGAGAGGATGGGAACTGTACTTTTCATTGGTTTAAGGAATAAGGAAATTCTTTTACCAAACTAGGTCATCTTATTTGCAACTCATAGTCTTAGAGAATATCCTAGACTACTAACAGGTGGAATCTATCTAGAGTCATCTTGTCAATATGTGTTAGAAACTGGCTTTGAGATCAGTTTTCTATTCCATATGACACCATAGGAGACATTTATTAAATGCTTCTCAAATCCATGAATTAAGCTAGTCCCTCATAATGTATTCCTGTAATGTAAGTACAATGAAATCTCTCATGACCTTGGACTTCCCTATTAGCAAAAGGGTTTCTCATGTGTAATTTTCCTAGCCCAAGGAGAAGAGATGATTCCATAAAAATTTTTCAGAGAACAGAATTTGACTGAAATGGGAAGGGGAGTTGATGACAGTTTCTGTTGTCACTGTGGGGTTGGGCTGACATCAGATTGAATGACACCGGTTCCCCCCCATCCCTTCTCACCCCACCCATTTGCCTCAGGAGTTGTCAACTTTTATATTTTTATACAGAAGCAAATAGCCATTTTCTTTTTTTGACTGGCAGCTTCCACGAAGCTAAAATCCAGAAAAGCCTAACTAGAGAGAGGCTAGATTTTATGTAACTTCTCTGAGGTTTGTGACCCATTGAGTTTTAGTCTCCTTACTGCCTAATAAGCTATTCTGTTTCTGCTTTCAATTCTTCATCCAACAAGGTCAATCCATCCTTCTCCATCCCTAACCTTGAGTGCTCCCCTAGAGATCTCCAGGCTTCACCTTGGGCCTTCCTTAGCTACTGGCCCTGAAATCTTCCCACCAAGACAGAGTAGCACCAGTAAGACCCTCAAACATGAGATACAAAGCTTTTTGCCAATCCCTATCTTCTTCCTCCTCAAAAGCTCTCTCCTTTTTACAGCTGATTGCAGATCTGAACCTTTGGGATGCCAAAGGGATTGTCTTGGGAAATAGATGCCTCCACTCTTTAATCTCAGCCAAGTCTACTCCAGTCAGCTCTTCCAAATATCATTTATTCATGTGTGTTTTAGAGACAGGAGGGAATGCACTAGCCTGTGATGGAGATGTCATTTGCAAAATAATAATAATGTCCCAGCTGATGAGAGGCAAACACCCCCAGGGGTCAGTCCTGCTAAATTATACATCTTTCTTAACTATTTAGCTTGTGAGGATACACGAGCAAAGTATTTAGACTAATTTTAGGGTCTATTTTTTCCATCTGTATGAACCGCTCAGCACTCTTGAATGTAGAATCTGTATTCCTAATTGGATCTCATCAAAGCTTTCTCTTTGCCTTCAGCTGGTGTAACCACTGTGCAATGTGGAGGGAAGTTACAGATTTCATCAGATAATTAAGCTGGTGGGACACGGCTGGGCTGCAGTGGTGACTATGTGATCCTCTCTTTACCCCATGCAGAGGTCTAAACAGAGTCGCAGGCTTGGCCTTATAATCCAAAGCCCCAGATACTTCGTGTTGTGGCCTTTCCTATCTGAAAGGGTATAAGAAGAAATCAGACAATGAGGGAGAGGTGGTAGGCAGAAGGACAGGCAGGAGTAAAGCATTTAACAGGTAACTGGGGAGTGGGCAGCTAGGTGGCCCAAGGGCTAGAGAGCTGGGACTTAGAACCAAGAAGTCTTCAGTTCAAATCCTACCTCAGATACTAACTAGTTATGTGACCCTGGGTAAATCTCCTTACTTCTTAACTTCATCTGTAAAGTGGATATCATAATATCATCTATTCACAAATTGTTAAGTGAGGAGCAAATTAAATATATCTTATTTAAAGAGCTTCATAAATATTGAAGTATATATAAATGCTAGTTATTTTTATTATTGCTATTATCCCTTGCTTCACCTGATGGAGAGGAGCAAGTAGCAGTCAATTAAATTTTGGACTTGGAATCAGAGAAAAACTGGATTTGAATCTCCTTTCAGATTTTCCCTGGCACTGGGCAAATCACTCACAACTTCTTTCAACTTGTTTCTACAACAGACAAATGTGAACAAATATAAAAAAAATGTAAGAAAATGGAATGAAAAATAATTCATTAGTGATTTCTCCATGACAAAAGCCTCTGCTTTCAAGGTGCTCATATTCTGAACAGGGGAGATCACATAGAAAACAGGGCTCACTTCACATCCAATTTTCACATATGGGAAATTCGAGTAATTCTTGGGTCATGACAAGGAAAGTAAGAGAAAATTTGGCAGGTACTTGACAACCTGAGGAGCAATGATAGTTGCTGTTGTCATTAGTCAATTATTTTAGTTATATCTGACTCTTTGTGACCCCATGTGGGGTCCTATTGGCAAAAAAATTTGGAGTAGTTTGCCATTTCCCTCTATAGCTCATTTTACAGATGAGTAAACTGAGGCAAACAAGTTGAAGTGGTCATACAACTCCTAAATTTCTGAGATTAAATTTGAACTCAGGTCTTTTTCAGGTCCAGTGCTCAATCCACTGTGCCATCTAGCCACCCCATAGGGAATGGGATGCTGGGATGCCTCCAACAATAGCAGGGAAGTGAGGTTCAGTCTCTAGTTCAGAGTGGGTGTAAAGCACTTGGTGGGAAATAGGCAATGGGATAGTGGTGGTTGTTTTGGAGAGAGGAAAGTCTATGGTTTCCCTCAGCAGGTGGTTGTGGTTGGACTCAGTATTTGGGTTGGGATCAGGAATGGGCCCTAGAGTCCCTTCGGTGATAGTATTCCAAAATACAAATGTTAATGTGCTATATACATGTCAGATATCAATATTATCCTCATCTCTGGCAAACTGAGAAACACTATGAACTCAATACTTGACCTTCAATGACATGTCCTCTAATTCTTCTGTCTTTTTCCATGCTGAAAAGTAACAGTTTTCCAGAAAGAGGATCTCTAATAGACTTGACTATTTTGAAGGAAATCAATCCCAATATTAAAACATCTAATTCAAAAACATATCAACAAACAAAATATTAATAGCTTAATATGTAATTAGCTCTTTACAATTTAAGTGAATTCTTCACAAAGGTAGATAGTACAAGTATTATTGTCACCATTTGCCCATTGTTGCAGAGAAAACAGGTTATTTAGAGAGACATATTGACCTTCCTTTGGTCACATAGCCAATAAATTTTGGAATTGAGTTTTGAAATCACATAACATGACTCCTAAGTTTATGTTCTCTCCATTAGCAGTGGTTCTTAACTTGATGTCCATGAAACTGTTTTTTTTTTACTTATTTTGATATGTGTATTTTAATTTAATTGGTTTCCTTGTCAATTCTATGCATTTTATTTTATTTATTTAAAAATATTATTCTTAGAAGGTAGCCCTGGGCTTCACCAGATCACTAACGGGGTCCAGGACACATATAAGGTTAAAAACTCCTTTTTGACTATAGCATATTGAACTAATTGAAAGTTCATCCTGAGATCTAATTTACATCCCCCCTTCCTGCCTAGTGTCCTACTTTCTTTTTTAGCTATTAAAAAGGCATTGCTAGTTCTCTCCCTTCAGGATCTTCTGGGAAGAATAATGTACCCCAAAGGACACACAGGAGCAAAGAATCCTTTATCTCCCCTACTCTCAACTCCAACAGGAGTACTAGCAGTTGGAATAAAGAATTCCTCGGGGGTTACCCAGTAGTCAACAGGCCAAGTCCCACTGGCCTCTTCACATAAATACTCTCACACCTGGTGAGGCTACACAAACACAGAAACTTCACACCTGTCAGGCTGAAGGCTGACAAGACCATGTCCTCTGTTCCCTGGTTTGAGATAATTCTGAATGCATAGCTCCCAGCTGCCTTTCTGCATGATATGCCATAATACCACTATCAGCCAAGAGCTAAGCCCCGGAAGAGCCTGGTTATTGCAGAGGGAGAGGAGATTAGCAGGGCAGGAGGGTGGTCCCTCTCTCTGTTCTCCAAACCTGATGAAGCAAAGTCCAAGAACTAGCAGGAGGTAAGAGAGATGAGGAAAGGGCAGCTGCAAGGGATGGGGAGATGTAATGAAAACAACTCCAGTGGAGGCAGGTCTGCTCTTCAGCTGCTACATCCCTCCACTCAGTGGAGAGGAAAAGGAACAAAAATAAATAATAGTTTGTTTCTTGCTAGATGTTGGGGCACATTTCCTGCCAAAAGTGCCCCTCTTGAGGGCAATGATTTGACACCTAGGCAAGAGAGAGCGCTGGGAGAACAGGACAAGATAAAATTGCAAGTGACAGCTGAGCCTGTGTCTGCAATTACAATGCATTGTAAACAAGGGGAATTGCAATTGCGGCTGCCAGGCATGGCCAGTGACTGACAGGGACAGCGTGCTATCAGAGACGATGGCAGACTTCTCCCACTGCTCAGAGCTGGGAGGAGTGGGAGGGAGAAAGCTAAGGGGTGGGGGTGGGGGTGGGGGCTGCCAGCAAGGGAATGGGGAGAAATAGAGAGGGAATGAAAAGAGAAGAAAGAAAGAAAGACAAGGGAGGATTGATGAGCAGCATCCAGAAGGAAGAGAGAAGAAGATAAGGAGTAAAGAGAACTCCCTGTGACAAAGAAAATTAAATGGATTCAGAAATGATGGTCTGATCACACACACTTCCCTATCCCCAAACACAAATAAATTGTGAGATTTATACTTCCTTAAATAGCATATCCTTTTATCTAGCTAAAAACAGGTTGAAGAGAAACTATTAGATTCCAGTTCTGTTCCCTATTACCTGTGTGACCTTAAACAAGTCACTGCATCACTTTGTGCCCCAATTTTCTCCCTATCTCTAACATGTGTTTAGCTTTAAGGTAGGTATCTCATTTTCTTCAGGTACCACAAGAGAGGATTGAATTAGATAGCCCCTAGGGTACCTTCCATCTCTTAAGAACCTATCTTTATGAGGCTTTTGCAAATAAGTCAAATTTAAAAGGAATTTTCCAGAAAAAAGAAGGAAATATCTATTCCCTTTATCTTTGATTCTAAACTCCTTTGGTTGGATTCTTCTAGGCATCTTAAAGGCTAGAAAGATGTAGTGCACTACAGATTCAGATATTGACTCAGAGATGGGGGCTTGTGTCTATCAAATGAGGGTGTACAGTCCGTAAGGAATAAACTGTTCCCTGAAAAACATTGATGACTTTACAAAGATGTCTCCTGTATATCTAGTGCTGTGCTCAGCAAAGAATGATAGAAGCCACTCACTGCCTTCCAGGAGTTTAAAATCCAGTTGGGGAGACAAAATACATGTACAAGAAATGAGTGGAGAACAAAATAAGTGGAGCATGTGATCAAGTGTGAGATTATGTGGTGCACAATAAATATTAGTTAAATGAATGAATTGTCCCATTAGGGATCTGCAGCCCATCTCATTAGGGGCTTCATAGACAAAGGTTGACTCCTCCTGTTTAGAATTAATAGTCTGTGCAGGGAAGAGAAGGAGTCTCAATAGGGAGTAGACTGCAGTTGGCTCCAAGCACAATATTCATCTTTTCATTCATTCATTCATCTGATATTTTCACAGTACCTACTATGTGGATCTCTGCAATCATTTGAAGAAAGGAAACAAATATTGATTAAGTCCTTACTATGTGTCAGACACTATCCTAATTATTCTATAAAATAAAACATATTAGGAAAGGGCAAAGCAAAGAGATGACTTAGTCTGTAGAAGATTAATGAATGGATGAAATGTATACAGTATTTTATAAATATATCTTTTTTTTCTTTACAATAAGATTTTTTAGGTTTTTTGCAAGACAATGGGGTTAAGTGGCTTGCCCAAGGCCACACAGCTAGGTAATTATTAAGTGTCTGAGGTCACATTTGAACTCAGGTACTCCTGACTCCTAGCTGCCCCTACAATAAGGTTTTGAGGTAGACAGTTTAAGTATTATTATCCCATTTTGCATATAAAAAATTTAGAGTTGAACCTGAAAGCCTTCAGTGTCCCTTAACTCTTTCCTGAAATTCTGTCATTTTGAATAAACCAGGTTACTTACCCAAGGCTCCAAAGTTTTTAAATGATAGATCTAGTATCTTAAATCCTGATAGTCTAACTCTAGATTCAGTGTACCATTCACTGTACCCCAGAAAGTTTACCATTAATGAAATTCATAAAAGTTCTTAAATAGAAAAAGGGAAGTAGATGCTTCCATTTTAATTATTACTGCTCATACCACTTAGGTGAAGAGGGAGTCACTAAGTATATTAGCTTTCTGGTAAAATGGTAGACCAGTTGGCCGTTTGTTATCATTTACCCTGTTGATATGTCCTATGTCTTTCCAGACAAGTGTATATATTTTCTAAGTAGTTGATCAGGATGAGGGCTATAATCTAGAGCAGTGTTTTTTCTTCCATATTAAGCTAAAAGGCTTATATGTTATTGAACTCACAACTCTGGTCTGAGTTCTACATGGAAACCAACAACTAAGTTGTGTTGGAGCAAAAAGAGTCCATATAATCAACATCAGTAGATGACCACACTCTTTGAGCAACTCAACCAAGTAGCTCATGGACCCAGAGGAAAGACAGCCAGTGTGGCCCTCCACCATGTATCACTGCTGCTCAGACTCAACTTCATGGTCTGTCAGCAGCAGATATAGCAGGCAGGCCCAAGGGGAGATTTCAGTGAACGGAATCAGCAGGGACTCCATACGCAGCTTGTCTCAGCTGGAAGTCACTTGTTACAGATCTTGCCTCCCAGTGGACAGTTTCCCCATCCCCTGGGGCCCTTCAGCACATTCAGCTGAGCATTCTGTTTTGGAGATGAGTGAATGATGTGGAAGGGATGGGGGTCTGGAAGCAGTGTAGCATGACCTAAGCTGAAAGAAGATGGAGGGGTTAGGGGCAGAGATAGAGAAGTCATTTGAAGACTTAACAGCTGAGTTGGCAAGAAATTTCCCCAAGAAGTTGAAAAATTGGCTAACTCAACTTGATGCAACTGCCTCTCCAGAAATGGACTGACTTAAACTACCAACAAAGACTTAGTTTGGTTCATTTAACCTGTTCATTTCTTGTGTTACCTTGGATTTACCTGCTGCTTCCTTCAAAGAACTCAGAATGCTTCAGAGATATTGAACATAATTAAAGAATGAAACATAGAGACCATTTAGTCCAATCTCTTTTATTTCACAGATGTAGAAACTAAGACTGAGAGAGGACTAACCTGACCATGGTCAGAAGCTATATTTGAACTCGGGCCAACAATGTTCATTTTGTCCTCCTGCATTTAACCAATATTGATGGAGAACCTATTTTGTATAATGCATTGTTCTAGGTAGGTTAGGTTCTCTGTGTCTGTGTGTGTATGGGGGTTGCTGGGGGGCAGGTTGGACAGAGAGGAATGAGAAATAGTAAATTTTGAAGGAATGTTAACCTTTGTAGAAGGGAAGCTGTTTAAAGTCAAAAAAGGAAAAAAAATGCAAGACCAGTAGATACCCCTTTTCTATATACACCTGGTACCTATTCAGTCATTTCCAAGTAATTAATTCTTCTGGCTTTAGAGCAGCAGCCCATTATAAGACGTTTCCTCATTATATATAACCAAATGTTGCCATTTATGGTCAGAAAAGGGGTTGGGTTTTTGTGAAGTGGAATTGGAAGTAGGCAGAGAATATCTGCCTGTGCTCTAGGAATGGGGTCTTCATTGACCAGTCCTCCTCATTATAACTATAATACAAAGGATTGATATAGTCAGCATTTCTATTGGGATGCCAACTAGAGGTGGTAACAATGAACAGCCTTGTAAAACCCCTGATTTTATTGGAAAACCTTCTAGTTTATCTCTCCTAAACAGAATGATTAGCTTTTGGCTTTAGGAATATCCACTTTATAATTTTAAGAAAGTGTTCATTTATTTTGTTTTCAAATATTATTTAAAAAGCAATAGAGAGGGGCGGCTAGGTGGTACAGTGGATAGAGCACTGGCCCTGGAGCCAGGAGTACCTGAGTTCAAATCTGGTCTCAGACACTTAATAATTACCTAGCTGTGTGGCCTTGGGCAAGTCACTAAACCCCATTTGCCTTGCAAAAAAAAAAACCTAAACCCCGCCCCCCCCCCAAAAAAGCAATAGAGAGAGCCATAAGTAGAATGGATCTGGTACACATCCTAGAGAGGCAAATATATCTAATACCCTCAAGTTCAATAAACACAAAGAGCCTAGGTACTGTTTGACGAAAGTACCTTACACCTTGCACCAAGATAAGCTTCAAATGGATAAATGAACTAGATATAAAAGGTTACAACATTAACAAAATTAGAGAAACATGGGGGGGATTATTTATCAGATCTATGTATAAGAGAAAGTTTGTGACCATACAAGTGAGAGAGAGGAATACAGAAGGTAAAATGGATATTTAGGGTACATCAAGTTTAAAAGGTTTTGCACAAACAAATCCAATAAAGCTAACATCTCAAGAGAAACAATTAGCTAGGAAAAAAAAAATCTTTGCAACGAGATTCTCTGATAAAGGTCTCAGTTCTGAGATAAATAATGAATTGATTCAAATGTGTAAGAATAAGAATCATTCCCCAAATGATAAATAATCTAAGGATATGAACAGAAAATTTTTAACAGGAGAAATCTGATCTATTTCTAACTGTATGAGAAAATGCTCCAAAATAATGACTAATTAGAAAAATGCCCATTAAAGCAATTTTGAGTTTCTACTTTTCAACAATCACATTGGCAAAGATAACAAAAAAGTAAAATGATAAAATTTTTCAGTTTTGAAACATTTATCAATGCATCACTGTGGTTGAGGGGTCATATGTCAATCAAGAAAATAATAAATCTATGGGAAAAACTGGTACATTTGTGTACAATTATTGATCTATGAATGGTTACAATAATTCTGAAAATTAATTTGAAATCACAAACAAAACAGTGTGTACTCTTTATTCTAACTATTCCATTGCTAGGCTCATACCTCAAAATGTGAAAGAAAGAGGAAAAAATAACACAAAAATGTTATTTCTAACAGTTATTTTTTCATGACCAAAACCATCTAGAAACTAAAAGGATGTCCATCGCTTGAGAACTAACTGGATAAATTATGGTATATGAATGTGATAATTACTAAAATGAGGGAATAAATGATTTCAAAGAGACATAGAAATATATATATATATACACATATAAACAAATGACGTAGAAGAATCAGAAAATCTACACTAATATTAATATTAAAAACAAACATTTTGAAGACTATATATTTCTGAAGAATGAAGTGAGCAGAGAAAGGAGAAAAATGCATATAGTAGAAATTTTTTTTAGGTTTTTTTTTTGCAAGGCAAATGGGGTTAAGTGGCTTGCCCAAGGCCACACAGCTAGGTAATTATTAAGTGTCTGAGGTCAAATTTGAACTCAGGTACTCCTGCCTCCAGGGCTGGTGCTCTATCCACTGCGCCACCTAGCTGCCCCTAGTAGCAATATTGTTAAGACAAACAACTTTGAAAATTGTAAGAACTTAAGAAATTAATATTTAAATGATTCCCCCTAAGTATCAAAAGTTTTAAGTTTGGAATTGGACTGGACTGGACTCAACACTAAAAAATATTGATTCTTTCTAACATACCAGTCTTGTTTGGCAAGTAAAACCCTTAAAAATCTGGAATAATCCTGCATGTTCACAATTATAAAAATATTACTCTCTTTAATGCATTTTTATCTCTAAAGTGGCCTCATTTTTATTATGCACATACAATATTCATCTCTTTTTCTTTTGCCTTTGCTCATGTTGTCCTCTGTGCCTAGAATGTTTTTCCTTCTCAGTTTGCCCACTTAGAATCCCTATATTCCTTTGAGGTTTAGGTCAAATGCCACTTCAGGAGCCATGAGTACCTTTTCCTGATCCTTTCATCTGCTAGTGCCTCACCCCCAGGGGTGTGCTAGCAAATGTCTAACAACTGATTTTCTAGAAAAAAAATCTATGCAAAACACACTTTAATCTTCATTATTGAGATTTTCATTACCCTTTCTTCAAGTCTAGGGACAATGAAATATTTGCCTGTTTCTAAAGTTTAAATGCTCATGCTGGAAATATAACAACTGGTTCTCTATATATACCTGTGGCACTATAACACTGAAATGACCTCACATTAACTTTGCATTTAATTATATGTGTCACTTTCTGTGATAGAATGTAAGCTCCAGGAAGATAGTATATTTTATTTTTTCTATCCTTCTATATAGCACAGTAGCTGGCACTCAGAAGCTACTTAATAGATATTTGTTGGTTGATTGATTGATCAAGTTACCTTCCTAATGAGACAAAAATCTCTGCCCATAGGATATTTAGAGATTTGTGTGTGAAGCATGAAAAAGAAAATAACCCTACAAAATATTAAATAATCAAGGACTAAAATGAAAATTTGAATTATGAGCAAGTGTAGAGATGTATGGTGCAGGCAGATCATTTGAGTTGTCATTCAATCAAAAATATCTAATGAGTCTTAAGAGTTATGTGATGAAATAGATATTTTGGATTTATATTTTTACAGGATTTGAAGCCAAGAAAGAACTTTGTCATATAGTCCAACTTTTTCGTTTTACAGATGAGGAATCTGAAGTACAGAAAAGCAAGTTAAATGACATAAGTAAAATATTTTGTGAACTTAAAATGACATCAGAGTTATTAAGATTATTAAGTGACTATACAAGAACCCACAGGTAGTAAATAACACAATCAAGATTTGAACTCAGGTCTCCTGACTTAAATTCTAATGTTTTACCTACCAAACTATATACAGTCTTAACCTTTTATAGAATAATAAGACACAATATTTTGATTTTATGATACTCTTCCTTCTCTTATTTTTCCCTAATTCCCTCCCTTCAAAATATAAAAAGTATAAGGCAGATAATTTTTGTTTTAGGGGACTGGGGGACAGGAGTTCCCTGTCTCTCATAGAATGGAAGAATAGGTACTACTCACTGACTTGATTCTAATACTGATTGATGCAGATACTATTCTACTCTGTTTTGTTCTAACCTTGTGCCTTCTTAGGCAACCTGCTGGTCCTCTATTCACAGGGTCTCACCTAGTATAGTGATACCAGATGAACTAAGTACCTGGTCAGCTTTAGTCCTACTGTAGCTCAGAACTCCTGAGCTCACGTAATTCATCTGCCTCTGCTTCCTCCAGTTATAGGGATTGTAAGTATGGACCACTACTCCCTGCAAAACACATTTGTTTTTCCATGTACAACCTATATCAGTTTATTTATGGTCCTGGGGAGATGGTAGAAAGGAAAAGTGGTGGGGAAATATGGAACTCAAAATCTTGCAAAAGGATGAATATTGAAAACTATTTTTTTAATTTTAGAAAAGTTTATTTATTTTGAGTTTTACAATTTGCCCCCCCATCTCACTTCCCTCCCCCATTTCCCCACAGAAGGCAGTTTGCTAGTCTTTACATCATTCCCATAGTATGCATTGATCTAAGTAGAATGTGATAAGAAAGAAATCATATCTTTAAGGAAGAACATATAGTATGAGATATAGCAGAATTACATAATAAGACTTTTTTAAAAATTAAAGGTAATAGTCCTTGGTCTTTGTTCAAACTCCACAATTCTTTTTCAGAATACAGATGGCATTCTCTATCACAGATATCCCAAAATTGTGCCTGGTTGTTACCCTGCTGATATGAGCAAGGCATCTTCCACAAAGTGCCAGTCACCAGCAAACAGACGGGTCAAGGTTAAAGACCGGGAGAATTTGAGACAACTCCCTGCATGGGGAGAATGGAGTCTGGTTTCCATCCCGAATCTAAGGAGATGTTGAAGAGAGGATGGTGATTCTAGGTGAATGGTACATAGGAAGAAATTCAAGAAAATTAGCATCAACCCAATGGGTGGGTAAGAGAAATGGAGACAAAAATTATACTGGGTCTATAAGAGGGATATCTGAGATAATATGGGGAAAATTATAGCAAATAACTTTTTCATTCCTTGAAAAAGATTCTCATACTAATTAAGTATTATTGGTATAAGGAGACCCCTGTCTTTTACTTAACCACTAGAATGAATGGAAGTTTATCTGTTCTAGCCTAGAGGCAAGGAGACAGATTAATTGACCTGGAAAAGTCACTTCTAACCTTGGTAATCTGATGATCATTGGCAATGGTATCTCTATACCCAAAGGTGATAACAATTTCTACTTCTATTGTGTGAAATATAAAATGATGATTTTTTTACTCTAAGAGTGGGCAAAGATTAGATGATCCCCTTTCGAAGTTCAGAGATCCGTCCCCTCCTGGAAGTCACTGCTATCTCCCTTTCCCCTTAGCAAAAAAGCTCCGTCATTGACCCAAGCTGTGTCTCCCAATGTGGGCCTCCTGACGCAGGAACCTGTGAGAACTTGTCAATCGCAATCAACTGCTGAGTGTGGGTTCCCCCAGCAGAGCTGGCCATGCCAGCTGGTGGGAATGCTGCCAAGACAGCAGATCTGATGAGAGAATTCTCAATCACATTTACATGTGCATGGTTCAAAAAAAAAAATAGGAAAGGAAGGGGAGGGGGAAAAACCCCTCCGGAATCCAAAAAGAAAGTCACTAACTAACTCACAAAGAAAAAGAATCAGCTACAGATTTTCCTCAGATGTTCTCAAATTGCTGTCCTTAAAACTCTGCTTTCCTCTCTTCCTCCTCCTCTCATCCATCCAATCGTCCCAAGAAAGTCTCTAATTTGGACTTAATTTGTGCCTTAGTTGCAAGAACAAAACAGAGCGTCATTGCAGCTTTTTCTTTCCCCCCTGCTCCCCCCATGCCCTCTCAGCAGCTGCACTTCCTCAATGGTCTGTTAGAGCTCTTTTCTCTGCTATCATTTCCCATTCTGTACTCAACTCATCCTTTCAGCACCAGGTCCAACGTGACCCTGCTGGGGGCGGAAGCCAGACTCCATTCTCCCATGCAGGGAGTTGTCTCAAATTCTCCCTGTCTTTAACCTTGACCCGTCTGTGTGCTGGTGACTGGCATTTTGTAGAGGATGGCCTTTCAGGGAAGCTAAATGCCCCTGCCTGAGTCTAAGAAAACTCTTGCCAACTTATAGACTTAGTGGGCATCTTGCCAAGACCCTGAGAGCTGTAACAAATTTGTATATTTATATCATTTCTCAAATCAAAAATAAACAGTTTTGACGCTCATTCCCAATTGAATCCTCCTTGAAAGACAGATGGGAGGATTTGATATCTTCTGTTTACAATAGGGAGATCAGGAGTCAAGGGTCTTGGGTTCTATTCTCAGCTACTGTCCTGACTTGATCTACAGAAGTCTCCTCTGTCTCCTCACTTCACACTCCAGAGGATCATTAATCCAATTCCCTTCTTGTCTCCCCTACCTCTTTCTCTCCATGGATGGGTGTTCTGAGGCTATGCTAATTAATCTTTGTAAATTGCTATGTGATCCTGGGATAGAAAGGCAAAGTATTATTAGAAATTGCTGGCTGGGTAAGTTAGTTGGCCATAAAAGCCGGCTGTTGTTCAGCTCACTTCTCATGCTGCAATTACGGGGAATGGTTGCAGATGGTTTTATATGATAGGAACATAACACGACCTTAAGAAAAGTAGGAGTCTGGGACTTGGGGACACAAATTCAGCAATGTTGGGTGGGCAGCAGCAAAATGGGCTGCAGCAAGTTAAGCTAATCAGTTTTATTGCTGAAACTTTTTTTTCCTGTCTCAATGAATTGTGATCCTATAATTTAGAGGGGTCCTTGATTTGTATAATGATGGAGGGTGTTGCTTTCTGCATCATTTTTCACAATTCTTAGAATATATAAAAAATAATCTCTTCAAAATGGCATTTTGCACTTGCTAAGAATAGTCATGTCTTTCCACCTTCCCATGACCTGGGGATATAGGAAGTTTTTGTACCATCTCCCTGGGAATCACTACTGAAAGAGGTAGTTTGTAGTTTTGTAGTGCTTTTCTCCTTATGGAATTGTGACATGTTAGAACTAACTAGGATTGCAGAAATCTGATTCCCTTTTGTTTTTTTCAGGTAAGGAAACTGAGGCCTAGTGAAGTAACTTGCTTAAGACTATATGACAGTTAGAAAATAGAGTGAGGAATTAGAAAGTGGAAGAAATAAGTACATATCATGTACTAGCTGTGTGACCTTGGGCAAATCACCTCACATTTCTGAATTTTACTTCCTTTATTTGTCACAAAGGTCCTACCCTAAACTTGTGAGTTGCTTCATGAAATACTAACACATGTTTTTGTCATATTTACTTAAAGGATTTCCATGCCATTAGAAGTTTGGAAGGAATTTCAGAGGCTCAAGACTTTGGTCAAGAACTTGAACCTCACCCCATGGGTTCTATTTCCGTCAATTTATTAAGATTTGGTCTTAAATCCCAATCCTGGCTCTCTCTCTTGAAGGTTTTGGGTGAGTGAAAATGGAGTAACATCTCTCTGTTTCCAGTTCCCCATCTGTGAAATGCTGATATTAATCCACGTGGATATTAATCCCCCTCCTAGGATATTTAGTGGAATAACTAATTAGTGTTTAAAGAAAGCACTTTGAGCACTGAAAAGCCTGCTGCATGAAGGTAAGGCATGATTATTCTTCTGAACAGTACTTTTCCAGGGTGATTTTTTTTTTTGCAGAGGCATATGACCTTCAGAAGAAAAATACCCAATTATGGTGGTTTGTTTATTATTTCATGTTAAAACATTGTTAACACAGACGATTTGCCTTAATTTTTTATGAAGAAGATATCTTAGACAGATTTAATATTTTAATAACTATTTGCTGCAAGGCTAAAAGAACAGAAATTGGAAGGGGAGGAGGCTCATCTGAGATGGCCAAATCCTTTTGAGAGGACTTTGATCCAAGGGACAGAGAATGCTCTGAAGGCCATCTGCTGGGGTGGCATCTTTTTATTTCAGAGGTGGATTCTATTTTGGAAAGTTCAAAGGGAAAATAATCAATTGTGTTGAAATGCATGTCAGTCATAGATGAACTCCCCCACTCCTATACAAGCACACTCACATCACTCAAATTACTGTATAAATATACCATAATGACTTCTGGAAGTCCAGTCACAAGGGTGAGAAGGATAACTGCCAATGAGGAGAGAACAAATTTGCATTTACGCAGCAGAATTCTAAAACCATTGTTCTAAGTTCTTTTTATTTAGAATGAAGAGAGTCCCTGAATATTTGAGTTTAAGCAAAGCATTATGACAAAGTAAACAGTTTTGGAAAAGAAAGATATTTTATAAAAATTTTAATTTCACAGTGGTTAGCAATGGACTCTCTGATTGGGCAATGGGCATTGGCTTTAGAAGAGAATTTTTAGCTAGGAGATGAGGGATTATTGAACCAGAGACTTCCCAAAGGCAAAGTGAAAGGGCAGGAAGAAAGCACACCTACCTTACTCCTTTTTCTCAGTCTTCACCTCCCATGAACTGTCTGAGAAGGGAAGAAGAATTGAAGCCAACAGTAGGTTGGAAATCACAAAATATCAGAGGTGCTCTCATACTTAAAATTATTTGCAAAAGGGGAAGGAACTGAATCTGATAATCCAATTCTTCCTTCAAATACACCTTTCAAATACTGCATTCTCACACAATCTTAGATCTGGAGTTAGAAGGGACCTCACTGGCCATCAATTTCAGTCCCTTCATTTTAGAGTTAAAATGAGAAACAATGCCTTAGGAACTTGTCTAAAGACACACACACACACACACACACACACACACACACACACACACACAAACACGGTAAGCATCAGGATTTTGAATCTAGATCTTCTGACTCTTGAACTAGTAGCTCTTGATCCCTGTTGTCTCCAGTTTTTGCAACATCTTCCTGCTCTACCCCAATTCTTATTTTTTTTATATCAAGTAGTACAGTTCAGTAGAAACAATGGTGGCTGAGAAGTCAGAGGACCTGGTTCAAAATCCTAACTATCATCTGAGTGAACAAATAAAGCATTTATTAAGTGCTTGCCATGTGCAAAGAACTATACTATTCTTTGAGGATGTAAAAAAGAAAGGCAGCACCATGCTTTCAAAGCAACGTCTTTCCCCCTTTATTTTTGCTGTTCTGTTTTCAGGCAAATATGTCTTGTTTCGGAGGATCTTTGGAGAAGCTGGAATTTTCTGACCTACTCTGCCATCTTCCCAGAATCCCTCCAAAGAGCTCACATTCTAATGGGGAAACAACACATATGGGAGGTTTCAGCTATAAGTAAGATGGAAAGATCCCATGTTCTTTAGGATGAAGCAGCAAAGCAAATGGGAATACATCTTCTTTAATGTTATTCCCATCGATAAAAATATTAGTGTCTAATATTAAACTATTTGACAGTGCCAAGGACTTTTGTTCTTTGGTACCTGTGACTGCAGCACCTGACAGAGCAGTTGCCAGGCTGCCTCTCCACAGAGGTGGCTTTCCTGGATGATATTGGAGGGCATTGAGCTGGAAGCATCGCTGTTCCCAAGGTTCTTGGGTTGAGGATCTGATAAAGTGGCAATTGTGGTTTGACTTGCCCAGCATATGCTGCTTCCCATCTCTTTATCAGGATGTCTTGCCGATTTAGCTAGTCACTAAATACATGTGACTTTAAATAAATCACAACTTCTCTAGGCCACAGTTTTGCATCTGTAAAATCTATAAAATGAGGGGGTTGGACTATGACCTTTGAGGTTCCATGCAACACTCAATCCAGGTTTCTAAATCAAGATTGAATGTTCATTTTAGCCATATTTTACCCTGCATAGAAATAGTAATGAGGCAGGGGAGGGGCTTACACTATGTTTTGCTCCAGGACCCCTGTGCTCTGCCATCCTTAGGACTTGGCTCAGATCACCGAACTATTCCTTCAAAACGGCAAGACCAATTCTGTGGTTGGAGGGAATTTCTTCCATCTTCCTTACTGCTTCAGCATGAAAGTATGACTAAGTGACAAGCCCCAAGATCTCAAAAATGATTGACAGAGTATGAAGCAGAAGGAGATTTGACTTTTTGTTGTTTTCTTTCAGATGCGTCAGAAGGAGAAACTTGCAGTTAGGCTATGACATGATACCAAAAATGCAGATCAAGTAAGAAGATATGGTAAAAGAGAATTCTGCAAAAGTAGAGCAGCTTAGAAGAAAGTGTGCTGGCTCTGAAGTCAGAGGATCTGTATTCAAATGCTAACTCTGCTACTTAATAGCATGTGGATCTTTCTGATTCTTAATAGCAAGCATTTAAATAGCAAATGAAGTTAAGAAGCATTTATTAAGCACCTACTATGCATCTGGCATTGCCTGGAAATGCAATGAAAGGTAAAAATAGTCCCTGTCTTTGGGACCTTACAATCTAATGGGGGAGTTAACATGCAAATAATTTTCTATAGACAAGACAGATATAAGATACCTTGGAGGAATCCAAGAAGAAAGGCACTAGCATGGCTGGTGACCAAGAAGGACTTATTGTAAACAGTAAGACTTGAAGGTAGAGACACCTTGTTAAGATATCCAAAGCCTTCCAGGCATGGGAGACAGCCAGTGAAAATGCAGAGAGTTGAGAAGTGAAGTATTAATCATAGGAACAGCAAGGAGTGCAGTGCATGAAGAAGGAATGAGACAGAAGACTTTCCATTAGACTGGAGAAATAGAAGCAAGAGGCCAGACTATGAAGAGTCCAAACAGGGTTTTCTATCTGATCCTGGAGGATCCTGAAAGGAGCCATTGGGGTTTACTGACTAGGAGCTGCAACTTAGGATGATCACTTTGGTAACAAGGTGAAGGATGCATTGTAGTGGGGAGATACTTAAGACAAGCCGACCAACTAGTAGCATACTGCAACTTTCTAAGCATAACATGAGGAGGACCTTAACTAGTGAGGTGGCAGTGTCAGAGGAGAGAAGGGGAAAAAGTAGAAATGATAGGACTGATCAATAGAGTAGCTAAGGGAGGAGGGAGAATAAGCAGTTGAGGTTGCAAGCCTGCATGACTGGGGGGATGCCAGTACCACTGACATTAATAGATAAGTTAGGAAGAAGGAAGGTTTGGAAGGAAGATATATTTGGTTTAGCTTAGTAAGAAGGAGGAGAGGAGATAAAGCATTTTCATGGTACTTCTTAATGCACTAGTACCAAGCATAATGGTGCTAAGGACTTTTTACAAATATTATCTCATTTGATAAATCTATAGCATAAAAGTGCTAGACTATTTAGTTTCCAAAGTCTCTTGTTGATCAGACATGCCTTTGTGACCATACTTTTCATGTGGTTTTCTAAATAAAGATACTGGAATACTTTGCTATTCCCATCTTCAGTGGGTTAAGGCTGAATTTAAGTGACTTGCCCAGGGTCACATAGCTATTAAGTATCAGATTTGAACTCAGATCTTCCTGATTTCAGGCCCAATGCTCTATCCACTGAACCACCTAACTGCCTTCTCCAATATCCTTTAAAGGGCTTAGATGCTGTAATTCTGAAGCCCCAAAGGAAGCTTGGAGATCTAGAAGTCATTCTAAAGACTCTTCTCTTTCAGCTCAGAAAAGCCTTGTATCAGTCTTTGATTCCACTGGGATGTGAAGAGACCAGGGTGGTTTTTCTCTTTCCCTTAACTGTGCCCAGAATTTTCTGAGCTTCTGTGACATGACAGAAAACCATCTTTCTTGGTGCCAAAACACTGCCCATGCCCTCCAAGTGCTGATATGTAATCACAACTCAGCAATACACCATAATATGCCTATAAAGATCTCAGAGCCACTGTATAGGAGAGTTATGCCCAAAATGAAGTCCAATCTCTGATAAAGCAACCAGCATTAACGCCACAAATATGTGACAGCGGGCAGAGAAATGACTGAATGGGGATGTTTATAAATATAGGAAGTGAGCTGCTCATGGCATCCAATAGAAGGGGTTAGCAAAATGAAGACAGATGGCAGCAGATTAATTCTCACATTGTGAGTCTGATGCCAATCCACACTAATAGTTCCTCTGTTCTTGATAGGATACTTTGAACAAATCTATCGTAGGATGCTCCCCATCCCAGTCACAAGAATACCCTGTCTATTGGCCTGGCATAGAAGGATCATTTAGAGAGGATGGCTAACAGAAGGGAAAGAGATATTGACTTCATATAAGCATAAGCATTTCTAAGTTGGTATTTCTGCAACAGAATACAAGCTAGCAAACAGGGAGCATGCTTTAGTTTAGCCTGTTGTCACATTGTAGGCCTGACTACTAGACAGCAGAGGTCATAATCAGCATGGACTGATCATGGGAGATGTGAGGGGAGGAGACAAAGGAAATACCTTACATATATTTCCTAGAGGAGAAAGGAAGCAGCCTACCTTGCATTAATTTAATGCTTTCCTTCAGTAGAATGGCCATATAATCATAAAGAGAAGGTGAGCCTTGGTTCTTGAAGGGCTAGGCTAGCAGAATAGATGCTTTCAGATATCTTATCAAACCAGAAGAGTCACCTGCTGATACTCAGGATGACTATCATGTAAAGATACACATATCAAAGATTACATGAGCTCATTACCAGACTGGTCATTGAATGATGGCATCACTTGAACATAATCTGCTATGTCCTACAAAGATTAGACTCCATATTGGTAGAAGCAGTATCCAAACCAGTGAAAGTATTTAATTACATCTGACTTTACATTTCTCAATACACCATCTATAACCACAACAATCTGTAACCCTATGAGGTAGTTGAAATGTTATTTCCATTTTTCATATAAAAAAAAACAAAGATTGAAAAGGCAACTAGTTGGTACAGTGAAGAGAGCACTGGTCTTGGAGTCAGGAGGGCCTGAGTTCAAATCTGGGTTCAGATAATTGCTGCCTGACCCCGAGCAAGTTACTTAACTGCAATTGCCTCGAAGGAAGGAAGGAAGAAAGGAAGAAAGGTTGACTAAGTGACCCAAGTTGGCATAGAAACTGTGTGGTAAAGTCAAGATTCAAAGGTCGACTTCCCAGTCCAAGCCCAATATTCTTGGCACAGTGCTTAGCAATGCTTTACTTTCTGTAAAATTTTTACATGAGAGATCGTTCTCAATTTGATAGACGAGCAAAAACAGAACCCTGATGGAATGTGATATAATGAGTTCATTTAATTTTTTTACATCATTTGCCCATCCTTGTTGCTGCTCCTCTTGTTGTTCTCCATTCTTCCCTGCTATTCTGAGGGCAACACTATTTTTTCTGTCTCCCAGACTTACAACTTTGGCAACATTCTCCACTTTTTCTTTTTCACAAATTCAACACATTGCCAAATTTTGGTGGTTCTACCTCCAAAGTATCTCACTTATTTATCTATTCCCTTCTCTCCAACCACATGACCACTACTATGGAAGGTTCTCATCAAATTTATGGTCTATTTCGATTACCTACAGTTTGGTCCTTCAGCTTCATCTCTCCCTACTCTAGTATATCTTTCATAAAGTTGCCAAAAGGATTTTTATCAAAGTGCACATCTAATAATATCACTTCTCTATACAATTAATACCAGTGGCTTGCTATTTGACCTCTCAGATCAAATAAAAATGGAAGAGAAGTGAAACAACTTAGATTTGCTCTTCCTAGGAGATCACAGAGCATGTGCAGATATTTCTCTCCAAATAAACAAGTAGATACTTGGGGACAATTTGTGTCTAGCATCAGAGGTCTCATCAGTAGCAATAACACTGTGTGTGCCTGAATTTGAAGAGAAGTCTCAGCTATGGAGTTTTGAAAGTCACAGATCCTGGGAGATTAGATGTGTCATCTGCCAAATAGCAAACTATATCTAAGAGAAACTATGAAGATTCCACGAAAAGAGAAAAGAACTTTCATAATCAAGAACTATGCCTTTGCTACATATGTTCTCTATACATGTCTCATTAATATTGTACTTTAAGTTCAAGCCCATTCCCCATAGACATTGTATATATCTGCTGGAAAGACTGATCCAGGTTTGGGAGAGGATGTTGTTTTTAATTTTTTGTTTTACAAAATTGTGCTTGTGTTATTCCTATCAAGTGTCTTGCCTAAATGCTAATTAGGTTGAATTTGGTTAAGTGTTAATGGTCAATATTCTGGTGTAGGCATGTAAATAACAGTATTAGGAACTTATCTCTTAGGGGTACCCCTAGAATCTCCTAGAGTAGATAAGCAACAACTTCTCTTTATCCAAACTTTTGAGTGGGGGAGAACCTCCAGAGGGAATGCTACACAAACTCCTTTCTTTGGCATTTGTAGACCCTCATAGTCTAGGTTCAATCTACCTTTCCAGTTTTTATACATATTACTCCTTTTTGTGTAGTCCAGAAAGACTGAATGTCTTACTCTTCCTCATGTATGACAATTCATTTATTAGATATGTGACTTTGCCCCTGAAATGCATTTCTTTCTTACCTCCTCTTCTTAGAATACGTAATTTCCCTTAAGTTTCAGATAGGTCATATTCAATATGATGCCTCTCTTTAACCCTTCACTTATTAGTATCTTGTGCCTTTCCTCATCTTTATCACCTTGTATAAATGTATGTGTATGTTTATATGGACCTGTATATGAATTCATATATGTATATATGCATTTTATATGCTTGTGTATATATGTATTATGTCCTCTATCATTCCACAAGTTAACTCCTTCAAAATCTTTAACACCTAACTTATGATCTGTTTTTTAATTACAATCTTTTCTCCTTACAAATACTCACAGACCTTCATTGAGATGAACAGAGATAATCCTCATCATTATAAATTCTGTTTCCTTAAATGCTTCATTTCAACCTATTTTATCTCCCCAAGTATTTGCCTCTATGCCCAACAACCAATTTAATTTTGTTTTTTTTAAGGCTTTATTATTTTCATATCATAGCCAGTCCTCCTCCAAACTGAATTCTACCTTGGAAGAAAGAAAAAGAATTGTTACACTCTTATATTGTGACTACATCTGCCAGTGTATACAACATTATTCTCTAGTAGTCTCTTCAACTTTGCTACAGGCAGGTAGGTATATTTCATTATCTATTTTTTGGAATTATTACTAGTTTTTTCTGCAACGTATAATCTGACTTCCTTTTAGTGATCTTTAAATTTACATTGTAGTAATCATTGTGTATATTATTCCTTTGGTTTTGTTTGTTTAACTTCATCAGTTCAGATAAATCATCCCATTTTTCTGTATTTTTCATATTTATCATCTCTTAATGTACTATAATATCCCATTACATCCCTATAAAACATGTTGGGGATTTTTTTTGTATGTGTGTGGGGTCAATTTCCAACTAGTTTGCTTCATTAGGTATTCATTAGCCATGATTTCAGAATCTCTCACCAAACTCTATGTTTCAGCTCTGCTCAGTCTGGGTAGCCCTCACCTCTGCTTCTGACTCTAGGCTGTTGAACATCATTGTTCAGGAACTGATTGAATATATAAGTGCTCAGATTCCTCATTACATACCCCTGCTCAATGATCCTTCCACTTTACATATATATCAGTTCTCTATCTTGTTCCCCATGGTAACTGATTTGCTATGATTTGCCTCTTTCCCTAAGACCCAACTGAAATATCCCATACAACCCATACACTCAGTCTCCTACTTCAGCAAGAAGAGAACTCTCAACTCCCCTACTTTACCTCTTTCTAAGAATCATTAGCTATTTTTGCATTCTTCTCTCTATCTCAGAGGAAGAAGTATACTATTTCTTTCTAAAACTCAAACCTCTATTAATGTCCCTAATTTCATCTCTTCTACATCTTCTAGGACTTTGTTTCAGCAGTCATCTCAACTCTCTCATCTTTCCCCCTAAACAATTGTGTAAAGACATGCCCATATCTTACTAATAATAAAAAAGAGCCCTTCCTTGAGCTTTCCAAACTATATCTTCTTCTAATTTGAACTCCTTGAAAACTTACACCAGATGTTTACATTTTTTTTCATTAAAATGCAACTTTCAAAGTGACTTTCATTCTGGCTGTTTTTTTTTCCTACCAATCTATTGAAATTTTCTACTCCAAACTCAGTGATGATTATTTCATCACCAATTCCAATAGTATCTTTAGTCTTCATATTCTTTGACCTTTAATTAATGTTAATTAGCTTCTCCTTTTGAATATTCTATAATTCCTCAGCTTCCAAAACAACTCCTCTTGATCTCTTCCTACATTTTTAACTCTCCTGATTTTCTAACCTCACCATCTTGCCAACTATTTAACAAGGGAAATCAAGATCTATTTTTTTTGCATTTTCTCTTCTCCCTCTCCATTTTCTCCTTTAGTATTATCACTCACTCTCATATCTTCAACTATTTCTTCAAAAAAAGATGACTACCAAATTTACATTTAAAGTCAACCTCTCTTTTGATATGCATGCTCAATGATTTACAAGACATTATATCATTCATATACCATCTCAAACTCAATATCTTCAAAATAAAATCCTATTTTTCTCCTCAAATCTCATTTTTCTAAGATTTCTATTGGTGGTTCCACTATTTTGCTAGTGTTTTATTTTTGAAATATTGGAATTACCTACTTGAATCAATAAATAGATGGTTTTCTCTGCTCCATTCCCTCACATAATTTTTTCAAATCTTGTATATATATACATCTGGTCATGATATATAACAGGACCTGATAAACCTAAGAACCTACACTAGTTAAAGAAAAATTTCTCATTTGACAACAAGAGTTAGAAAAAATGGAAATATTTGGGAAAAATGGATTGACCATGGATATGGTAAATATATACATATATATTTATATATATTATATATATTATATATATATATATATATAGTAATCTCCAAGTGATTCCTTAAATTTAAAAGGTCTTAAATATAAAAATGAAGGATAATAAAAGTATCTTTTATAACTATGACTAGAGAGAGAATTCTTTACCAAACAATAGATAGAAAAGATTGCAAAACAGAAAATAATTTTGAAATTGAAAGACTTTTACAAGAGCAAAATAAAGGTAGCTAGGATAAAGAGGGAATTGTTGATTAGGAAAATATTTGTACAAAATTTAGGTAATAAGATCTATTTCATGTGCATATATATACATGTATATGGATTTTTGTATCTGCATATACATACAGAAATGGAATTGACATAAATATATAGGATCAGGAATGACTTTCTAATGCATAAATAGTCAAAGGATATGAACAAATAGCTCTTAAATTAAGAATTACAAATTACTAACAAGCATACTAAAGATCACTCCAATAATAAAAGAATCAAATTAAAACAACTCTGGATTTATCTCAGCAAATTGGCAAATATGAAAAATGGAAATAGCTAACCATTATCAAACATTTTAGAATTATTAAAAGGAGAGGTATAAAAAGTGATGAAAATGCCTGTCTTTTACATGGAGAAATCATTTCTAGACATATACTACAAAAATAACCAAACAGAAAGAAAAATCCCATTTATATAAAAATATCTACAACTATTTTGTCGCATCAAAGAACCAGAATCAAAGTAAGTACTCATTAATTTGGGAATACCTAATTAAATTGTTGTCCATGAATGCCATGGAATATCACTATATTCTAAGAAACAATGAATATGAAAAATTTAGAGAGACAGGAGAATAATTATCTAATCTATTTCAACAAGAAGAAAGCAGAACTCAGAAAATAATATGCTATACAAAGACCACAACAAAAAAATGGATAGAACAATTTTTGTTTTCTAGAAAGGGATATATTGTATAATTTGATCATCAAGCTTTATTCTGGAAAAGAATTGAGTAAATGTTCCTCTCTCCCTTTATGGCAGGAATGGGGAACTATGGATATGGAAAATTGCATATACTGTCAGACATGGCTGGTGTTTTGGTTGGTTTTGTCAAATTGCTTTTTCTCTCTCTTTTTTAGCATCTTGTTACAAGAGATGACTCACTGGGTAGGGAAGGGAGAATGAATATATTTGGAATAAATGTGATGTCTAAACAAAAACATCAATAAAGCAAAGGGGAAAAAAATTCTGATTATGTCATTCTTCTGCTCAAAACCCTTCATTGACTTCCTGATGTTTACTGTATAGTTTCTGGAATTCCAGTTACTTCACAATCTGTTCCTAATCCACCTTCCTGGCTTTATCTACCACCATTTTACTGCCTTTATGCTCTCATTTTCATTGGACATAACTAAGTAAAGGTCCCTCTGTTTCACTATTTTAGCCTTTCCCTAACTCCTACTTATTTTGGAATTACTTTTCCAGTCCTTGTTTTTTTAATCCACTTAATTTCTATCCAATCTTTAAGTCTTAGTTCATATTCCACCTCCCCTAGGAAACCTTCACTAATTCTGTTATTGGCTTTCCCAGCTTGAGCTTCACTTGGCACTTTGGACCTCTCATGCATTTATAATCAAATTATTTTGTGTTTTAAAGACACTTGTATCTATTTTAGCACTCTATCAGAATAAAAGCTCCAGGAAAGTAAGAACCTGATCATTTTTTTATTTCCCTGATCCCACACCTAGAACAATGTTCTGGACCTAGAGGGTGTTTAATTTCTGCTTGTGATATTGAAATGAAATTTGGTAGGCTGAAGGTGAAGCATTAGTCCAGAATAAAGACGATCAGGAGAGAGAGGCTTGAGTACATAACCCTGCATAGTCAAGAGTTAATGGGAAGACTCTGTGTTTTAGCTCCAGTATCATCAGGGGCACAAAAGGGTGAGGCAGGAAAGATATCTTAGTACATGTAGTGAAAAGAGACCTGTTTTTATAAATAAAAGATCTGAATTCAGGATCCAACCTTAAACTTACTTACATGACCATATAAACAGGTCCATAAGATTTAGTTTTCTTATATGAATATATAAATGGGGTGTGTGTATCTGTGATTTTTTTCTTACTGTTTGAGATTAAAAGATTAGTAATAAATTCTTGCACTTCCTATCTTATCAGACTGGGATATGGAAAGTAATTTGCAAAGCACTTGTTTTCAGTATTCTTCCTATTCTCCTCAAAATATGTATTCATATATCATCCCCACCTCCCAACACATACACTTATACAAACACAAATAGATTCACCCAATAATTTCAGATCATCATAAGAAAAACTTAACCATTAGAGTTATCTAAGTATGCATTGCACTGCCTTGAGTGATGAGTTATCCAGTACTGGAAGTATTCAAGAAGAAATTGAGTGAACATTTGGTAAGTTGTAAAGACAATCTATACTTCATTTAAGAATCATGGCAGATTACATTAAAATTCATTTCCATCTTTAGGCTGTTGTGCTTGTAAAATCACTAAACACAGTTTTTGAAACATCATATACATATGTGTGTACATGCTTGTATGTATGCATGTGTACTATGTCCATATATAAATATGTTTGTGTATATGCATTTCTTAGAGAACAACTCCAAGAAAAACCCTCATGTTTTTGGTCTAACCCTTCCCTAACCCAAATTGGCTAGGATGGTACAGTGGAATATGAAATTATTGAATATGAAGTCAACCAGAGGTTTGCTCCCAGGCAATGAAAATTCAGAGCTATAGCTATTATTTATAGTCTTGGGGGTCAGCTCCTTTTCTCCTCTAATTGGCAAGAGTAGAGCAGACACCAAAGGAGCACAAATCACAGTGATTCCCCCCTTCCAGTCTATCTTCTGGATAAAGCATCTGAGGCAGACTTTCTGCCGACATATTTATTTCCATTGCCTATTGAGGATGAGGGAAGATAACAGTCCTGAATAGCATCAGACAAGGAAAGAAATGAAATTTTAACCCCAGTAATGTAAGATGCATTGCACTTCTTCTCTTTTTAGAGTATATTTGCCACTTGAGATAATTCAGCAGGAATGCAAAGCAGTGCCCAGTGATCCAGGGGAGAAGGAAAAGGGGAAATGGAAAATTTCACTTTAGATGAGGGGAGAAAAAAAGGATTCATAGAATTGTCTCTGCAAGCCTACCTGTCCCCTGGAATCCTTTCTGAGGTTGAGAAGGTTAATCATTACTTAATATACTATGTTTATTCTTGTTATCATAGCTATTATTTCAGTTTCTTATTTCTGCCATTGTTTGGGGACAAAATTAATCTTCTCTCTTGGGGATCTTCATAATGTAGGCATCTCACAGCCCAATGACCCTGTATGACTCTCTTCTCAGTGGGAAGCAAATAATGACATACTCTTTCTATTCAATTAATTCATAAAAACTTTTTTTCAACATTCCTTTCCCTAAACAAAGGAGAGTAGTCTTTCCATGCCCTACCTCAAGCTTTGGTTTTAGCAGACAGTGCTAATGCCCCAGGAGGGGGTGGGGAGAACCTTTCTTCTCTTTCTTGATTTAGGAAATAGTAGTAGATGAGCTGAGAATCTAAGAATCCCAGAATTGGAAAACTTAGAGATTACCTGAACCATAAACTGCCTCTCCTGCATGACAAGTGGTAGCCCAATAATCCTTTCTGAATTCTTCCAGTGATGGGAAACTTGCTATCATACAAGGTAGCACACATTCTATATTCATACAGCCCTAATTACTTTCTCTTATCCAAGGTACAGGTTATTCTCTCTGTACTAATTAGTTCAAGTTCTATTATTTGAAGCAAAACATATTCTGATGGATTCATTATTTCATTGGGATAGGTACTCCTTTCCCTGGTGTAGACCAAAACATCACTATATCTAGAGGAAGAGGCCACCCATCATCATTACTTTCATTACCACCATTATCATTGTGACTGTTTCTTTCTTTTACTCTGCAAAAGCATTTTCAATGCCAGACATTGAGATGCCATGCTCTCCTCCTGGAGGAAATTAATTCACTCAGATCTGAAGCTCTAACCAGGTGCCAAGTTATCCTGACTTATGAGTAAATGCAAAGTCATTTAATCCAATATATGTATCTGGTCCAAAAGCTTGCTTGATAGTCATCCTCATCAGATATTTTGCTATTTACCCTCCCAAAGCATCATTCTCCCTGATTCCTCTACTACTACCATGCACCTCTCATTTCATTCTCCATTTTTTTTGTTCTGGCAACAGTAACCAAATTAATAGCGACAATGCTTTTGGAAAGAATAAAATAATCAATTGCTTTCTGACATATCTATGATCCCCTAGCCCAACATTCTCTTCTTTGGCTACCAGTTCTCTAGGTAGAGTGCTTCTACTTATTAGTATATAAACTATGTATTTTTATCTTTTACACCTAGCACATTGTCTGATATGTAATATTCATTCTTCATTCATTCATTAATGCATTAATTCATTCATTTATTCATTCATTCATTAGCAGTATGGAAAGAATTGACATTGGCAAAAAACACTACAATTTACAACATGCTTTTCACAGAAAAAAAAATTTCTGTGAAGTAGTACACACATAAACACCTTATTATAACCAATTTACTGATGAGAAAATAGTTATTACAAGTGGATATAAGATATAGGCAAGATTACATGATAAATATGGAATAAAACCAGGGCTCAAAGCTAAGTGCTCCAGTTTTAAATCCAATGCCACCAGAAAGAAAGATAATATAAAACTAGGACTATCTAGGAAATAAATATTTTCTAGATTGACTGACATTGAAAGAATGATAATTTTGCCCAGAATAAGATGTGAAGCCTCCTTCTTCCTTACCTTTCTATCTGTTTTCATGTTGTTTCTCTTCATCAATGGACTGTGGTTTGGTCAAAGGGCAGATTATGAAAAGAAAATAAGTTCCCTTGGTGATTTTTTTGCGTGTTTCTCAGTAATATCATTATGGTTCAATATTTTTCCAGTCTTTGGGTCACTATTATTTAGCATGACATCTTGTATATATGAAGTGACCACTATTCTTACCAAAAAGGAAAATTTGGGGTGAGTGCAATAAAAGAATCCCCATCATTGAGAATTGTACAAAAGTTAAATGGAATGACTGAGAAGGTAATGGATTCCCCCTTATAGAAACAAAGACAAAATGCTGCTTGTTTTTTATTTGTTTTACTAGGTGATCTCAGTCAAGTAAGTTACCCACTTTCTATATTTTTGTCTAACCAATTTGACTACTTTCTCATCTGTAATAAATCTTTCATATGATAACTAGGGTAACCATTTTTTGCACAGGTATGACACTCCTCTACTCAGAGTTCAGTGGCTCCCTACAATAGGGTTAAATTTAAACTTCTCTGCTTTCAACAATTTGGCACCAGTACATATTTCCCATCATTATGGTGAGATATATTTGTGTATAAGGGACAGAGAAAGAGTGAATTTAGTAAAATTATACATACATACAGACAGACAGACAGGCAGTCAGATAGATAGAGATTTATTTTTATCTATCTGTCTGTCTGTCTTTATGTAAAATTTATGCTTATCTATCCATCAGTCTGTCTGCCTGTTTCTATATCTATCTACCTACCCATCACTGGGCATAATTAATATAATTCCCTTTCTAGAGTATATAATCCCTTCTAGAAACACTCTTCTCTATGTTTTCATTCCACTCTTCTCTCCTAGTTTTCCTCTTATCTAACAACTCTTCTCAGCTTCTTTTACTGGTTCTTCACCTATATAATGCCCCCAAGATTGTATCCTAGGCTTTTTCTTTTTTTGTTCTATATTATCTCGCTAGGTAATAACATAATCTCTCTTGGAATCAATTATCATCTCTATGCAAGTGATTCCCACATCAAGATATGCACCATCCCTAATATCTCTGCTTGAGCTGCTGTCCCAAGTCCCCAACTGTCTTTTGGGGATCTTAAACTGAATGTCCCTTAGTAACTTCCAAAAAAGATCAAGATTATCTTGTGCCCCAAACCTTCTACTATTCCATGCTTCCCAACACAGTCAAAGACACCATTAATCTCCCAATCATCCAAGACCACAATCTCTCTAACAACAACAAAAACAACAACATTTAGTACCTGCTATGCTTCAAGCGCTATGCTAAGTATTTTATTAAATATCAACTGAAATGATTCTCACAACAACACTGGAAGATAGATGCTATTATTCTCCATATTTTACAGTTGAGGAAAATGAGGTAAACAGAGGTTAAGTGATTTGCTCAAGGGCACACAGTTAATTTGTACTGAGGTCTTCCTACTTCTAAGAATAGGACTCTATCCACTTTGTCACCTAGCTTCCTCATATGATGGCTTAGTGTCATATTCAACTTTTCACTCTCATTCTCACTCCACATTTCCAATCCATTGACTGATCTCATCCTTTCAACCCATACAACCTCACTTGCATACAACTTTGTATAGATTGTATACAAGATTGCATAAAATCTATCTTTTAATGTAAAGAGTTACAATGCATGTTCAGACGCTTATCATCTCTTTCCTGGCTTACTTCAATAAGTTTCTAAATGTTCTTTTTGTATCAAGTATCTTCCTATTCTAGTGCATTCTCTGTTTAGCTACCAAAATCATTTTTCCTCAAGTGTTAGTCTGATCATATCACACCCCCACTCAAAAACTCCCTTGCCTTCAAACCTGCTCCCTTTCTATTTTTCCAATCTTGTTACATCTAATTCTTTTCCATACACTCTATGTTCCAAACAACATTTCTGTATAACCAGTTTTCCAACATATCCATCCCCCTTCCCTATGCTGTTGTACTAGTCTTCTCCCACCTCTCAAATTTAAGTTTCCTAGACTCCCTTCAAGACTCATCCTAAACCTTATCCACTCCAGAAGACCTTTCTCTGTTCTCTGGCTACTAATGTCCTTCCTTCTCAGAGTGCCTATCACTTACTCTAGATATGTGTTTTTGGTACCTACATATTTACAAATCTTCCCACTAGAATTTGTATCCCTTGATATCAGGAACTGTTTTTGTTTTTTTGTTTCTTTTTGAATCCCCATCACAGCATAGTGACTGGTGCATAATAAATTCTTGATAAATTCTTATGAACTGACTGACTTAATCACTCTGGGAACTAAACCTGAGTCATTGCTATTACATTCAGGTTTCTTGAGTATAAAAGCCATGAGGAGTTCCAGCCCTTCTCTGATACTTGGATGATAGACCCACATGGACAAAACAGAGGCAGGGGAGTTATACACAATTGAATCAACATGGTGTCCATGCTGTATAAACTTGTCAAGTATTCTTTTGCCTCTTAGGGCTGTCAATCTCCTTTTGTTAACTGTTGAATGACCCAGTAGAGTCTCTTTGTTTTTCTAATAAAATATCTATCAGGGGATGAGACTGAGTCTGTCTCAACCCATAACACCTTTTTATCCTGTCTAGATTTCAGACAAATTAGATTGCCCCTGCCTTTGTTTCTTATCTTGTCTACTCCTACAGTGTTCTCCCTCTTCCTCTTCACTTGCAGAATTCCTAAACATCTTTAAAATCTTTGCAACATGCCACTTTTTCTAGGAACAAACTTTCATAGGTTCATTTACTTCTTTCCCTCAAAATTAACAGAGTATTTTATTCTGAAATTGATGAATTTTTAAAGTAAGATTGTGTCATGTAGCTGAGTGCACTGGATTTTTTTATTCTTTCCCACAAGTTCCTAGAAGGCATTTAATTCTATAATAACTTTGTAAGGGGCTTCTCCAAGAGTCCAAAGATGACAGGGGAATGGGTCTGTAACCTGTGAAGGAAGGAGACAGGAATTTATGCATAAAAATTGTGAAGAAAAAAGGTGGATCATAGAGTTGTAGTAAGAGAGAGGTTGAAAAGAAATGGTGTCCAGGACCTAGTTCTGGGTCCTGTTCAACTGGTTATTGTGTTGGAAAATAACATTTCTTTCCTTATCCTGCAATGCTGTGGAGGTAGCAAGGTAAGTTCAACATTGATAGGTAAAAGACTGCTCTTAAGATCTCTTTAGTATGATATGACAGCAATCTCAATTCAGAGAGCCTTCCTCTGACACTGATCACTCTGTGCTTGCAACCCACTGTCTGATACCTTCTTACTTATTCTTTGCTCTCAAAGAGGACACACCAGCACAGGAGTAGCTTCCAGTACCCCCCCTTTTTTTAGTTGTTTTTTTTTTTTGCAAGGCAATGGGGTTAAGTGGCTTGCCAAAGGCCACACAGCTAGATAATTATTAAGTGTCTGAGGCCAGATTTGAACTCAGGTACTTCTGATTCCAGGGCTGGTGCTCTATCCACTATGTCATCTAGTCACCCCCAAGTACCCTTTTTTGAGTTCCCCCAGATTACAGTTCTAGGCTGACAATGTAACCTAAACAACAGATATAGTGGACTCCCTGCACTCTCAAGGAATGGAGATATTTGGGGAACAGGTTTGGGGAAATGAGTAATGCAACAGCCTGCTGCTTATTTTAATTCCTTGTCATTTACCTGGCAGAATATTTTAAATAAGTGTCTTTTTGTCTTACTATATAGGGTGATTTATTCAGGGTGGTTGTGGAAAGCAATTTAATAGGGAAAAATGAGAACTTGTGAATATATGATAGCTCAAACAAGTTCATATTGGGGCACTAAATTTAGTCAGTTCAATGGAATGGTGGATAGATCAAGGGCTCAGAAAGACCTGAGTTTGAATTCTGCCTAAGGCACAACTGTTTGACCTTGCAACAGTCTCTTAAAGTCTCTCCTAATGTTTTTTTAATCTACTTAATCAGGATAATAATGCACCTATCTTTGCAGATTGTGAGGAGCAAATGAGATTTTATATATATATATATATATATATATATATATATATATATATATATATATATAATATAAAACACCTTTCAATCCTTATGGAATTAGGTAAATAGTAGCTATTAGCTATTATATCTGCCTTTCCAGTGCCTAGCACATGGTGCTGCACAAGGCCAGCTTTTATTAAACATTTGTGATTGTTTCATGAGAGATAGATAATAACTCAAATTCTTATTCTTTCTACTGAGATATTGTGAGCATACAGACCAGACCAAGACAGTTTTAAAGCCAAATATGACATACAAATTCAAGATACTATTTTTTATACCATGTCTATTTCATTAAATGAAGTGAGATTCCCCATACTCTCTATCTTCAATTTTCTTCAGCTATCACAGAACAGTGCACCTGAAACTACAAGCAATAAAGTCAGCATTAAAAGTTTATTTGCTGCCAATTGGCTGGCCCAAACCCATGACTTGAACAACTTTCCAGTTTCCTTTGCAACACGTCTTGCTGCTTTCTAATCTCTTCCCAGCTTCAAGCACTGGCAGTCTAACTCACCATGCCTGCAAATCTCTATTCAGCCTTTATACCTGTGTGTTGGGGAGAGAGCATGAAGAAAATTGCAATGCCAGAAAGAAAAAAAAATCCACTACCACCTAAGTCGGCACCATTCTCCTGTGACAGCACTTTACTGCTAAGAGAGATGACATCGGGACAATCAAATGTTTCCATATGGCCACTACTCCAGCTCTCTAGGAGCAAAGAAACATAAACTTCTCCTTCAGCACCATGTTAATTCTCTTCTGCTGCCAAGACAGTAGAGAGGGGATGAGTGGTCTGTTTTCATTCTCGGTCTCCCCTTTGGACAAGGGACCCTAGTCTCTTTTTTGGAGAGGTGATGTATAATTTCCCCATAGTAGAGGGTGCTTGAAGACTGATAGTATCAAAGGTGTGAAAGGGATGCTGCTGTTGCCTATGCTGGCAACTATACTAAGAATTCTGGCAAATTTCTGGGGAGTAGCATGGCAGAAGTATATTCTTGATAGCAGCAAGTGACTTTCATGATGCAATCTTCTGCAAAAAAAACTTTTCTGAGCTGCTAGTTAGTGCCTTCCCTCTGAGCTTAGCTGTAAGGGATTGCTTGTACAATGGAGTTTGCATGCTCCCTCCTCTCAGACTTTGGGACCCTTAAGGGTGGGGCTATATTTGTCTTTTGTTTTTGTACCTGCAGTGTTTAACACAGAGGCTGGAATGTAGTAAGTGATGAACAAATACTTGTTTTCTTGATTTGACTTTATATCCAAAAGATGACCTGGAGCAGTTTGGATAATGTTAAAGAGTGCCCTGAATTTGTCTTTTTGAGTTGCCATACTTTTCAGAAACACTGTATACTTGGAGTATACAGAAAGCCCTAATCATGTCAAGGATGATGCCCCCCACCCCCACTCCTTACCCCTAAGCTGACATAATTTGATGTTTGCAACATGGTCAACATTAATATGTTGGACTTGGAATCAAGAAGCTGTGTATAAATACTGACTCTGAAATGTACTAGTTATGTGTCTATGGGCAAAATCATTTAATCTTTCTAAGCCTCACTTTCATGTTCTGTAAAATGGAAATAATAATATCTGTAGGATCTATAGGATCAAATAAGATAATACAGAGTGTTAGAAAAGTCTCAGTGCAGCTCCAAGCTTATGCAGTCTTAAGCTTTAATAAGCTTTAAACTGAAATAAGACTTTGGGAACACCCTGTGTATGTAATATGTAGTGCAAAATTTACATTTATATATAACCTTTGCTATTAATATGATGATGGTGGATAGGGAGGATGATTATTACATCATAGGATTGTTCTGAGACTAAAATGACACAATGTATATTAAGTATTTTATAAATTTTAATTTACCACAATGATGTTAATTATAATTTTCCTGAGTTCAAATTTGACCTTAAACACTTAATAGCTGTATGAACTTTTTTGCCTCAGTTTTCTCATTTGTAAAATTAAATGGAAAAGAAAATGGCAAGAAAATCCAAAAAAGGATCATGAAAAGTTAGACATAACTGAATTAACTGATCAAATGCCTCTTTTAGGAATGGGAACAGATTTGTGATTTCACTGGTGTAAAGAACTTTCAGGTAAGGAGACTTTCTTTGCCAGTACATTTCTACACATTTTCTTGGATAGCTGCCTAGGACACTGAGGGATTTAAAAAAAATGATTTGTGCTAGTACATACAACCTATGTCTGTCAAAGATTGAATGAGACTGTTTCTTCTTGAATTTAAAGCATCTCTCTCTCCCCATTATCACACTGTCTCTTCCTGTAAACTGTGATTATTTTCTCCTATAGTTCTTAGGGATGGTAGTAAATGTTTAACATCTAGCTCTTCATAAATCTGAATCTACACCATTAGAATTTCTCCACCACTTTCTTAAGTCTAGACTATCAAAGAAAGCTAAATTAAGCCCTGAGTGTTGCAGCTGCCAATTTCTAAGGTTTAAATGTTCACACTGACTGAAATGAGACACCTCCTTCTATAGTGTGTGGGAGAGGAGGCAATTACACCTGTTTTTTTTAATTCTTCCTCTTTTCCCAATAGGATAGACTAGGACTAGGTTTTCCAACTGATTTATTGGGACCTGCTGACAGATTTCAAAAGCATGTCTTGTTCCTACCATCTCATCCCTTCTTTGGTTTGCAAGATTCCCTGTGAGGAAGAAAGGGGATAAGCACAGAGGCTGCAATAACATATTTTTCCAGCTCTGCTTGAAGACTTTACTACCAGTATCCCCTCCTCTTTCCTTGGAGATCTCAAGGCTTTGGGGAAATTAAAAGAAAATGAGCAAAAGGTGATGGTGTTAAGACTCTGACTCCCATTAAGCTGGGTAGTTTGCTCAGCAGCCTTTATTCTCATTCCAACTGTGTCTGGGCTATGTTCACCTTCATCAGCAGAAGAGTTGGGTATCTTGAAACATTGAAGTTTTCATCTCCTCTTGATTGGGCTCTGCTGCCGTTGAAAAAAGCCTTTGCCTGAAAGCAAGAATCATGTCACACCTTAATAGCTTCATTTCTAAGGCGACTTAGGCTTTTTAAACTTTCCGAGGCTTTGGTGGGGATGGTTGGGCTGCTTGGTTTGTTTGCTTATGTGCATTTCTATTCAGAGAATCGTCTCTGAAGTCTTTCATTGAACACACACACACACTCATCCAAAGGGAAAGAGAAACATGCTTTACATGAACATTAGTGGCAGCTGAAATTTGTCATGAGGTAGATCAAAAAGCAGAGAAAGGTAAAGGAATACTAGGGAAGGAACAGAGGAGAAATCATCAGCATGAATACATGGGGGACATTAGGTGGAGGGAGGAGGATTTAGGGATAAGGGGTCAGTAATTAAGGAGCCTCCTTTCAGGGAAGGAATTAACTATCTTGGAGGGCAAAAGGGGATGTGATCTTCAGAAAACCAACTGGAAATGGTCATAAGTAATTTTTCTTCAGTTTCCATGTCACAGGAAACCCTGCCAGTCAATTGGTGAGTCAAAAAACATTTATGAAGCTCCTGCTATGTAACTGGCATAAGTGCTAGAGGTAAATATAAAAAAGAAAGGTTGACCCTTATGGAGTTTATAATTTGTCAGGAGTATGTTCTCTGAGAATGAAATATAACTACATATATATATATATGTATAGATATGTTTAAATCTATACATTTATATAGATAGTGTATATATGTTAAATTATACATATACATATGTGTTTATGTATACATATATACATATATGTTTGTGCATATACACACATTTACTTGTGTGTCTCTACCCACACTTATATATCATTCAGTCTCAGAATATAGGGTCAGGAAATAGAGACCTATCTGTCTATTCAGTTAACAGCATTAAGAACCTATGCAATACTTGAGGCAGTCTGGTGGTTAGAATGCTTACTTTAGAATCAGGAAAATTCAAGTTCAAATCCTACCTCCGACACTTACTAGTTGTATGACTGTGGGGCAGCTCCTTTAGCCTCTCTGGGTCTCAGTCTCCCTCTATTAAATGAGGATAGCAATTGTAGTCTGTCTTATAGAACTGTTATGAGGTTCAAATGAGATAATATATGTGACACATTTTGGAAACTTTTGAATGACTTATAAATATCAGTTATCATTATTCTGATATTGACATTTATTATATCAGTTAGCAAATAATTATTAAATATCTATTGTGAAAAGAATATCTTATTGAATATTGTGGGGAGATAATGAGATTTAGTTGAGTATTCATAGGACAGGTACCTAGGAAATGTATAAAATGGGAGCTATATGAGCTAAATGTAGGAAAGGTAATTTCCTTTGGGGAAGGTGATGTAGGGAAGATGATTTCCAGAGGAAGTGATGCTTAGTTTGGTTCTTAAAAGGTGTATTCATTTTTCATTTGGCATCTAGAGCATTTTGTAGGAGGATTTTTCTTGTATTCTTTCATATCAATATAACAAGATTTTGTACTCCCAGAATTCTAATTTTCCTTGTCATAAATGAGACTTTAAGGATCACTGAATTCAATCTTTTCATTTTGTAAGTGAGGAAACTGAGATCCAGAGAGATGAATTAACTTTTCCAGAGTCATATAGCTAATAATCGTATGAGACAGAATTCAAACCCAGATTTCTGATTCCAGGGCAGCATTCTATCCACTATACCATTCTGGATATTATTAGGGATCTCTCTTACAAGAATTCACCTAAACTCATCTTGACCTTTTCATAATTTCATTCCTTGGGACTGAGGAAAGGAGGGGATTTCTACTTATTGCCTACTCACTAGAATAGTGCTTCTTTTATTTGTCCTAAATATTTCTTGTATAAGAGTCAAGGGGGCCTTCCTATTTCTAGTATTTTGGGATTTAGTGAACAAGTCTATTTTCCTTCTTTGTAGCTTTCATAATTATTTGACTTCGAATACAACTTCTCTTGATCTTCATCTTTTCACACTGAAGAGCTCTGACCTTTTGAGGTTCTACTTCCATGCACTTAATCATTTTAGGGACCTTTTTCTGGACATTCTCCAGATCCCTTGTTATTTCTTGAGCTATGATTATATTAAAAATGCCCCTTTCCCAAAAGTCATAGTAAACTTTTGGATATTCAATCTTTTTTAGACTCAAGGGTATAATACATCTTTATTGTCATTTTTATTCAATAGGAATTCTCCTTTATACTTTTTAATTCCCTTAGACCTGGAGGAAGCCCTTCAAAACAAGTCAGTCTCCTAGGTAACCAATGTTTCGGTTCATAATTAGCTTATTTCCATGGTCTTTTAAAATTTAAATATATCTTAATTGATACCTTTTATTTTTACATATCCCATATTTCTTAATGAATCCTTTCCTCCTCTATCTTCTTCCAGAAAGCCATTCTTTATGACCAAGTATGAGGAAGGGAGTTGGGGGGTTAACTATTCCTTAAAACAAAATAATACATTGAAAAAGTCTGACATTATGCACAGTACTCCCTCTATTCCCTCTATTCAAATAGAGGGAATACCCACAGTCCCTCTATTCAAAAACAGAGGAAGATGCCTTCTTATATATCTTCTTTGTGTCCAAAATTGGCCATTGTAATTTTTCAGCAACTATTTGATTTCATAGAACCACATTCTTTCACCATTTAATTAATATGAAAAGAAACAATGGCCCTGAGAAGAGGACCAAAAGATGTGCCACTCAGATTGGTTATGTGCTGTGATTCAGTTAGAGTGAAGAATTGATGTGCCATTTCCCTGAGCAATGTGATTGTGTAAAAACAAAGAGAGGGTGGAGGAGGAAGGATGTAGAGAGAGTAAAGAGAGGAGGTAAAATAACTAGAAAGTCAAGAGTAATCCATAAAAATGAGAATATAAGCAATAATAGAAAGGATGAGGTGCAGAAGAAAAGAGTGAACTGAGAAAGTGAGGATGCATTGATCAAAATGAAAGTCTCAGGTTCAGCTCTGTGATATTTAGGAAGATTGTATGTACCCAGGATTCAGGAAAGGGAAAAAGTAGTCAGAGATATTCCATAGGCAGATTTCAGAACACAGAACACATAGAATCCCAGTATATTGGAACCTCAGAGTATATCTACTACAATCTGGGTAGGAATATGCAATAAAAGAGTGATATCATATTAAATAGAAACAGGGTCACTAAGTAGTTTGTAAATATTCCTATAAACCACATATTGACTTAGAAAACCACAGATTAATATTATCTACCTTCTATCACATTTTAGGGCAGTTGGGTGGTACAGTAAATAGAGTGCAGATCCTGGAATCAGGAAGACATCTTCCTAAGTTCAAATCTGGTAGTTAGCTTTGTGACCCTAGGCAAGACACTTGACCATTTTTGCCTCATTTACTTTGAGAAATGATTCAGAGAAGGAAATGGCAAATCAAATGAGGTCACAAAGAGTCAAACACAACAGAACAACAATAAAATTGTTGTTTGATTTCTTCAATTACATTTTTTTTTTTTTTAGTTTTTGCAAGGCAATGGGGTTACGTGGCTTGCCCAAGGCCACACAGCTAGGTAATTATTAAGTGTCTGAGGCCGGATTTGAACTCAGGTACTCCTGACTCCAGGGCCGGTGCTCTATCCACTGCGCCACCTAGCTGCCCCCTAATTACTTTTTTAAATCTTGTTCGGGTTACACTTAGGAGTTTTGTGGGACATGTGTTAGATACTTCAACTCCAAAATACCCCTGCAAATGTAACACAGACTTTACTGGAAGGTCTCTAGATCTTGTAAGGGAATCCATTTCACTTTTGGACAACTCTATTTTAAATTTTCTCCTTACATCGAGCCTAAATCTACATTGCTATAACTTGTATGCATTACTCTTTTTTATTTTCTACCCTCTGGGGACAAGTAGAATAAGACTCTAATCCTTTTTTTGACATTACAGTGTGAAGAAGTAGTATAGTATAATTGTAAATCCATTGCATTTTGAGTGAGAAGACTAACATTCCAATTCTGGCTCTGACACCACCCACCAAGCAATAATCAATCAACAAGCAATTTAGTAAGTACTCATTAGTTCCAGGCAGTACTAAACATTGGTTATACAAAGGCAAAATGAAAATGGTCCCTGATATTACATTCTAAAGTGGGGAGGTGACATACATAGTCATATATAAAGCAGTTCCAAAGTTCCATGGCTCAAAATTATTCTATATGGCATCGTTATTTTCACTTAGTCTCTGTGGAACTCAGATCCTAGGATTCCTTATAATTCTATGTCCCAGGACCCCTTCAAAGACTTGAAGACATCTACTACAGGTCCCAGAAGTCTTCTTTTTGCTATTCTCATTGATGTAGCTTAGCTGTTACACTCATGTCTGACTCTTCAAGTTGTCATTGTAGATTTTCTTGGCAAAGTTGTTGGATTGGTTTGCCATTTTCTTCTCCAGCTCATTTTAAAAATGAGGAAACTGAGGCAAGTAGGGTTAAGTGACTTACCCAGGAGCACACAATTAGTAAGTGTATGTGGCCATATTTAACTCAGTAAGATGAATCTTTCTGACTTCCAGACAGGTGCTCTAATCTGTGTGTCACCTATCTGCCTTTTTTGTCAGGCTAAACATCCCTAAAGCCTTGAATAGCATTATTTCTAGTATTCTCCCTTATCCTAACTTTTCTCCTCGAAACAAAGTCTAGTTTATCATTGTCCTTCCAAAGCATGACCCCTATGCTCAACACAAAATTTGAGATGTAATCCAACCCCAGAGTGGAATACAGAGGAATTTATTATTTCTCTGGTTTTGGATACCAAACTTCTCTTGATGCAGCCTAAAATCAGTTTAATGAATAGGGACTAAATTGGTCCTGGTTGCTATAAAGAGAGAATTTCTACCTAATAAAAAGCAGATCTGCAGCCCAGATAGCAAGGGACTTGCTTTCTTCTGACATCCAGGAATCTGAGAGAAGAGAACCCAGTCCAAGCCTGAGGTATGGAAACAAGGAGCCTTAGAAAAAGAGAGCAGCAAAAAGGAAACATCTTTAATAAGAGTCTACTTATTGAGTTAAACACATGCCTTGAAAATATTGAATATGAATTGCTGCATTTGTCACTGACCTCAACTTTTGATATTTCATACTCCAAGATTTTCTCATCCTGGGCTACTTCCAAATGTGATGGTGGCCTGTCCTTAACCTCTGAGAGTGCTGTGTTACAATGGGCATGGTGGGGGATTAGGTCCATTGGAGACATGGAAAGAGCCAGATGATTCCTAAAGGGCCTTGTTTTCTATAAGAGAAATCTATTCCCAGTTCTTATTTGGAAACCCAGTGTTTGTGTGAGCAAAAGCTATCCAGGATAAGTGGAAAAGTAAAGCCTAGCTAAAGTTTTAAAGATTACCATTTTTCATTTCAGGCTATTAAATGAAAACAACCCAGATGCTCATGTACTAGGCTTTTATACAAGGGAAGGATAATAGTTTTCATGTTTCCAAAAACCCTTCTTCAACCTGATTATGGAGGCAGATGAAGCAAGCTGCTGAACCCTTGCTAGAATTTGGAATAAGGCACCAGGCCCTCACCTACATGGAAAAAAATAACTTAAATGGTCAAAGAATTTGAACAGATTGTTTTTGAAGAAAGAAATCCTAGTTATCAGTAAGCATATGAAAAATATCCCCAAATCACTAATAATGAAAGAAATATAAAAAAAATCACTCTGATATTCCTCATACCCCTCAGATTGGCAAAGTTGACAAAAAAAGAAAATGAAAAATGTTAAAGTGGCTTCAGGAAAAGATACATTAATGCACTGTTGGTAGAGTTGTACATTGATCTAGCCATTCTGAGGAAAAACAATTTGGAACTACCCCCAAATTAAGGGCAGCTAGGTGGTACAGTAGATAGAGCACTGGCCTTGGAGTCAGGAGGAAATTTGAATTTTGCCTCAGACAGCTGACACTTACTAGTGTGTGATCTTGGGCAAGTCACTTAACCCTGATTGCCTCACATCCAGGACCATCTTCAGTGGTCCTGATTCATATCTGGCCACTGGACCCAGATGGATCTGGAGGAGAAAGTGAGACTGGTGACTTAGCACAGCAGCCCCTCAATCAACTTCAATTTATGTAGTTGTCATGGCATCATCTGCCTGATGTCCTGGTCTTCTTCAGGAATAGACAACCATCATCATACCCCCAAATTATTAAACTATATAAAGACTTTAACACAGAAAAGCCAGCCACTGTCATATGCCAAAGGGATCAAATAATAAGGAAAAGGACCAAAATATGTAAAAATGTTTGCAGTAACAAAAAACTAAAATCCAGAAGAGTGCTTGCTTCCAAATTGATGAATGACTGAACAAATGATGTCATATTAATATAATAAAATAATATTTTGCCATAGGAAATGATGAAAGATTTGTTAGATATCTGGGGAGATAAATAGATTATTGTATAGTAAAATGAGCAGAATAAAGAGAACGTATGTAATAACTATAATGTCATATAAATAAACTAATTCAAAGACTTTAGAAATCATGACCAACCATGATTCCAGAAGATAGATGATGAAGCATCCTACTCACCTTCTGACTTGAAGTTGATGGGCTATGGGGACAAATTTATATTATATTTTTAGATATGACCAATGCAAAAATTTGATCTTTGTGCATATTTTTTTCTATTTCCCTCTCCCCACAAACAGAGGAGGGTAGAATTAAATGAGAGGGGGAGAAAATAATTTTTGCTAACTGAAAAAAAATTGATTTTAAAAACAACCAATTCAATTCAATATGTATTGGATACTGACACTATTAGAGACCCTAAAGATAGCTGATGTTAGTTGACATCTCTATTTGTTTAGTACTTAAACTTGCAATATCAGAGGTATTATTGCATTAATTTGCATTTACCCACATTTAATCTAATCTACCATTTCTCTCCCTACTCACACAGAGTTTACTGGCATCTTCCTATAGTGTACCCTTATCCCTTTGGTTTTTCACATTCCAAAAGAACCTCATAATAGCTGAGAGGATGCTTGCAAAAGTGCTTTGAAAATAATGTGTAATACATATATGTTATCCACAAACAGAGATTTTTCTTTGATGAACACAATTGTCCTTTCTTATTCTTTGTTTTCTGTATGAAAGCCAGTTAGTTCCCTGACTATAAGAACAATTCTCCTCAAATCTGTGATAACTTTATTTTAAAAATTGTTTTTAGTGTGAATTTTTTTCGAGCATTCTTTAAGTTTGATAAAATTATACACAATGGTTCTCACTTGTTTATATGTTTGCTAACCCTCTCAAGGAACCTTGATAAAGTAATTGGACATACTTCCTCTCTGCCAATGCCAAAAATTGATTTTCTCTGATGAAATATGTTTATTTTAGTTGTTTTAGTATCCAGTGATTCCAGACATTAGCCCAGTATGAGTATAACATTAAAAAAAAGAAAAGAAAGAAAAAAGAATTACTTCCCTTTAACAAAAATTCTTATAGAAGGGAGCAATATTGGCAATCCACGAATCTTTCTACCAACTATCAATTTGTAATAAAATTTATACATTTTGACCTTGTACATTATATGTAGAAGTAGTGTGGTGTAATGGAAAAGGACTATAATTAAAGTTGGAAGACTCCTGTTTGAATCCTGACTTTACCTTGGATAAATCATTTCATCCTTCTGAATTTCAGTTTCTTTGTCTTGTAGAAATAATTTTCCCACTCAAATAAAGTATTCAGAGGCACAATGTAAACTTTAAGCACCCATGTGAGATTATTATCCAGAACCTCTCACCTAGTTACTTTTGGGGAAAATCCTATCAATTTTTAATCATAGTATCATAGTTCTACCATCATGAACAAAAAAAGGAGTCCTTATGATTCTGATCAGGGCAGCTAGGTGGCTCAGTAAGGTTGAGTTCCAGACCAGGGGTCAAGAAGACTCATCTTCCTGAGTTCAAATCTGATCTCAGATTTTTACTAGCTGTGTGACTCTAGACAAGCTATTTAGCTCTGGTTGTCTCAGTTTCCTCATCTATAGAATGAGCTGGAGAAGGAAATGGCAAGCTACTCTAGTCTTTGCCTGGAAAATCCCAAACAGGATGATGAACAGTCAGACACAACTGAAATGACTGAACAACAAAAACAATGTTCCTGATCACTTTATCTTTCTCTTGCCTGGCAACTAGAGGCAGCTGAGCACAGGAACTGGGGTACCTTGAAGAGTACCCATTTCTCCTGAAATGGTCAGTATATACTCTATCTTCCAACTCCATGCCAATACAGAAAGGCAAACCCAATGAGCCACTTGGTTAGTGTGCTTTAGGACATGCCCATTCATTACCTAAGCACTTACAGAGCTGAGCTGCCACAGTGCACTCATTTCCACTTATAACCTATCATCGTTTCTAAAAAATTAAAACTGTTTTTAATGTTTAGGGTAAATTTTATTACTCATGAAATTAAAGGATTAATAGCACAGGCTTATGCTAGCATTACTGTTTGAACTGTTGCCCATACTATCCTCAGGCACCAGCTCCTAGAGCATCTTTCCAAAGGACTCAGGGCTGCCCATTTATTAGTTGTGGGCCCCCTCTTCCTCTCTCTTCAGTAGGCTTCCACCTCTCATGCACAAATGCCACTAGAATAAAAAGCAAATAGCACCATGAAAGAACCTTGAACTTGGATTCAGAAGACCTGCTTTCCAATCTTACCTCTGCAGTATTTGAGCTCAGTGTCTTTAGTTCACATATTTAGACTCACTGGTTCTTCTTTTCATCATCATTTAATGAAAATTAGATACTTTCCAGTTTTAATAGTCTATGATGTTATAGGCAAAAATTCCCTGACTTCTGCTATAGTGCACACACTTATGGCCTTGATAGTTTACTTTCCAACTTATTCAACCAACCAATGAATCAGTTCAGTACTTAGTATTTACCAGATACTGTACTATAACTACTGGGATACAGACAAAAGGAAGCAACTTAATATTTTTTCTGAGAGTCAGCATGATTTTACAGAAGTGTATGCAAAATAAAAAAAAGTGATCTTAAGGGGGAGTGCTCTGGACAGATCTGGACAGATAAGAGAAGTTTTCATAGAGAAGGTGGTGCTTCAGCCAGGTCCTGAAAAAAAGCTAAAGGTTTGGAAAGGCAGAGGTGAGAAAGGATTTCATTTCAGGCATGCATGATAGCCAGGACAAAGGTGTAGAGATGGGAGATGAGATGGAATAATAAATTGGTCAACTCATTTAACACCGCTGAGTTTCATTTGATTATGTCTAAAATGAAAAATGGTAAGTTTGATGTGATAATATTTAAAGTCATTCCCAGTTCCAATAGAGTATGATTGTTTAGGTAGATTCTGTGTCACCTCTGCCAAAGCCCTACCAGTGTTTCTTATAATTCTTTCATATTATACCTGTTTCCTTCAAATCCCTTCTCATTTGCCAGCATAGCCCTCCCCACTTTACCATGTCCAGCTTTGCCAACTCTGAGGTTAAAGAGCTGACTTTGGATTTTCAGCTGATTTTAATTGGTACCAGACCCAACCGTGCAGCTTCATAGAGGGCCTATACTCACTTCTAAAATCTCTCCTATTCAAGGCAGTACCTGGTGGGACTTCTAATCACAGGCAATTGATATTCTACTGAGCATCCTTGGAAAATAATCTGCAAACAAGAGGCTGCAGGCTATAAAAATCTCTCCCTCCTTCTCCCTTCCTCTCCTTCTCCCTCTTTCTCTTTTTAGATCATGGCTTACGGCTTAATAAAAGCAAAACCTAAGCAAGAGCATGAAACCTTAGCACTTTGTCCAACAATATTATCCTTTTAAGAGTTTTATTAATCGGTTTAAAGTTCTGCTGCATTTTGCTTGGAGGTGAAAGGTGCCTTCCCCCACTGACAAGATTGTCCTTGCATTTCAGGAGCTGGCACAGTTGGCTCAATTAAAAGAATGTCAGGGGAAAGAGGGTCGGCATCGGAAAGCTTCAGGCTCTCACTGCACCTATGATGAGCTGAACTGCAATTTGCCTCATATGCCACACCCTTCCCTTGCAATACATACCTTACACAGATCCATCACATGCTACCCGTCCTACACATACACACACACACATACACACATGCTTCATGTACATGCATGTGTGAGCAGACTTCCCACTGAGAAATACAATATGAAGGTAGAAGAAAGGATTTTTATGATTTGTTTTTTCTCATTTCAGTAAGGAGTTTATAATATCTTCAGCAAGGAAGCGTTACTAGCTAGCAAGAAGAGATCAACACATCTGTCAATTTAGCAGCCTCGTTTGAGCTCAATCACTGTGGCACTGGAGGAGTCCCCTAAATATTTAATTTTTTTTCCAGCACCATAAATGCTGTGATAGGTCTTATCAGGATTGTGGTGACTGCATAAAATGAGACACTGTGCATGGAATAGTTTTCTTGAAGGGATAGACATTAAAAGCACACACCGGGAACCCACTTAACAGGTTTCTAATAATATCATCTCGCATCAACATCACATTTTCATTACTAACCACTCCATACTTGGTTGGCATGTACACATGAATTGCTCACCCAATTTTAAGATGCATCTTAGTATCTAGTGAGATAAGCAAATCTCAAAGATTCTAAAGTAGACTTTTCTGATTATGAAGATTTATAAATGAAGAGGGTTGCCAGAAAGTAAACATAATTTTTATTGGGCCAAGAGGGTGTCTGGGTAATTTAATGAAGTTCCAATCTTTTGATTATCATAATAGACACAGAGCAGTTTTCTTAGGGACTCAAGAGACAGACAGCATGATGCAGTAGGATAAATCCTGAAAGTGAACTCAGAACACCTGTGGTTAATCCTTGTCTCTGACCCTTGTTAGTTTTTTAATCCTGAGCAAAGAATTTAACTACACTGAGCTTCTCGTTTCTTCATCTGTAAAATGGGCAGGACGAAACTTTTGCTATACCTATTTTACTGATTTGTTTGGAAGACAGAAATTTATAAACCTTAAAAAAATAGCAATGCTTGTTATTTCATTAGTAGAGGGAACTTAGAAGCAAACTTTTTCAATTCATATGCACACTTTTATTGGGATATATCCTCTCAGAACAGGGATTCTTAAACTGGGCTTGATAAACTTAAAATATATATATATATATATATATGTACATATATATATTTAATAACAGTATTTCAATACAACTTGATTACTTTGTAAACCTATGTATTTATTTAGCTCATTTAAACTCATTCATAGATGGTGGTCCTTAGCCTTGATCAGACTGCCAAATGGGCATATGGCTCAAGTGCACAACACACACACACACACACACACACACACATACACACACATACACATATAAATACATACATACACATTAAGAATCCCTGCTTCAGAGAGATGGCTACAGTATAGGTATTAAACACAAGCTGAAGGCCACATCCCAAAACATTCTTGAAGGAGGCCTGAACTGGATTAAAATTTGGGAAATACTTAACAAAATAAATGAAAATAAAATAAGGCATAGATAACATTACATTTTAAAAATAAGTCACTATGAAGACAACTATTTTTTATTTCTAGCCTAATAGCAAGGAAGTGGTACAGTGGTTTGAGTACTAGGCCTGCAGTTAGGAAGACGTCTTGTCTTCATGAGTTCAAATCTGGCTTCAGAGGCCTATTAGTTGTGTGACCCTGCATAAGTCACCTTAGCCTGTTTGACTCAGTTTCCTCATCTGCAAAACAAGTTGGAATCTGCCAAGAAAATACTGATAGGGTCACAAAGAGCAGAATATGACTGAGAATACTGAACAACAATGACCAACAATCTATAGCATATACCAGATTCAAAACTGAATGTTAGTTGTCCAGACTTTAAGATTAGCTCTCTAGGAAGGTCACCCTGCCTTTTAAAATGCCACATAAAGGGAAACTTTTATTACTTTAGAATCTTGGGCAGACAATTTCTCAATATTCTTTAGATATTTCTGAAAAAAAAATCACCAGGTAAACATGATTATTACCAGTTTTTTGGTCAAAAAATAAAGTGGCTTTTTGGTTGTCTTGCTCAAAAGACAATAGTCAAATTGACCAAATAGTATTATGTCTGATATATATCTAGTGCTGTAGTGATTCTAAAGAATAGAAAAGTCCCTTTCCCTAGGGAGATTTTAGTCTAATTGAGAAGAATTGCAATAAATTAAAAAAAACCTAGAAGCTGATTAAAAAAAGAGTATTTAATTAACAGCTTCACTATATTCAGTGAAGTGGCATAGTGGATCAATAATGGACTTAGCACAGGAAGAACTGAATTCAAATCCCACTTCCAGCACTTACTATGTATTGATTCCTTTGTCACTTCTATATGCCTCAATTTCCTCATATGTAAAACTGGACTAATAATAGCCTTATAATTTCAGGTTTGTTGTTAAGATAAAATAATATTTTCAATACTTAAAATGCTTTATAATGCTAGTTATTTATCACTAAGTATGTAAGCAGTTTAGGGAGTAGATAGATCGCTATATGCTTCATTAAGGAGGCTTCATGGAGGAAGAGGGACTTGGGCCGGGACTCTGAAGGGGAATTTAACGATTGGAATTGGTAGGAAAAATAGTGTGGGCATTCTAGGTAGGAGAATGATATAGTTCTTCCATGAAACAGAAATTAACATGATGTTTTGGGGAGTGAACAGGAGAACAGTGAGGTGTTTTCTTGACAAAGGGTACTGGAGTAATTTGCCATTTCCTTCTTCAGCTCATTTTGCAGAAGAGGAAATTGAGGTAACAGGGTAACAGGACCTGTCCAGGGTCATACAACTAATAAGTATCTGAGGTCAGACTTGAACTGGGTCCACAATTTCAGTGTCTATGTGCCACCTAGCTGCCTCTCATTGTTCATTTTCAAAAAGGACCAATGACATCACAGCTTGATGTTTTGACTTGTGTGTGAATTCGATTTAAGTGGGGCAGTTGCATAGTCATCAGTCTCATTTTCTATTCCTGAATCATCAAAGTCCGGTGGCAAGACAAAAGTCAAGATGACTGACAATGGCCCAAGATGCAGTGGATGACCTTGACATCTTCCATGTCTAACCACACTTTCAGCAAATTTTATGGTTGTTAGAACAAAATGTTTTCATATTTCCATTCTACTAGGGAAAAATCTTCACATGCTTTGGGGGAGGCATCCCCTAGATTGTGCAGCAGAGTAACAAAGTGCCAAAGAATTGAGAAGAGGGAAAGATCATTTGGGGATGGTATAATAAGGGATACTATAGAGATGAAGTGGTACTTGAACTGATCCTCGAAAGAAGTGTAAGATTTGGATTTGAAAAGTGAAGACTGAAAGACATTCAAGATAGGAGGAATGGAGTGAGCAAAGCCTCAGAAAAGAGAATAAGTTAATATTATTGGTGGTCATGGTAGTAGTCACAATGAAAACCTCAGACTTTGAAGGAATTTTGAGATTGCTAGTTAATGTAACTGGGGTGAAAAATGAGACCATATGGGAGAAATAAATTTTACTTCTTAGTGACTCAGTCTCTTATTTTGTAAAATGGGAAAAACAATAACTTTCATACAGTATAGGGGAAAAGTGAGATGCCTCAAGAGTAACTTTGCCCAGGGATACTTACCCTGAGATCTAGTAACAGTAGCTATCCATGAATTGTAACAGGTGTAACAGAGATTGATTATGCCCTCTGTAAAGCTCCCAGGGAAAGAAGGGCTGGCACCAAGATTCATGATCAGGAAAATAGCTGTGCTACCATAAAGCTGCTTTGTTGGACTTTGCAAATATAAAGCACAGAAGAAATGCTGGAAGGAGTGCTTCAGGGACAGAGGAGAAGCAGACGTCAGTAGTCAGATAATCCATCAAGCCTCTTAGTCAGGAAAATGAAGAGAAAGTGATTGCCACTGACTCACACTATTTTTATTCCCCAGGAAAACCCAGTTCATTGTCTTTGGGGGAGTTGGTTCATTTGACACAGTAAATTAAGTTTGATTCTTTTAATAGGGAAGGAGAGGATTACTTAAAGTCAATCCATGGCTGCTATTTGAGCCTTGTACCTTAGAGACTTCCTCTATTTAACTTTCAAACTATCAGGACATGGAATTGAGAAAATGTTAAAAGAACCATTTGAGGATGCACACACACACACACACACACAACACACACACACACACACACACACACAAAACTAAAACAGACACTGGTGGTCATGCCAAAAGTGGGTGACTAGGGTTAGGAATTGCCTTCGGACTCTGGCTTTTTCTTTGTCAAGGATTTAAAAGCACATTCATTTGTGGTCTTAGGTATATCTCACACAGGTTAACATCCAGCACTATTGGAAAAACTGTTAAAGAAAGAGAAGAATGGAAAGAAAATGAGGAATGGAGCAAGGATGAGTATAGAATTATACTCAAGAACTACAAACCCTGACTTTTCTTGCAAACGGTCACCAGCTTTGATGGTGATGTCACTGACAAGCCACAATTTTGCCCACAACCTAATAAATTATTCATAGACAAAGCATATATATATATATATTTACATATATATGTTCATGTATGTATATACAGATATAGGTATGTACATATGAACAAAGATATGTATATATGTGCATATATTTTTCAGAAAAGAAATAATCAGAGAAAGAAGACTGGAATGAAGGCTCCAGCAAAATAAAATAATAATAACAACAATAACAACAACAACAACAACAACAACAATAATTTGCACTTGCACGGGTCCTTTCAAAGGTCTCCAGTGATTTGCCAAACGTTAATTAAGTAAACCTCATAGGTTCCCCAGGAGACAGGCAGTTATTATCTCCATTTTACAAATGTGGAAACTGAGTCTCCAGGAGGTGAAAGTGATTGCCCAAGGTCACCTTGAGAATGAACAGGATCAACAACTGGTATCTGCATTATGCCCAGGATCCAAGACTTGTTCTGAATCCCCTCTAGATGACTTGTTTGAGGGGCTAACTCTTCAGACATTACCTGGGGAGTAGAGTTGATTGGTGTATAAGCTAGAATAAGAGAACCCCGGGCCTCTGAGTGTGTTGAAAGTGACAGGGAAACACTTTCCCCAAACTGCTTATTTTCACGTGACAGATTTAGGTTCCTTGAAAGTCCTCTGGAGAGCTTTGTCAAAATTTGAAAATGAATGGGGGCTAGCCAGGAAGCCAGAATGCTGAAATTTTCTAGTGCAAAATGCACTGTGAATGTTCACTCTGAGGAACAAAACCATTCTCCCTTTGATTTCTGAGAGTTAGATAATTGCCAAGGCAGAGTAGAAGAGTGGGGTCACCTTTTAGGTTTGGGGCAGGGTGGCTGGCAGCTAGTAGAGGAGGAAGAGGGCCAGGTCTCTGGAATGCTTTTTGAAACTCCTAACTTACATGGATATTTTATTGTTAAAAAAAATGCTTCTCCTCTCTGTCTATCCCACAGACCTTGAGTGGGAAAGATTGTAGCAGGGATAGCAGAGGGACCGGTTTCATTCTGACTCCATGCCTGGTTTCACAACTGACAAATATCACAGTAAAGTCCACCTTGTCCCTCTCCCATCCTTAGGCTTGGGTGCTGCTGACATATTTTGATATTTCCTCATGAGAGCATCCTACACATAATGACTTTGCCTCTTTGGCTCTCCCATTCTCTACTTCTCAAACCCCAGCAATTTCTAGGAGTGTATCTGCTCCCAGATGAATCGTCCAGAGACTCTGGGAGCATCCTTCTTTACACTTCACCTCCCCCTACTACGGATGAGAAATAGACTTTTCCCTCATCCATCATAAGTCAGCATGACAGGGCTGTCGTTCCCAAGAACTGACTCACTGTATCATCTTTCTCTCCGTCCTGCTTCAATGAGTGTGCTTTGCTTTCCTGGGAACAGCCAGCACCTTTCTAAAAAGATTTTAAATTGTAGTAGGAACCAGGCAAAAATAAACAAAAAACAAAAAAAAAGCAAGGGAAAGTTATTTCCAAACTCTATTGCTCTGTGGATTACACCCCGTTTCAATAGAATATTAAGAAATCCCAGGCTCTTTCCTGACATGTTATCACTCCTCAGGCATCTCTGGTGGAAAAGGGACAAATCATATTTGCCCAATTTTATAAGGATGGGTAACTGAAGGGAAAAAAAAAAGGTGAAAAGGAAAGGTCATTTGAATGGCTAAAAGCATGGGAATTATTTAACCCTAGAGAAGACTGAAAGGCTGAAATGAAAAATATCTTTAGATACATGTGAAGGATGAACATTACCAGCATATTGGCTCTTCCTTGTTGTGGGGGCTGAGAAAGAGGAAAAGAACTGATATTTCAGAAGAAAAAAATTTTGAGCTTGGTTTCTTTATCTAAACAGAGGATAAAACTGGATGGGGTTTAAGGTCCCTTCGCTTAACTTCCTAATGTCCTGCAATGATTGTGAGCAATAATGATTCCCAGTTATACAGAGAGTATATATAATCAATTCTCAAAAGATTATTAGTTTATGAAAATATGTTAAAAACACAATTGCACAAGTACAACCTATATCAAATTACTTGCCGTCATGGGGAAGAGAGAGGGAAGGGAAAGTGGTTAAAAAAATATGGAACCCAAAAGCTTGCAAAAGAATGAATATTGAAAACTATCTTTGCATGTAACTGGAAAATAAATAAATTTTTAAAAAGATTATTAGTTACAGAGTCAGTGTTAGTTTCCATTGATAGAAGTTTCCTGAATAGAAATTCCTTAGACAGGTGGTGTCAAAATCAAATTGAAACAGGGACCATAAAATCACATATAAGGATTTCTGTGTGTGTCATATTAGAAAATCACATATTAATATTTGCTATGTTCTATTGTATTTTTAGTTATCTTTTGAAATATTTCTCAATTATATTTTCTTCTGTTTCAGTTACAAGACTGGTAAATTCTATCTGCAACCAGTCTGTTTTACATCTTTGTCTTAAATCCAAATCATAAGTCCTGCCCAAAACAACAAGTTAGCAAACAAAAAAAAGAAGTGACCAAGGTATATTTGTTGGAAATCTTTAAGAACAGCATATGCAGCAATTGCTCTGGGTTGGTAGACTTTCAAGTTTTTCCAAAATAGTCGGGTGTGGTAGCCATCCATCGACATTCACTGCTATTTTCAGCTTCACCAAAGCCTTGTCCCTGAAAGAATCATTACAGCACTGTTTGAACTGTAACTTTCAATCAAATCAATCAGCCATAGCTCATCTACTCAGCATCATGACTTGAGTGAGTGACTGATACTTTGGGGTCTCTGCCAACTGTGGCACTGCTAGTGAGTGAGGCTGCAGCTCATCACTTTGAGTGAAAGTTATGGGTTGTGGGGAGGTTGGTAAAGGTCCTCTAGTAGACTGCAAAAATCAACATCAGACAAGAATATGACATGATGGCCAAGGAAGCTGACTTGGGCTTAGGCCCAAGATAAGTGAAATATGGAGGACTAGAAAGATGATAGACTTATCAGATTCCTTGCTATCATGGGGAGGAGGGAGGAAAGGGAAAGAAATAGAAAAATGTAGAACTCAACATCTTATAAAAAATGAATGCTGACAACTATTTTTTTCATGGATTGGAAAAAATAAATTTAAAATAAAAATAAAAGAAAGATGATAGGCCTGCAATATTCTGTTCTATTAAGGACACATCTGGCATAACTGATACCTCCTGGGTGCTAAGTTTGGAGCCACAATTGACAAATTGGAACACATTCCTGGGAGAGTGATCAGAATGGTAAGCAGAATAGACACTAGGCCATATAAAAATTGGTGGAAGGATCTGGGGATATTTTGCCTGTAGATGAGATTTGGGAATGGAGTGGACTGGGATGGAACATAAATCACTGTCATCAAGTAATTGAAGGGCTATCATATGGTCTAAGGAATCAACCTTTTCTGCTTGGCCCCATAAGGCAGAATTGGAAAGAATAGTTCAAATTTCTAGAAAGACAGTTTAGGCAATACAGAAATATATATATATATATATATATATATATATATATATATATATATATATATATATTAACAATTATAGCTTTCTCAAAGTGGACAGGGTTGTCTCAGAAGTAAGTTGCTTATTTATGTTTTTTTTTACACATGCTTTCATGAATATAGAAGACAGAATTCTTATTCAGCTGGAGGTTGGACTAGGGAGATTTTTTTGACTCTGAGATTTGATGAGCCTTTGATTCAACCTGCTATCAAATTAATGTCACAGCCATTCTGTTAGGCTGTTCTGGCCATAATCTGATAGAGGGAAGTTCACTGGACTATCCTAGGCTCAGTGTTTCTACCTGTAGCATAAGTAAGATGACCTTTTCTCTCATGTGGATCCCTGAAAGATTTAATTAAGTAGTATTTGAAATTCTTGAATGGAAATTGCTCTATCAGTCATGATTATTATCCATTTTCTTTAAACATAGGGCCAATTGCTAAGCCATTAGGCACATGTATGGAAATTATAAGAATATTCAAATACCCATTATCTGAAACTCTGTTTGCCAAGCATCCTATCTAATCAGGGAAAAGCTTGCTGGAACAGATGGGCCTTGCAGAGTGCCCCATCAGCCAGGAAGCTTGGACATGTTTAGACCCCATGAATCCAAGTGCCAAATGTTGTCACTGCTACAAAAGGGTCATTTCTTTTCTTTTCTTTTCTTTTCTTTCTTTTCTTTTCCTTTCTTTTCTTTTCCTTTCTGAATTTATGCTTTTCAAACATTGTACCCACCTTCAGTAAGCCCTCTGACTTCTTCAAGCCCAGAGCTGTGAAGGCAAATGTTGGATTTGGAGAGAGGGGGAACATGGGTTCAGGGTTGGCACCCATGCAGCTAGATGTCTTGTCTGCTATTTCCAGGTGACAGGAGCTGTCAGAATAGGGGGCAGGCAGGCAGAAGACAGAGCAGCCTTTGAAGGCGGAACTGTTCAAAGCTGCTAATGCAGGTGGTTAAGCATAAAGAAAGTGACTTCGTGCCAACTTCATATTTATGAGGGTTTCACAGAAGGCTTCAGAGCCAAAGGAAACAGAATTGGTAAACACAGTAAGTAATAGATTCAACAAATATAGCTATGGATAAAGAACTAATTTACATTTAATGAGACAGCAATTGTTTATTAAATAAGAAATGGTTCTCTTTATGAAGCTGGCCTTAAAGGTTTTTAGAAAAGAGTGCATTAAGCAAAGAAGCATTACATTTCCTATTCAAAGACTTGTGGGGTGGTAAAGGAGAGAGTAGGGAGTGAAGAGGGGGAGGAAATCACTAGAACTAATAAAGAATGAAGAAAGAGGAGGAGGCTGACAACTCATCCTGGGATATAGGACACTGGACACAAATTTAATGGAAATGAAATCCAAAGCAAGGTTCTCTTGCTTGGGTGTTATACCGCAGACTGACTACAGTATTGATTTTGAAAAAATAGTATATGATTACTGGAGAATCTGTGGCATGTTGAAGCATATATGGCTCTGGTCTTGTATAATGGATTTTTATATCAAAATTCATTTGATTGTGCCTAAGACTATGGGGATATATAATTATATCTAGATAGATAGATAGGTATCAGATGCTACTTTCCACTATAGCCAGACTGCATGTGCCTATATAACAATTGTCCTGCTGGAATGAGGTTTTTCCTGATAGTTATGACAAGCTTGAAAGCTCCCTGGCCTTGCATACCAGATAAGACTGAATGAAAAGTGTGACTTGAATAGATAAAGCCACTGCTTTCTATGAGCTGTAAGCATCATTCCCTCTTGACATCTTCCTGGCCTCTGGTCTGTAGAACTAATCTTCAATCTTAGACCATTTCTATAGAGGTTCTACTGCTTACTAACTGTTTCATCATGCCATTGCCATAGCTATCCTTAGTACTAGGCTTCAAATTAAAAGCATCTTTATGAAACCTATCATGTGCAGAGCTAGGACCTGTTTCCTATAGGAAATTCAGAGGAAAAATGGTGATTATTCATTGTCTTTATCTTCATTAGCCTGGGAGCTCCTGGGAAAAAAGGGATTTCTATTGCATTTCTTTGTCTCTCCAACTCTTAGCTTAGTACCTAGCACTTAATAAATGATGATCTATGGTCACATTCCTCATAATGCTCTGGCTTCTATATTTCGTTGCTGTTGTTCAGTCATTTCAGTTGTGCTGATTCTTTGTGGACCCTTTTGAGGTTTTCTTCACAAAGGAGTGGTTTTACATTTTCTTTTCCAATTCATTTAAAGATGAGGAAATTGAGGTAAACAGGGTTAAGTGGCTTTCTCAGGATCACACAGTTAGTAAATGTTTGCTGCCATATTTGACTCAGGAAGATCAGAGTATCCCTGATTACAGGCTCAGCATTTTATTTCCGGTACCATCTAGCTGCCCCTGGCTCCTATATAAAGTCCAGTTATTATTATATTTAAAATCATTCATTTCAGATATGAATTCTAAAAGTCTACCTATTTATTTTACAATTTTAAATTTGCTTAAATTCATATATTAGAATGTGATGTGTCACTTAATTCCCTAGCTGGATTCTCAGATCTTCTTCTCCATGCAAATTTCCCTCTCACCTTGGAGATATTTCTATGCTGAGACCCCATTATTCTGATTAATGCCTGGACCATTATTTCAAAGGTAGATCTAGGCCATGCTTCAACTCTCTAAATTTCTTCTTCTTTTATTTGTCTTTTGACACATTACCCCCAAACATTTTTCAGCTTCCTTTTATGTTGTTGCTCTGCTTTCCGATAGAATATAAGCTTCTTGTTGTCAGAAACTATATTATTTACTTGATTTATATCTCCAGCACTGACCACAGTGTAAGACATAGAAAACCACGAATATTCTATTTCTCTATCCATCCATCCATTTATTAACTTATCAATCTGTCCATCTGTCTAGTAGATCTGTATCTTATGAAAGTTTTTGTTTTGCTTGACAGTATAATTGTTAAATGGCACTATTGTTATTCCCATTTTACAGATGAGAAAAATGAAGTACAAAGCAGATAAGTGATTAGCTCAGGATCATATGGCTACTAAGTGTGTGAGGATGGATTTGATTTAAAATCAGCTCTTCCTGACTCCAGCACCAAGATTTTATCTATCTTACCTCTTTTTCAATGATAGTGGGGGGGGCAAGAAAGAAAAATGAGAGGGAGAGAAAAAAATAAAAGTTTGTTTTGTTCATTGACAAAATAAACAATAATTATTAAGTATGAGGAAAGAATATTGGATTTGGAATTAGAAGTATTTGATTCAAATTCTATTTCTGCCTCTTACTAGCTATATGACCCTGGACTAGTTAGTGCACCACTTTGAACCTCAATTTTTATATTTTGAAAATAAGAGGGGGTGGGATGTATTGGGTGAGCTCCAAGATCTCTTTTGCTTAAATTTGTGAGCCTATGATTCTATTATTCTTTCTTTTAGTTCTTTGGGAAGTAAAAACCCTAGAATGGGTCATAGCCAAAAGGTTCCCATTCATATAGCAGCCAGAAATTATATGCAAGAGGAAAATGTTAAGGAAATGAAAAAGGAAAGAAAAGAGAAGGGAATAAAGGAGGAGAAACTACTTGTCTCTTCAAAGGAGAGCTATGAAGAAAAAGTGAGACAAAATAATAGAGATGATACCCCTTCTGTAACTTGGACTGGATGTAATTTCTAATGCCTGAACATTTTATGATCTGAAATTATAGGTCAAGCTATTCATAAAGACTGGAAAGCTTTGTAAAAATCTATAAGCTCATCTGATCCTTATAACCCTCCTTTGATGGCTAACTTCATTTTCTAGCTGAGGAATCTGAGACAAAAAGGTTAAGTGACTTGTCCAAGGTCAAACAGCTAATAAGTACCTGAAGCAGGAATTGATCTCAGCTCATCCTAACTCCAAGTCTAACACTCTGATCACCTGATAGATGCCACCTGGATGCCTTCCTGTCACTTATTTGCTTAGCATAGAATAATATGCTGTAGGTTCTAGACTAGCCTTTTAAGGGACACTGGTGAGACTACAGAGAGCAATGATCATGATGTTGATTAATCTGTTTTGGTAAATTACGGTCATATGTGACAATGAGAGAGGATAAGATAAAAAGTTCCATTTTGTTCCTGCTTTCCCCACATATACATTTTATCAGTGTTTCAACATCACTCCTGAAAAATGACAAGCAATTCTTGTCACATATATTTAGATATCGAAATAAGAATCCAATGCCCTCTCTTCTTCCTCTGGCAATGTGTCATATTCAACTTGCCCTTCAGTCACTTGGGTAAGCCAAAAGGGGGCCTTCTCAGAAGGATCCAGTGTAGTTCTGAGCTAAGCAGGTGAGGTATAATCTCTCAAAGGAACTAGTTATGATACCCAGTTATCATAGTCATTCTTGACTTTCTCCCAGCATCTCTAGTTGTAGTTCAGAGACTTTTTAGCAGTTTTGTGGATGTTTCCATCTGCAGTACAAAATGGAGCCCTTGAGATCTCTATATAATAATTCACCCTGACATTCTTTTACTCAAAGGTCAGAGGTCCACATAGAGAATGAGAAAGACAGACAAATTGATAACATGTTGCTCCAGGCAAAAAAGGAGAGGCCTTTGAGGTTCCTTCAGAATGATACCAACTAATCCTTTCATTTTTAACTGTGGGGATGGGAGAACAAATCTCTTTGCATATGCTTCTAGTCAGATGTCAGCATTGCATATAATGATTATTTCTTGGTTCCACCTTTATAAGTACTCCAAGGAGATCATGACAATGGAGTAAAGTGACTGGAGTCTGCCCAGACTGAGGTCAGCTTCAGGGTAAAGTTTCCATTACAATACAAAGTCATGGTCAGAAGCTAGGGATATTTGATCTAAGGCATATCATATGCAGCAAGTCAAAGTTCATAACCAGGGATGGAATGTCAGGTTGACATGCTTGATGTGTACCAAGGTATATAGCCAGCCAGATGGAGCACTGGATAGAACTCTGGATCGAGTTGTGGATCCAGAGTCAGGACTTCCTGAGTTTAACTCTGGCTGTGTGACCCTGGACAGGTCACTTAAATGCTGTCTGCCTCAACTTCTTAATCTACAAAATAAGGATAATAATTATACTTACCTTCCAAAGTTCTTGTGATGATAAAATAAAATAATATTTGGAAAATGTTCTTAAAACTGTAAAACCCGATATAAATGTTAGCTAGTATCGGCAAATAATAATAAAGACAAATAAGGTGGAGAACTTGGTCTGGAATCAGGAAGAGGAATTCAAATTTGGCTCAGACATTTACTGCCTATGTGACCCTGGGCAAATCACTTAATCTGTTTGCCCTCATTTGTAGGCTTGGATACTAATTTCACTTCCCTCTAAGGGTTGTTAGGAAGGTCAAACGAGATGATTATAAAGTGCTTAACACAATGTCTGATACATAGTTGATGCCTTAAAAATACTAGCTATGATCATGATTATGATTATATTGGAAGATAGGTCATTTAAAAAAAATCTTCAAGGTAGAAGAGTAAAGAGAGGTAATCCAGTGTTGGACAGAAAGGTTAAAAACAAACAAATCATCTTCTTTTGGGAGTGCACATTTACATGCTTAACTAAATTTGCTGCCATTGGACAATGTTCCACTGTCTACTTTACTCTTCATAGAAACTGCTATCCCTCTACATGGCATTGGATACAGAAGTATCTAAGGAAAAATGAAGCAACAAGAATAAGGGTACTTTGGGATATTCTGCACATAATGCTGTAGGGGGGTCCACTTGGAAAAAGGCTAAGAGAATCACAATTGTAATCCAGTCATGTCTTCTTCCTCATTATCTAACATAATACTCAGGAATTTCAAGCCACAAGTTGATTTCCATTTCTCTAGTATCTAGAATCAGATGACAACATTTCAGGATGTCAAGGACAGGGTGATTTATTAGGGTGATTCATGCATATGTATATCAAGATTAAACTGATCAGTGCAATTCAGGAGAGAATTTGGGTTTAAATGATTGTTTCCCCCTCTTTTTTGTTCAGCAGTCTTGAAACAAGATCACTAATGATCAGCAGTAATGCCATCTATTCCATAAGATCCAATTTTGAGGTACAAGATGATTAGAGAAACACAGAGTTCTTATTAAAAAATTATCTGTCACCCAGCTTTTAGCATGAGTGCAGAATTGGAAGTTAATAATCCAAAAATGGCTCATGATGACTGTCATAGACAAAAATATCATTTATTAATTATCTAATTTTAAATCCTCCACCAATGGAAATAATGCAGATGCTTCTAACCTTTGGAAACCCACAGTTTAGTACAAACATCAACGTGTTTATGAGCACACAAGTTTCTATGCAAGCCAACAAGAGACCAGAAATATATTTACTAAATTATAGGGTTGCAAAAATAATAATGTCACACTTATATAAGGATTTAAGTTTTGCAATGCATGGTAAATATACTATCTCATTTGATCCTTGCAATATCCTCATGAAATAGATGCTATCATTATTTCAATTTTATGGTTGAGGATTTGGAATCTGAGAGATTGACCTCCTCAGAGTCATATAGCTATTATATTTGAGTTGTGATTCTAATCCAAGTCTTCCTGACTCCATGCCCACTGCTTGATCCCACTTACAAAACCTGTCAATTTAAAAGTGAGTTCTTCATATTTGCCTTTTCTGGAAGATACAGGCATTTCTGAACTGGCAAAACAGAAGAGAATTTTTGGTTTTTCCATGTTTTTACTAAGTGGGAAAAGAAAAACCTGTAATGAAACAAATGACTGTGATACTACCCTCTAAGGGCATTGAATTCAGCACTCTCATTTTACATAATGGAACATCGATGAAAGAAATAAAGGCTTCATGGAGGACATAGGAATTCAATAAACATAAATAGTAGAAGAAGCTAACATTGTAGAAGACATTCATTAGGATACTAGAAGTTTGAGAAGTAACATGTGTGAGAAAGGAATTGGATTTGGAATTAGAGGGTTTAGGTTAAAATTACATCTGTCACTTTCTATGTGACCTTGACAAGTCATTGAACCACTTTGAACCTCAGTGTCTTCAGCTGTAAAATGAGGAACTTGGATTAGATGAATTCTAAGATTTCTGCCAGCTCTAAGTTTGTGATTGTATTGTTTTACCTAAGTCTTCTTACTGCTAAGAATCAGATTGTTACTCTCACATGAGCTTTACAGAAGAGAATCTGAAGGACAGAGAAGATGAAATTTTCAAGGACACAAAATCGATGACAAGGCTATGGTAATAAATGTTGCTCTTTGGGTGTGTATCACTTTCTACACCTCAGAGCCATGCCACCCTATTCAATAAGTTGAATCCCTCCCTGGCTATAGGACAAGCCCAGACCCCAGAGATGTAGGTAGCTTCATTCATTCTACTTCCAGCATAATCTCTTTGTTCCAATGAGAGATAAAGTGGCTCAGCTGGAAAGATAAGATTTAACTGTTTGCTTGAAAACCCTGGAATGAGCTGCCCCTGCCTGCCAAAAGAGATTGATTTCCTAAATAAGTTATAAATCACCTGAAATTTCCCTTGGCAGACACACATACACGCACACACACAGAGTGTGTATAACTAAGTTATTCCATTAGGGTTTCCACTCTACTATAGAAGCACTTGTAAGTAGGTTAGTAATATGGAACAGTGTTAAAACATAATCCTTATGGGAGGGGTGTCATAATGTAAACTTTATATGATAAGATATGTTTCCAAAATTGATATCAGGGTTTCACCTTCAACTAGCTGCAGAACCCAGGGTGCCATGAGTAAGTCAGTTTAGCAAATCTGCCTTCACAACTCTTTAATGGTCAAAGACCAAAACTATGGGTGCCTAGGCAGGGAGTAGAAAGCTACTGATTGAATTAGTACATTGGGATTCTGTTCTCATTTCTTATGCTGCTTCACCTTGTGACCCATTTCTGTTTCCTGTTCTGTGATATGACTGTGCTACCTTTCTTCTCCTAGGAGGCATCATGACTGTGATTCCAGAAGCTGCTGATAAAATATAAAAACTCTGTTACAAAATGATGAACCACAGTTTCTTGACTGGGACCACAGAACTAGAGCTAAGGGATTGAAGGCTTAATTGAATCAAATACTCTCATTTTTACAGATGAGGAACTGGTGCTCTAGAGAGGTTGAGTGACTTGCCCAAAGTCAAACACAGTTCAAAATCAAGTACTCTGATGGAGCTGTTTTTGCTGTGTCACTTTAAGAGACCTTGGACCACTGGCATTTTTGTAAAGAGGTTGACTCCTTTCTAAAATGGTAAGCAGAACTAGGAGCCACCACCAGAAGAAGAGGAATATTTGTTTATACTTAATGTTTGTCACCAATAGACCATATTCTGGTGCCTGGACCTAGAAAGATTCGAAGGTATAAAACATTTTTCTGCACCATTTACTTTCTATTTTGGTCAGACTCATGAGGGGTGGAAGGAGGTGGTGGTTGCCCTGGGGGCAGGGTTGGCCTTGGTAGAAATTAACTCTGAGTTCCATTGCCAGTCATGCTTACTTTTTGCAAATGGGAACAAGGTTAACTGGGAAAAGGGAGAGAAAGTAACAGGGCTTTTCCTACCCATGCCAGGGCTATATACTTTGCCCTTTCCAGACACACAGCCTGAGAGCTAATGCTGACAGCTGAGCTGGGAGAGAGAGAGAGAGAGAGAGAGAGAGAGAGAGAGAGAGAGAGAGAGAGAGAGAGAGAGAGAGAGAGAGAAATCAGAGCTGCACATGGCCCAGACTGTGATACACTTCACTTACTCCTAATCTACCTGTAATTGGGTGTGCCAGAGGCTGGAAACTTGAGAAATGTGTTGGCAATTCAGAACCATTAGCTTATTGCCATGTTCTGGAGCTCTCTGTTCCATAAGCTACTCCATCACAGAGGGAAGACTCAGGGGACAGCTAATGGCTTTCAGAAACTATCATCTTTAGGAGACCATTTCCAATATATCCCCAATCATTAAGGACTAAATGACCTTCTTGCTAATGGGCATTCTTTCTATTTCTGATCTATTGCCTATCCCCCTTCTTTAAAAACCCCACACAGTTTCATAAGGATGAGTAGATCTGAAGTACAGAGTCATAGAAGTATAGAGCTGGAAGAGACCGTTGCGATCATTTGGCATGAACCCCTAATTTTATAGATGAGGAAACTGAGGCCCAGAGAAATGACTAGCCCCAGGTCTGAGAGATAAAGAAATTTTTATTCTCTAATCTTTTTGACATCTTATGAATTAACTTTAATATATAATGCTTGTGCTATAACATAGTCTGGTTCCTTTGAAACAAGTCAGGTTGCAGAATTATGCTGAGACACTCACCCAAGGACAGTTTGAGTGGTTTCATTTTAAAGAAACAGTCCCATAATATACCCCCATAACTAGGAGTAAATGAATGGATGCATTTCTTCAGAGGTTAGGACAGAGCTGAAGGGAATCTAGAAGCCAGAAAAACTCAGGCCAGGTAAATTGAAAACAGTTTTTTTGTTTTTTTTTTGAGGCAGCAGCCATAAGTGAGTGGCAAATAGCATTAATGTGGTATTTAAACTCAGGGACTTCTGCTGCTTATCAGATGAGAATAAACTGAGATAGAGGCCTAAGCATTGAAAAAGTCAAAAGACATTTGCAGATAGGGAAATTAAGTGAGGGAATAGAACTTTCTTCTTTACAATTCACACACTTATACATATAATGCCTACTATATGTACTTGGTATATTATGTACACTTTGAGCTAAGTGGCTCTATGAGTAGAATCAGAATCACAGCATCACAGAATGGAGATGAAAGATGTCTCATGTACCATCTAGTCCAGTCTATACACAAAAAAGAATTTTCACTATAAGATTCATAACAAATTGTTCTCTGGTTCCTTTTTTTTTTCAGTGTTCCAAAGAGGAGGAGTCCACCACATCTTAAAGTAGGTTATTCTTCCTTTGAACAGCTATCATTGTTTCTGATATCTAGCATAAATTTGTTTTTTTTTGAAACTTCCACCCATTGCTACTAGCTCTTTTCTCTGTAACCAAAGAGAATAAGTCTAATTCCTCTTCATGATGTGATCCTTCAAATATTTGAAGATGGCTATCATGGTCTCTTGAGTATTTTTTTTTTCTCCAGGCCCATCATGATCAGTTCCTGCAACTGAACTTCATATAATAAGATAGACTCAAGACCTTCACCATCCTGGTTGACCCTATATACACTGACCAATTGATCAATGTCCTTAAACCACTTTGCCCAGAACTGATCGCAATATACCAGTTGAAGTCTTCTGGGGACAGAGTACAGAGGATCATTCTCTCTCTATTTCTGGAAGACCTATCTCTCTTAATGCAGCCCAAGATTGCATTAGCTATTTCAGATGCCACCTTAAATTGCTGATTTATGTTGCACTTGCAGTTCATTAAATTCCCCAGGTATTTTTTTTTCTTCCAAAATAATTGTGACCTTACTATACTTCTGTCTCCATGTAGGGATGGTAATATGAATTTTTTTGTAGACATCTATAAGACTATATATTTATCCCCATTGAATTTCATCTTATTAGATCCAATCCAATGCCTTAGCCTGTTAAATCTTTTTGGATGTTGTTTCTATCAGCCTGTGTTAATTATCCCTTGCAGCTTTGTTGTATTATCTGAAAATCTGATCAACATGCCATCTTTCTCAGGTCTTCAATAAAAAGGTTAAACAGTATGGATTCCTGGGGATATGCCACTGAAAATATCTTGTCATGGTAAAACTGAGCCCCTAATAACTTTTCTTTTTAGTTCAGCTTTCCAACTAATTTTTAATCTATTTGTAGAATCGTATAGTCTATAGCTCTTAATCTTCTATATAAAAATTATGAGATACATTGTTATAAGTTTTACTAAAATCTAGCAAACAATATCAATTGCATTTTCTTCATTTATTACTAGAACAATCCCATTCTAGATAGGAAATGAGGTCAATTTGACATGACCTATCCTTGAATCATACTGATTCTTTATGATTACTATTGTCCTTCCTAGGTATTCATCAACTATATCTTTGATTTGTCTTAGAATTTTACCACAAATTACAATGAAAATCACTGGCTTCTTTATAGATGTCATAGACTTTGTCCCACATCCATTTTATTTTATTAATTTTATATTTTCCAAAGTATTTTAGCATTTTATTTTTTATGAGATTTTGATTCCATATTTTTCTACTTCCTTCCCTTCCCTCCTTCTCCTCTTGACAGTGAGTAATCTGATATGGATTATGCATGTATGATCATGTTAAACATATTTCTATATGATTCATGTTGTGAAGGAAAAAATCAGAACAAAAGGTAAAAAATCACAAGAAAGGAAAAATAATAAAAATTATAAAGTAAAAATAATATGCTTTGGTCTGCATTCAGACTCCAAAGTTCTTTCTCTGAAGTTGAAAAGAGCAAAGTCTATCATAGTTGATCCTTATACAATATTGTGGTTAATATGTACAGTGTTCTGCTGATTTTACTTACTTCATTCAGCATCAGCTTTCCAGGTTTTTCTGAAATCTACCAGCCTGTGATTTGTTACAGAAAAATAGTATTCCATCACATTCATATACCACTGTTTGTTCAACCACTCCCCAATTGATGGGCATTCCATCAATTTCCAATTTTTTGTCACCACAAAGAGCTGCTATAAATATTTTGGTACATGTGAGTCTTTCCCTCTTTTTTATGATCTCTTTTGGAGACAGACCTAGTAGTGGTATTGCTGGATCAAAGATTATGTACTTTTTTATTGCCCTTTAGCTCCAAATTTTTGTACAGAATGGTTGGATGAGTTCTCAACTCCACCAAGAGTTCATTGGTGTCCCAGTTTTCCCATATTCCCTCTGACATTGATTATTTTCCTTTTTTTTTTTTTGCCAGTTTTGTCAATCTTATAGGTGTGAAGTGATAACTCAGAGTTGTTTAAATTTGCATTTCTCTAATCAATAATGATTTACAGCATTTTCATGTTATTATTATAGATAGCTTTAATTTCTTCATCTGAAAACTGCCTATTAATTTCCTTTGACCATTGATCAATTGGGAAAAGACTTCTTATAAATTTGACTCAGTTCTCCATATATTTTAGAAATAAGTCTTTTATTAGAAATGCTATATATAAAACTTGTTTCCCAATTTTCTGTGTTACTTTTAATCTTGGCTGCATTGGATTTATATATGTAAAACCTTCTTAATTTAATGTAATCAAAATTACCAATTTTATATTTATAATGTTCTCTATCTCTTGATTTATCATATATTCCTCCTCCATAAAACTATTCCTTGTTCTCCTAATTTGCTTATGGCATCACCTTTTATATCTAAATCCTGTACCCATTTCTACTTTATTTTGATATAGGGTATGAGATGTTGGGTCTCTGCCTGGTTTCTACTTACTATTTTCCAATTTACCCTGCAGTTTTTGCCAAATAGTGAGTTCTTAACCCAGAAGCTGAAATCTTTGGGTTTATCAAATAGTACATCACTATAATCATTACTGTTTCCTTTCCACTGATCTACCCCTCTGGTTTCTTATCCAGTACCAAAAAATTCTGATAACTACCATTTTAAAATATAGTTTTAGATCTGTCTTGGCTTCTCATACCTGGAATGTTCTTTCTTCCTACCTCTACTTCCTAGAATCCTTGGTTTCTTCAAGACTCAGCTCATGTACCTGCTACTGACGAGGGACTTTTTAAATCCCATGACCACTAGTGCCTTCTACTCTTTTTACTTTAAACTGGATTTGTATATGTATAGTATATATTTATATGCATATTTATTTATCTATATATTCACACACACATATATATAAATAAATGCAATATGTATATGTGCATTTTTATTACAATATAAGTTCTTGAGAACAGGCATTATTTTAGTCTGCCTTTATTTACATTGTCAAACCTATTATTTGGTTTGGCACTGGCAGGCACTGAACAGTTGTTTGTTGGTTGAATGATTGGTGAAAACATCTTACTAAAGCATGGAAGTGTTGGGATTTTCCTGAAGGATAAAGTTTCCACACTGATGTTCATCCCAGTTTCTGCTGCTAATGACTGGCAATGAACTTTAACCCTAGATCTTGCCCTTTGTAGTTTGGGAGTAGGAGAAACCAGTTCTCTTTCTTCTAGAATTCCCCATTAAAAGCTTATGCCTTTCCCCATGACCATTACCCTGGATCCTAGCTGACCTTTCCCAATAATTCTGCTACCCTTATTCGTGTGGGGGGCCATGTTGACAATACACATATACACACACATGTACATATACACCCATATTCAATTCAATCTTCTGCTGATTACAAATGAGCTTTACTTTTGTAATGGCCTTTTATCCTATCCTACCTGACAACAACAACAAAGGAGGCTCAGAAAATTTAGTTGTTAAAGGTCGGAGTTAAATGCCAGAAAAGGGAGAACTTGAACTCAGGTCTTTGGATTTTAAGTTCACTATAAGAAACTATTTGTGTGAATATATTATAGGAACAAATTCTTTTGAGAACAAACAACGACAAGCATATGAGGTTGAAGCATTGGTTTCTATACTCCAACTTCACTTGCCTATTCTTTTCCTGATCATAGATCCTTTTACTTCATTCTCTGAGAAGGTTTCATGTCTTTTTTCCTTAAATAGGTTCATTTTGGTTAGAAATTATTTCCCTTTCCTGCCTGAGAAAGATTTTTTCTTTGGAGTTCTTGTTATTATAATTTTTGGGACTAGACTCTGACAATGTAGATAATAACCTAGAGCCTTAGAGAACTGCTTGAGAAGCTGACTTGTCCAAGATCACACATTCAGTATGAACAAATTCACCTTTGAGATTTCCAGTGCCAAGGTCAGAGTTCTATTATCTTATAACTTCCTATAGTTTTAGTCATAATATATCCTAAAATATAATAAAATAAATAAATAAATAAATAAATAAAAAATAATAAAATAAAATATACCCTTTCCACTTGTCCTACTTCACTTTTTATTCAGTTTCAAATGAGTGACCTTCTCCCAATATTTTGAGTGTGTTGGCCCTATCATTCACTAAATCCATAGCCATGTAGATTCTCTAAATGCATACTGCATGCCTATTCATAATCCTACTTAATAAAACCATTAATGGATGAGCTTTATGTAAACTTGCATTTAACAACTGTTGTTGTCTCTTCAATCTTTACTACTACAGCTAACTCACAAGTTTCCAATGAACTTTACAAACGTCTAATTTGATAAAAAGTGGGTCAGTTTAATTCAGCATACATTTTTCTTAATTATTGTCTCAGTAATATTGTATTTTAATTTTTAAAACATCTTTAAAATAATCCCACAGGTTATTATAAATCAGAAATCAGTAAAACATGCAGTATTATCTCTACTTCATAGCTGAAGAAACTCAGTCCAAAGTGAGGAAGTCAATTTCTCTTAGACACTCAGCCAATAAAAATATGAGGGGTAGTATTCAAATTTTGTTCTTTTGACTCTAAGTCTTATATTTTTCCCACTTCATCAATATATTTTTAGGTTTCAACTTTGTACAGAAAACACTCTGCTAGACATGGGGACAATATAAGGTTTTAGGTAAAAGAGAATCCCAGTTCTTTTAGAATTTTTAATTTACTATACTTATATATTCTTTAGCATAATGATTTTGGTCAAGTTCTTCAGAAAGATAACATTAGAGAAAAGAAAATTAGACTGAAGATTATGTTCAGTCACTAAGATCTGGTGGGGAAGGCTATCTTTTCAGCCTTGTTGCTAATATCCGAGGGAAAAAAAAAGATTACAATCTTCCAGGGGGACATAGTTTCATTTCCCGTTCATGGTATCTTTTGGGTAACTCCTTGGTGAAAACATAAATGATGAAAAATGCTATACAAAGGTTCCTTATCAAGCCTAGCATGACCTTATCAAAGCTCCTCCTTTTCTGTGTGTTCTTTAAAAAATTTATGAAACAGTTTCTAGTACTTTTTTGTTGTTGTTTAAGAACTGAGTATATTATAGCAGAGGAAATAACAGACTTGGAATTGAAAAATCTAGATTCAAATTTCGCCTGAGACATTTCCTAGCACTTTGATCACCAGCAAGTCTCAATTTTCTGATCAATGAAATGTGTTTAATAATTTCTGTACTGCCTACCTTACATGATAGTTGTGACGAGAGTGCTTTGTACACTTTTCAAATAATAAACCTCTTCCAAGTCCTAAAAGATAGGGTCACATGTAGATAAATGAATAGGATACTACAAAATTAAGTAGTAGTATTTCATCTGATCAAGCTCTAAAATAAGATATTGTATTATCAGGAAATAGTACAGTTCTTATGACAACTATAATTTAAATAATTCATCTTTCTGGTTTAGCAGAATTCTGAATGCTTACCTTTCCGGGGTATAAATTATTGGTCCTTTACTCCTTATTGTTATTGGTATGTTTCTTGTTCTATAATGGGTATGCTAACTGCTGGGTTTAGATCTACCCATTGGCCTGAGGCAAGAAGTCTGGTTGAAATAAGCCCCATAAATAAATAAAGGCAAAAGAATCCCATCTTTTTTTTTCTCATATCCTCTCCTTCCTACTTCCTGAAGCTCTGCATTAGAATTGAGGTGTGTGATTGGGAAAAACAGAGCCTGGCTGTATATATCTATTCCATGGGGAATCACTAAGCTCTATGTTTCTGCATGCTCTGACAGTATAACATTTAATCCAAACATTATAATTATGATAACTTTTCATTTATGTCGTACCTGTTCTCTGGGGAGCAAAAATCATTATGAACATAAAAGAAGATGATCACATACCCCTAGGGAGATACAATTTCTTTTCTTGTCTTCTCCCAATTCATTCCCCAAAGAAAGAATAATAGGAACATATGAGGACTCAGTTTTTCCCTTGTCTACAAAAGTGACCCAGATGGTCTTTCTTTAGCACAGAAAAAGGTACAAGAAGTTGCCATCTGGGGAAAAGAAAAACTTATAAGACATTGCCTACCATTATGGAAACAAGGGAAGAGAAAATTCCAATCAATGAATGCTCTATGCTTCCAAAAGCAGAACAGATCAGTTTGTATTGTTGATCTTTCAACCCTTGGGAAGATATGAAGAAGTAGATGACATGGTCCCTGCCTTCAAACAATCTGAAGGATCTTGGAATCCTAGAGTTAGAATGGACATTAGAGTCTATCTAATCCAATGAGCTACAATATGTAGAATGATTAAACTGGAATAAGGAACACTTGAGTCTAAAACTTACTTTTGACACAAGCTGCATGATCCTAGGCAAGTCACTTTCCCTGTCCCAACCTCTCATATGTGGTAGATAAAGAGAGAGTGCGATAGAGAGTTAGATAAAGTATTTATTAAGAGCTTACTATATATTGAACACTGTGGTAAATGCTAGTGATACAGATATAAGTAATAAATCATCTGTAAAATGGAGATATTGGATTAGCTGGCTCTCAAGTTCTTTCTAGCTACAATTATCCCTACTATGTTGTGGGAGTTAGGGGAACAACAGCTCTGTGATCAGGAAAATTCATGTAAAATTTTTGGTCCTTTCTTCATACCAAAAGAGAAATCTAAATTATTATGATGTTAAAAGATAAAATATATGATATTATATAATACTTATATATATATATATTATGCATTTCTTTGTTTCTAAACTTTTTCTGTGGTATCTACTGACCTTTGTGTCATCTGTGGCTTTTGTTAAGCTCCCCCAAAAATTCTCATTTAATTTCTTACACTGAATCTGTGATATATTGAAATGGCAATGGAGAAATTTGTGATGTGGAAAGGATAACTGTAGATATTTGTTATTCTCTGATTGTCTGAACTTCAACATCCCATAAGTGGAAAAAAAAGGAGATCTAGAGAGGTAATAGCAGAGGTTGAGAAAAGAGAAGGTTATAATCAAGTATTGAGATGTGGAAGTTGTGGTGGTAGGGGGAACAAAGGAAAAGAAGGTAAAAAGTTACATGATAACTTTATTATATATTTAAAAGGAATAGCAAGTTGTACATAACAGATTTGCAGTTTCATGTGCAATCATCTTTTCCCCCTATTCTATTATATCATAGAAATTATTGTTTTATTTCTGGCTTTCAGAATAAATACCATTTATTCAGGCCTGGACTAAAGGCCTAAATTATGAAACAAATTATCATTTAGGGTTGATGTGATGAGTGAAGGTTTTTTTCCAAGGAGGCAGTCCTTTGGGACTGTACCTGGAAGAATGGGGTTTATTTTGACAGGGAAAACAGAAGGGAGGAAAAAAATATTTCAGAAAGAACAATGATGAACAAATTTGGATATTAGGGACCAAAGTGTAGTGATAAATAAAGTAGGAATTTGGGAAGGTCTTGACATCTTGTCAGAGGAGTTGAGATGAAAAGAATCATGAGGGATGGGGCAATTGGGTATGTGAAGGGAAAATTTGAGTCTTGTTTTCATTTCTGATTGCCTCATTAGAAGAAGGATGGTGATAAGCCAAAGATTGTCCAGAAAAATGATGAAAATCTTAAAAATCACACCTTATATGAATTGAAGAAACTGGGGATGTTTAGCATAGAGAAGACTTAGAGGAAACTTGCTATTTGAAAATTTATCATGTGAAATAAGGATTAGATACAATCTGTTTGGCCTCAGGGCAGAATTAGGGGCAAGGTATAGAAGTCACAGAGAGGTAGATTTTGGCTTGATGTAAGGAAACACGATAAAAATTACAGTTATTCAAAAATGGAATGAGTTATCTGGGAAGTAGAGTCCTTTGAGAAAAGCCAGGGTGTGTATATGTTTGTCAAGAGAATTCTTATTTAGGAACAGGTTCCATGCACTAAAATGGTTTCTATGATGGCTTCCATTCCTGAGACTCTACAATTCTATGATATGTCTCATTCAATCTCTCCTTTTCCCCTACTCCTCCATGCATATACTTTTGTCTCCCCATTGGTCACTTCTCTCTTATTCTCCCTCTAGTGTCATTGAGTCCTTCTTCAACAAAGATCAGTGATGCATCTTACTTCTAGTTTGTGAGGTCATTAATTACTTTTCCATTCTCCAAGTGACTAGGCCAAGAGAGTGTCTACTCAGGAGTTGCTAGTGAGTTTCATTTTGAGGAAACAAGGTGAAGACAGACCAAAAGGCTCTAGATTAGATGAACTGGAGAGCTCGATATACTTGATGCATATGGAGAAATAGGTGCTGTCCTAATTTGAATAGTGTAAGTTAAATAAGTATGTTAAGAATACACAAAGATAGGTTGGAGGAATGAAGACTATTTTAAGGTCATATAATAGATGAAATGCAGATTTGGCACTAATAAGACTTGGGTTCAAATGTGACCCTGGGAACAAGTGACTAAACTCTTAGTCTGCATACTCACCTGTTAAGTGGAGATAATAATAATAATAATAATAATAATAATAATAATAATAACCTCCCAGGGTTGTTGTGAGAATCAAGGGAGATAACACATAAAGTACTATGCAAGCATTAAAAGTCTCTGTAAATGCTAGCAACCTATTAGTCAAAATGAGAGAAGATTTAGAACACAAATGATAGTGGCCTGCAATTATTTGGGAGAGATAGATCAGACTTCTACTTGGTTCAAGAAGATAAAATAAGGACCAGTAACTGGAAATCAACACTTGGGATTAACATAAGGAAACATTTTTTAATATTAACAGCTGTCCAAACTTAAATGGATTAAGTCAATAAGTAATAAGTTTCCTGTCAGAAGTATTCACACAATGACTGTGTTACCAACTGTTAGAGATTTTTTAAAGAATTTCTTGCATCAGGTTGTGAGTTACAATAGAAAGCTATTAAAGTTACTTTATAATTCTATATCATGATTTATAGTCTTTTACTCTTAGCAGATGTCCTTGCTAGATCAAAATGTAATGATGTGAAATCTGGGAAAGGGATAGTAATAGAAAGGACCAATATATCGATAGAAAAATCTGATTTCTATCAAGGACCACTAATCCATGGTGGAGTGGGGGGAGGAAACTCAATGTGGACTTACTCAGACATAACAAGGTAGCAACAATCTGTTCATTTTTAGGTAGGCATTAGTAGCTAATCTTACTTTTATGGACAAGGAGTTCAATGATCATCCATCAAAAACAAATATTTAAAAATACACTTCAATTTCAAAACATGGCATTTTAGTGAGACAAAGAAAGAAGGGAAAAAATACAAGCTGACAAGGAAAACGATTTAGAAGGAAGCAAAGACTTAGTTTCTAAACTGTTAAATAAGTTCTTTTTCATTCTTCTTTCAGCTCTGCTACTGATTTTCTGGATTTCTCCTTTGATCTCAGCTGTTTTTACACCCTGGAAGATCTTTCCACTCCTCAACCCCCTTTCTTTCGCTGGAGATTTCCTCTTAGGATCTCTGTTTTGAGGAAATACTAAGACCAGCCCTGCTGTACTACTCCCTCTTTCCTTTTCATCTCCACCTTATTTGTTGTCTTCCCTCAATAGAATGTAAGCTCCCTGAAGGTAGCTACTGTTTTTCTTCTTATATTGTATTGACCAGTACTTAGCACCATGTCTGGCACATTTTAAGCTCTTAATTGATGCTTCTTTACTTGTTTTGACTATTCTAATCACATGCTACTCTTCACTTAGGTTCAAAGCTTCAAAGAGATTTCATGCATTATCAGGACTGTTGAAATATTAATTTGCTGGTTTATCATTGTTCATAGCTCTTCAGCTATTTTTAATTCTTTTAGCCTTGGTTCTGCTTTAGACAGCCTTAGCAATCTATTAGTAAAACAATTGTATCCTATGCTAAGTAAATCTTATCCCTAAAATCAAGTTGAGGGTGGTAAGTCTTCTACCTGTTAACCAAAACTGAGGCATAACCAGGACTAGGAAAATAGAAAAAGCATATTTTTTTTGTGGAAACTCAGACTCTCTAATGAGAAGGTCTAAGGCAATATATATTTTTAAATACTATAGTATTAAAATGTTTTAATACTATGACATTTAAAATAATTCCTTTTTCTTTCTTTTGTCACTAAGCTTCATTGGCAATTGGGAAGGGATATTCAAATGACTCTGTGACTATTCAATAAATCCTACCAATTGCCTGAGGAATACAAAGATGAAGTGACTTATCTAAGTTCAACAGCTAGTAACAAAGGTAGTATTTGAAGATGGGATCTTTTAGTTATTCCACTCCTGACCACCAAGCTTCCCACTTGTAGGAACCTTGGACATGGCCAAATACAAAAACTCAAATAGATTTGAAGACTTATCATTGTTTATCCTTTTCAACAATGCAAGTCATAAGCCATCCTTTCCTTTCAATCACATGCAATTTTTTTCATCCATTTCCTCCCTTATAGTGAACAAAAGGTTGGAGGAATGATGGGGTCCATTTAAAATCACAGAGATGTTCTTCAATAGCTCTAAAAACTATGAGGATAATTTTTTAGTTAATTATTTCTGGTCATTGACAATTGCCCTTTGAACTTGAATTGGTAGATATTAGAGAATTCAAAGTACTATATATTTATGTCTCAGTAAAATGATTCTAACTGTTATTGTGTTTTAGGGCACAACTCTCATCATACAGAATAGCCAACATGATGGTATAATGTATGTATATATGTATGTATGTATGTATGTGTCGGGTGGGCAGGGGTGGAGGTTCAGGGGCCAATAAGATAATCTCTAGGTTATTCAATGTTCATTATGCCTAAAATATTTTATAAGTCAAGGAATACAGATAAGTCTTTGATTTAGGAAAATATTGAGCTGAAGAGGCATATTCTAAGAAGAGTCCCCTGACTGTCATTTGGTCAGGGGTCTAGAAGAGACAAAGGCATCCTTAGAAAAAGAAACATTGGTTGCAGATGAATTAAGAAACAGAAGATTTGTCAAAAAACCAAAGTGTAAGGAAGAAGTTGGAATGATGGATTCCTAGACATCTAAACATGTAGTTTTATTTCAAGTATAAAAAAGTAAAAATTTTAAAACATTCTTGGACAACAAAGAATCCAGGCGTCTCAACATTCAGAGTTGGTTCACATTCACTACCAGATAGCTCTAAGGTCCTAATGTTTCTTCTGAACAAGAGCTTAAGGGAAACGTAGGAGGGAAGATGATAGGAATTAACCTTAGGTCCACAAAGTAGGGGAGGATGTGCAGAAAAGGCATCTTTGCAAAAGTCAGGCCCAGTCTGCTCCATAGGAAGGGAGAAAAGGGGCCACCTGCCTGAAATGTTTGCTAACATCCGAGAGCTACGGCCTGTAATCATCATTAGCTCTCTTTGGTGTTTACTGACTGTTATTAATTAGAATGAACAAACTTGGCATTAATGTGCCTGCCATAAGGACTAAGGTTCTGACTGCACCGGCATCCTGCTTGAGCGACTAGGTTGGGACTCATTTACCAACTGTTAACCACAATGATGGAGGACTATGGGCATTCACTCAGGATGGGGGATGGAGAAAACTGGCTCTGTACCTCTCAGCTATGCCAAAGGAAATAGGGATTTTCCTGTCAGTGTACACTATGACAGCAGGGACTGCATAGTTTTTCCAGAATAAGCCAGGTAAATGCTTTAGTATCTGACTATTAGGAAGAGTTTCCATGATCTCAGGTCATCTCATGTCCTCCCAGCCACAGAGAAATTTCAACAGTACAGTCCTACCACCAGACCACTGACCGATAAGTATCCAGTTGACTTCTAGAAAAAGTACCTTCCTCATACCTATATCTGAAAAAGAAGGATCAGGTATAGTGTAGAGGGAATCAGAGAATAGTAGAACCTTCATATACAGGTATGAATGAACAAATGAATAGATGAAGAAATGCATGTGCTGGCTCTTGTAGAAAAATGAGAGAGAACACTAGACGGAAAGAGAACATTGACAAATATAGATTGCTTTGAAGCAGGTTATAAATTTGATTGAACTAATGAATTTTCAACAGTAGATTCCAGGCTAGTTTAGGACAGTTTCACCAGGAGTAGGTGCTATTAAGCTTAAACATAAGTCACAAAAACCCCAAACAAATAATAAACAAAGGCTAAAAGACAAAAAAGTATATCCGAGGCTGTACAATCTTTCATAAATATGTAGAACCCTCAACAATTGTTGCTTCTCTGTACTAAGGTCTTTGAGGTCTAACAGACAGCACTGATCATAATTACTCTCTAAAAGTCAATGATTAAATATACCCATGTAATCCTGGAAGATGAATAGAGGCAGGTAGTCAAATAAAACCCTTTCCCCTGGGAAACTATGTTATTCAAACCCCTTTTAGGATTTTCTTGGCAAAGATAACAGAGTGGTTTACCATTCCCTCTCTCTCATTTTACAGATGAGGAAACTGAGGCAAATAGGATTAAGTAATTTGCCAACATACATATAGCTAGGCTATATTTGAATTGACTCTGGGTCTGGCCCACTACCCACTGCTCCACTTAGCTGCCCCTAAGACTTTCATAGAACAATATGAGAAAACCATATATTGCAATATGGACAATAGAACATAATGAGAGGAAACACAAATATATTTGTATATATAGATAATGAAACATTCATATCAAGGGTTAATATCTGTCAGGGAAGGTATATATATATATATATATATATATATGTGTGTGTATGTGTGTGTGTGGATGGGGAGGAGATTACTATGTAACTGCATTATATACATTACAAAGCCAGGAGAACCCTTCAAAGATCCTCTGAGCAATCAAGGAAGATATTGCAATTTGTGGCATTTCAGAAGCTAGGTGAGTTCTAGAAATGGGCTCCACAGACCATAGTGACAATACAAAAGGAGGAGGCTGTCACTTTAAATTCCTAATCATTTTTAGCAGCTTGATTGGAGGCTGCATTGGGACGAAGACTGGCTTGCTGCAAGAAGCTTGGACCTGGCCTTCTCCAGACCTCTCCTCATCAGACTTTCTGTTTTGAGTAATGAGGAAGCAAGGGAATTGATTTGATGCCTAATGAATAATCAGCCACCATCAATAATTGTAATCACTAATCTGGTGCAATTAGAGACAATTATAATAAATGCAATTTCCTCCCGAGCCACTAACGAACTGCAGAAATATGAATTGACTTAAAAGGGCTGCCAGTGATTTATATGATTGTAAGATTATAGATTCCATTATCTTGACAAAGACTCTTAAAGGGCATGTCCCTTTTAGTCACACCTGTATCACCTGGGGAATAGGGAACATATTTCCAGAGAACATAGGATCACAGTTTTAGAGTTAAAAGGGATTACAGAAGTCAGCTAGATTCTACAGATGAGGCAACTGAGGTCCACAGAGGTCAAGTGACTTGCCTAAGATTCCACAAGTAGCCAGTAAAAGAACTGAGATTTGAACTTATGTCCTCTGATATCAAATGTATGAAGAGAGAGGACCTCATGCTCACTGTCCACTACCCATGTGTGAGCATCAAGGAGCTTATAGATGTTGGGTTGAGATGTAAGAGTAATGTGTAATGACTAGTAAATTAGCCTTACTGTTCTTCTGAATGAGGCTCTGTTTAGAGAATGAAGAGTCCATTGTAATTTGCAGGGCAGTACATTGGCTGTAGCAGCTGCATGAAGCTAACTTTGGGGAGAAAAAGTGTTTTATTTTGTATTAGTGATCCATTATTTTTCTAGCATCAAGGCAGCTAGTGGCACAGTGGAATAGAGTGTTGGACCTGGAATTAGGAAGAACCGAGTTCAAATACAGACTTAGACACTTACTAGCTATAAAAACCATGGGTAAATTATTCAATATGTGTTTACCTCAGTTTCTTCAACTGTAAAAATGGGAATAACAATAACTTCAACTTCTCAGTGTTGTTATGAGAATCAAATGAGAAAATATTTGTTAAAGAAAAATCCTGAATGCAATGCTTATTCTCTCACTTTCCCTTCCATTACTGTTCCTCTATACTGTTCCTTTCTGGTATCCCCCATCTAAGGAAATTCCTGAAATCTACTAATGAGTTAGAAGGCCAAGACCCCTGTGCCAAGAGTATATTTTTTCAAAAAAGTAAATATCATGACAACATCTTATGGATCAATTGAATATTCTAAAGATAGAATCAGGAAGGATATTAGATACCATCACTGGAGGTCTTCAAATGAAAGCTAAATGGTTACTTGTCCAGAAGAGGTTATGATCATATAATAATACACAAGAATTGATCAGACTTAAAAAAAGAATTGGTCAGATTTGTCACAGAATCACAGATGATCAAAGTTGACTTGAGCTTAACTTAGAGGTCATTTTTTGTAATTTATGCAAGAACTTGAGTTCATTCTATATTACTGATAAGCGGCCACTTAATTCAGCCTCCATTTACATATCTCCAAAGAATTAGGATCTATCACCTCCACTTTTAGGTAACTAAAATGCTTACAATGTTTCTTCTTTTTTTAAGCTGATATATCAGGAAGATATACTAGTAATCCTAATTCTGCTTTCTGAGGTCAAGTAGGACTACTCAAAATCCCCTGCCACATAGATTCACAATATCTGAAAGTTGGAAAGAAATTCATTGGTCATCTACACCAATTCATATAAGAAAAGAAAGTCCTTTACAATAGACATGACAAATGGATGATCCAACTCAGCTTAAAGGTCACCCCTAAACATAGTCCAATCCATTTTTGGTCAGCTCTCATTGTGAGGGTATTTTTCCTCATTTGAGCCTCAATTTACCTTCTTTCAACTTTCACCCATTCTTTCTGCCTTTTGGGATGAAATAAAAAAAATCCAATCATTTGAAGGGCAGCCCTTCAAATTCTTAAGCACAACTATCCCTGAATCTTTTCCAAATTGAACATGCTCAAGTCTTCAACATATAACAAGACAACTCTTCTGATACATAAAGGTAGATATCATTCCCTACCCCATCTCCACTATTTCACTATTTTCTCTTTTCCAGGTAAATATTTCTAATTCCATTTTATATATGTATGATTATATAATTTCCAATCTCTAGTCATTCATGGCTACTTTGGATGACTCATAATTTGTCAATTTCCTTTCCAAAATAAGGCAATGGAGCAAGAATGAGGAAAACCTAGGTTGAAATTCTGCTAAAGTCATTTATTGCTTATGTGATCTTGGGCAACAGTTGCTGCACCCAATAATCTAAGGACTTCTTACTATATGAAACTGTAAAATAATATAATTATAAAAAAGTCACTTATAGTTCCTGAAAAAGAGTAAAAGTTATATGAATTTTATTCCATTTCTCCCTCCATTCCTTTCCTTAATAACCAGAAATGAACATAATGCTACATAATCTATGTGAGACTATGACTTTCTTAGTTTTGAATGCTGCCTCAATACAGCATAAGGTGAGGTTAACTTTCTTTTTTTCCTGTTTGTTGATATTTCATGATATTAAATTGATCCTCTCAGAAGACACATCCACTGCAAAGATTTGACCATTCCAGTCTGAACTCTTCAGTTTTGCAAATAGATAGACTATAAGAGGTAAAGCGATTTACCTAAGGTCATACCTCTGGTGGCTAGCAAAGCTGGAAAAGTCTAGAGAGCAAAATATCTGGACTGGATATTGACCCAAAATGGAAAATAAAATCTGCACATAAACTAGTAGTTCTGACACTCTTTTTCTGACAGACTACCTTGTTTCAGAAATCATAACAAAGAAGTGCCACATCTAAAACAACATTAGCTGATGGATTCTGGGACTGAGTCTCTGGTCTCTAGAACAACGCAGGGTTGTTCTTAGAAACCATATGGTATAGGAAATAACACTAGCCCAGAAGTGAGGAAAATTCAGCTTAGGCAAAAGCTTTGGCACTATTTAAATAACTTTGGACCATTACTATATGCCTCAGTTGCTTCATTTGCAAAATGAGGTGATTGGACAAGACCGGTAAGCTCTTCTATTCTAGGCTTCTTTTGAAAAATTGAAGCTAGATATGGGGAGGGAAGGTACACCTCACATATTCATGTTTAAAATTTCAAATGGAAAAAGTCATTGTTTTCTCCCCTTCCCTTCTCCCTGGTGGCAGCAAACAAGCAATAAATATGGAAATCCTAAAAGCCAGAGAAAATAGTGAGTGTTCTCTGTCTTGCTGACAAAGTACATAGGAACTGCGTCAGAAAATGAAGGGGTTTATCCCTCCAGTGCACTCTCATGAATTCCTTATAGCCTTGGACTGCAGCTGGACAGCCAATGTGTCAGGTATCTTTCTTCTTTCTTTTTCTTTTTGAAGACCATAGGGAGCCCTGCTTATGGTCATCATTTGCCCCATGCCATGTGGCTACAGAAAAATAGAGGCATCACTTTCCTTCCTGAGGCAGTGAAATATCAGCAAAGTTCAAAGGCAAACCCTTGGAAGAACAGGGCTATGCTACTGGATTCAGTTAAGTCCTTCTTTGGAATGGAAAGGGTTAAGCAGTTTTCTAAATTGTGCAGACATGCCCAGTAATTGGCCTGTGAGTTCTCTCCTCTGCTTTTTAAGCAGAAACCAAGAGTCAGCCTGACGCCCATTACCAGCAAATGTCCCAGGAAGAACCTTAAGTAATAAGAACCTTTTAGCACTGATCTTCAGAAGCATCACTGCGATTTGACTTGTAAGGTAGAAGCCATGGTATTTAGTTGATCTGTCAGTTCCTGCTGTATGGACTGTTTCTAGGCCTCAGTCCCACTCAAGGTTGCAGCACAGTCTAATTTAGTTTGGTTTTTCCTGAGGCCAGTGCTATCATCTAAACCAGGTCTTTTCCAGAGGCAGGAAGAAAATCACTCTGGTTTCCTGCATGTACTTCCCAGATTAAGTTTTAATACTCACAAGAATTTGCACAATACATTCTCTTCATTTTAAAGATTCAGAACAATTTGTGACTGGTTCATTTGGTTGAGTACTGTTTGGAATGAAAAATGCTCACCCACTTTCTGAACCATTTTTCAAAGTTCCATAGTCCCTCAGGGTAACTATCAGAAGTATGTGAGGCGCTTTGCTAGCTACTAATATTTCAATCTTAAATACTGATTTGGCCACTTATTATTCTTTGATGATCTTAAGGGTGGTGGTAGTAGAAATATTATGATGATTATGAAGAAATTTCTGACATTTGCAGTTATCCTGCAGTTGAATGGATTGTTTTGTTAGTAGAGGTATTAAAATAGAAGTCAGATGACCATTTGTCAATATAACTTCTGAGAACCTTTTGATTTTCAGCTCTTAGTCATCTAACAATCTCAATACCTCAAACATTAGACTCATCTATATATGACTATTCTTTTCTCTTTGAGTATCAGATTCAATTGTAAAACACATTATGTGCCAATATTTTGTCAATTAGTTATGTATTCAGCATATTTTGGTCTTTGGGGTTGAACTGTTTGGTTTTCTCTTGTTATATCTTATCCCCCCAGGCAGACTGTAAGTTCCTGAGGGAAACTGTCACTTCATATGTTATTCCTTTTTATCTCCCATCTTCCACAGTATTTTGTACATATTGGTTCATGTGTGATTGATCAGTTCTCATGTTTATCTAGGGCTCAAATTTGTTTTTAATCCCAAATACAGGTCATCTATGTCCAATATGGTGATAAAATATGGAATGTAATACATCTTTAAACAAGGAGTGGAAGCGACACAAGCATAGGTTATCCACAACTTAATGAGATGCATCTAAGGGAAACCTTAGAGAAAGCCCTGTTATTGATATATTATGTTCTCATTCACTCTCCACTCCCTTACTGAGTGAAGCATCCCTTGTAATAAAGATATAAAAGAAAAGAAACCTAATGAACATATCAGCTAGTCTGACAATAGATGCAATATTCTACATTATGATCCCACCCCTCTGGGAAGAGGCATTTGTCACTTTTTCTCCATGTTTCTGGTTAAATGCTGCATTAACATATTTAGTGACTACTCTGTGAGCAAACATACCTCTGTGAAGGACAAGACTTCCCCTTTTATGCCTCTGCTTTGGTTTGGCTTTGCTAGAACAGAACCTTCCAAGAAAATATAAGAAATTCTATTGCTAAATTGTACAAGGCTTTGGTGGTGGGGTGGAATCTGGGAAGGATTCACAATCAATCAACAAATGTTCAGCAAAATCTGAAGGGCTTTGTGATTTCAGTCACATAGACTGCCTTCTGGCACCAGGCACATCTTCCTTGTGGTTGCCCTCTCATTTATACAATGGAAGAGTTTCTGCCAATGACTTTAGAATAATGCCTTTGTGACTGAGAAGACAGTCAACCAGTAGTAAGGAAAATTCCCTTATCGTTCTTGATGCTTTCCTTTCCCAAGATAAAACAGAGATCATTGTCTTTTATGGCAACCCAGGTGATATAGTACGTAGAGTGCTGGACCTGGAGTCAGGAAAACCAGAAACAAATGTAACTTCAGACACTACCTTACTGACTCCAGGCAAGTCACTTTATCTCTGAATGCCTCAGGTTCCTCATCTGTAAAATAGGGCTAAAAATAGTAACTATATACCTCGGAGGTGTTATGAGTATAAAACAAAATAATATTCACAAAGTACTTCACAAATCTGAAAGCACTAACTAAATGCTAGTTATTATTCTGTAGTGCTGATAGTATAGTACTTTCTTTGGTCAGCTCGTAAGTTTTATTTACCCTTGAGATATTGACAGTGGTGATGGCTTCTGCTTCACCATCCATACTCTCATCCCTGTGGAGTTCTGGTTGGGCTTACTTAATTGGGAGAGTCTTAAAAGGTTAGACTGCCTTAGAAACATAACAACCCACTTTCTTATTATCCAAAGAGCATTCAAAAAATTGGTGACTTCTCTCGATATAGTCAATATCCCTTTGGATTGGCAGGATAGGAAGGTTTTAGCTCTGAATTCATGAATACAGCTAACCCTCCTTCTCAGGAGAGTTGTGAAGATTACTACTTACAGAAGAGGTTTGGTTAAGTTATGGTCCCTGAGCTTCTGGAAGGAATAAAGTCTCATGGAAACTGTGGAATCTATGTGGAACTCCTTGCAGGAGACAGATCATCTTAACATGTTTGGAAGGGCTAAAATCAGGAGGCATTGTGAAGGTGGGGGAGAGGAGAGAGGAGATAAAGAAGGAAAAAATAGAAAGAGAAAAATAGAGAGATAGAGAGAGACAGAGATAGAGGGAGAAGCAGAAAGAGAGAATATAAAATATATCCCTTAAATATTATTGAATATCTGCTTTGGAACTTGATGACAAACATCACATTCTATTACAGGCCTATGGGGTTTAGTTAGTCAGGCCCCTTTCCTGTCCTGCCCTCTGTAGGAATATATTAATGGCTCATCCATCAGCTCATGAGTCTTTCCTTTCATTGGTTTACCTCCCTATCTAGGCATCAAGCTCACAGTCATGCACGCCGTGGGTACTTAGAGATGATGATGAGGTGCCCAGTTCACCCTTGGCCCATGTACTCCATTAGCAAGATTAAAGGCACTTTCTCCTCATTTTGCTCCAATACCTGGTATGGTAGCATACAGTAATCAATGGAATTTATTGAGACAGATCTGGCTCTCCCTTTCACATCTGCTTGGATGGTGAGATGTAAATCAAACTTGAAACTCACTCAAAACACGTCGGCATTAGTGGATCAGACAAGGATAATGCGTTTCTAATCCAGTAGCTTGCGTTAGGTATGATTTACATCATTACAGATCGTTTCATGGTGGTTTTTGTGGGGTTTATTTAGTTTGGCATTCCAATTTGTTCTATGGCTTTCATCACCTTTGGCTGTGCTATTTGGAGGGTTAGCTATTTAGCTTTGGTATAACAAATAAGAAGGGAATTTTTCAAAGGGAAAAATTACTCTTTAAAATACCTTAATGATTTCTCCCTCAGCATGGCAGAACTATATTTTATGATAATTCGGCAAAAACATGAGACTTCATCAATGACATTTAGCTCAAACTCCCCACCCCTGAGAATCACAATATATTCACTAAAGCAGCTTGATCTTTGAGGGAGATTACAAAAGTTGACCTTAAGATGTCTGAATTTTTATTTTCAAGTCTGTCAAAGACTTGACTTTAATTGACTAGGAGAAGAGGGGCAATAGAAGCCATCTTACCTACCCAGAGAGAGAGAGAGAGAGAGAGAGAGAGAGAGGACCTTGGGAAAAATAAAAGAGGTAAGCTAGGTTTGTAAATAAAAGTCTTCCTTTCCAACTCATTAACTCTTTCATTGTTATATTTTTGCTGAGTCACTTCAACAATTTGAATCTTAATTATTTATTTTATATTTCTTCTTTATGCATTATATATATATATATATATATATATTATTTTTTATGTTGTTCAGTTATTTTTTCAGTCACATCTGACTCTCCATGACCCAAATTGGGATTTGCTATTTTCTTTCTCAGGTCATTTTATAGATGAAGAAACTAAGGTAAACAAGTTAAAATGACTTGCCCAGAGCTACACAGACAGCAAGTGTCTGAGGCCAGATTTGAACTAAGGAAGATGAGTTCTCTTAACTCCAAACCTAGTACCTCTATACATTGGGCTACCTAGCTACCCCTTACTTATATAACTTGCATAATGTAAGATATGATACTACTCCAAATTCAACATAAACTTCTTGAGTGTGGGTTTTTTTAAATTACTGTCTTTGTATATTCTGGTTCCTAGAATATAGTAACAAATACTTACCTATTGATTTTTAAAAAATGACAAGGTTGGGCTAGATTAGCCTTAAAAGTTTTTTTTTTCTGGGGTAGCTAGGTGGCACAGTGGATAGAGCACCAGCCCTGGAGTCAGGAGTACCTGAATTGAAATCCAACCTCAGACACTTAATAATTACCTAGCTGTATGGCCTTGGGTGAGCTACTTAACCCCATTTGCCTTGCAAAAACCTAAAAAAAGAGTTTTTTCCTAAATCTAAATATATGATTCTGTAGAACAATACCCAGGGGACAGTGATGATTTGGTAAGATTCCTTAATGTTAGTTTTCTTATTTACCTCTATTTCTCAAGGTGGCCTCCCTAGCTTCACTGGGTCTGCACCCAAAAAAGTAAGGCAGAATTTTGTAGCAGACAGAGAATTGGTCTTGGAGTTAGGAAGACTGTGTGACCCTGGACAAGTCGCTTAACTTTTCAATGTTCCATGCAACTCTCTGAACCTGGAAGTTACAGAGTCAGTCCAATCTGCATAGATAGATGCAGTTTCTTGCATCAGAAAATCATAGTTCTAATCCAATCTCCAGAAATATGGGTTGACTTTCCTTCCTATCTCTTCCCATGTTCATATAAACTACTTATTTCTTTGCTCTTATTAAACAACCAAGCAACATTAAGCAACATGGCATACTGGAAAGAGTATTGGACCCAGAGTCTGAAGATTATCCCTAATAGTTTTTTGACCTCTATGAGCTTCAGTTTTCTGAATAATAATAATAATAATAATAATAATAATAATAATAACTAAAACACTTAACTTTGGGGTTGCTAGATGAATCTAGTGTGATAGTGAATTTAAACTGTTACATGAACATCAGCTATTATAATTTTCTAGAAAATATTCACTTGGAAGCTTAACCAGCTTCCTGCATCTCCAGTTGGCAGGGAGAAGGGAAAGGAAAGAGTAAGAATGAGGAAGTGAAGATGAGGATAGAATAAAGGATGCTCTTACCATCCAAACTGTTTTCTACCATAGCTACTCCAAGGTCAACAATGGAGTCTTGAATTATATTTCTATGGACGTTAAAGGGAAAATGCCCCTCTAGAGACTGATGCTGGCAGATCCTCTGGAGTGTTGGCATGTACACTTGCTGCTATCTCATTCTCCACTCTCAAGTGCCCAGATAAAATTTGTTTTGGTTCATAAATCCATCCTTCTGAATGTATGTATATACACATACACACATACATGCAGGAAAGAAAAATAGATAAATAGATGCAGATATTTTTAGGCAGGGGGATGTGGCAGAGAGGGAGATAGAAAGAAGACATATGCAAAGAGATGGAGGCAGAAAGAAAGATAGGGTGAGAGAGAGAGAGAGAGAGAGAGAGAAAGAAAGCAGAGTTTGAGAAAAAGAGAAGAGACAGAGGGACAGAGAGACAGATCCTGAAAGAGAACTGGGGATAGAAATTAACAAAGAGAGAGAGAGAGAGAGACAAAGAGGAAGAGACAGACAATATCCCTCTGACTTGGGAAGAAGGTTGGAACTATAAGAAAAACAAAATTAGATCTGGAGATTTGAGAATATAGACTAAGATGAGAGCAAGTATACATGCCAAGGCTCCAAAGGATCTTCTAGTGACAGTTCGTAATGAGTAGTTTCCCATCTAATATAGCCTTGAAAAGAAATTTAATGATCTTCATGAAGATTAGACAGAGAGACAGACAGACAAATTGATAGATAGATAGATAGATAGATAGATAGATAGATAGATAGATAGATAGATAGATAGATAGACAGCCAGATGGATAGACAAATAAATAGGTGGGTAGGTAGGTAGGTAGGTAGGTAGAGAGATCTAAGAGCAAAATGGTACAGTGAATAGAATGCCTGACATGAAGTTAGGAAAGCATGAGTTCAAATTCGGCTTCAGATACTTAATAGTTATTTGATTCTATATACAACCTCTGTATGCCTCTGTTTCCTGATTTGTAAAATGAGGATAATAATAACTTCAACCTCCCAGATTATTGGGAGGATCAGATGAGATAATAATTAAAAAGCACTTAGAACAGTGTCTGGATATAATAAGTGTTATTTAAATATTAATTATTATCATAATGCCTATGTCTATATCATCTATCTATATCCATCTGATTGGGTTTTTTGTCTGGCTAGTCTCTGTTTCCTCAGAGAGTTCTACTAAGCTATAACCTAATCAAGAAAGAATTTCTCCTTCCTTTTTTGTTTTTGGATTTCCACTTCTCTTTCTGCATATCTAACCTCCTAAGGAAAGCAACCCAGAGACAAATAACACACCAAAGGCCAACTCTAGGGGATTTCACTTTTATCTCATTAGTATATCTCCATTCTCTATTTCTCTTTTTTTCCTTTCTTATTATTTTCTCTTCTCTTTTTCTTCCTTCCACAATTTCCTTCTTCTCCCCTTCCTGTTTCAAATACCTGCCAGGAGCACTTATAGGTATTGATCAATTCCTTTATTATTATTTAGAAATAGCCAATTCTTTCCCCTTATAGCATGGGCATCTATGAAATCCAAGTGTAATGATGAATAGGTATTTTCCTCTCCCCCACTGCCTCTCTGCTCCCCGTCCCTGCCCTGTGTGATATGCTTTCTTTATAAGGATGCTCCTCAAAGAATTGGTTGTTTCCCTGCTAGAGAGGCAAAAATTGAGAATCTTAGAATTCCTTCAGAGGTCATCCAGCTCATCCCCTTGCCTTCAGTCAACCAATCAGAAAACAGAACACTCTGATGATCCATTGTACATAAATACCCTAGTAGGCATGGTAAAAAAAAAACTATAAAGGGAGAGAGACCTGATTTTTATTGTCAAAGAACTAGCAAACCAATGGAGAAACCCAGATGAGAGCAGAGATGTATATCAAATACCATGAAGTCCCCCACACAGTGAATAGTAAACGTGTAGGTGTGGAGAGGAATATAGAACCCTTTGTCACCATAGCAGCAGCCTCCTAAGGCCATCTCCTATTTGGGACACAGGTCATTTAGCCCTGCTGCATCTCCACAATTCAGATCAAATGCTGAGACTTGTCAATATGACTCTAAATGTCAGTGCTTGGGAGATGTCTCTCCCTTTATGTTCCCTCCTAGTCCAAAATTGGCCCCAATATACTATTGTTTTTAAGCAGCTTGACTGTTAATTAAAAAGTGGGAATCAATTGGCTTCATCTCTCCATCGAGGCTCCTGTGCACACAAGGATTAGAGCTGCCTCTACTTAAGTCAATTAGAGATAAGGAGAAGCTGACATTTCTACAACCTGCCTTATCACACACAGGCTTGAAAATGACTCAGATTAAAATGTACAAAGATTATTTCTTCAGTCCTTTTCCTTCTGCTTTTAATTATTCCAAAGAAAGCTGACGATCAAGAACTGACAGTTGGAGACCCTTGTTTCAGTCACTGGTGATTAGTTATGCTGAAGCACGTCACTCTGTCCTGGGTATCTGGTCACTTAGAAGAGGACAGAGATTGAGATTCTTATACTTGGGCCTGGCACATGGTGGATAATTTTCCCACAAAAGGGGAAAGGAGAGAGAAGATATTTCTGTTCGTTTTAATAAATAGAGAGAGCTGGAGGTACACTGCAAATGTGAAATATGATGTCATTGTATTATTAGATTTACTTAACTGTTTCACTGGATTTCAAGGGACTTTTCACCAAGTGGTAGTAATATGCAAATTTATGCATTGTAAAGAAAATATCGATAAATCTAAAAGTGATAAATAAAAAAATAAAGTTTCAGTTCAACCTTCCCTCCACCCCATTAAAAAAAAAAACATTAAGCACTTATTATGTGCTTGCTTGATGGATTAGGGGAAGCTTCCTGGAAGAGATGGCAAATAATCCTCCCACATCTTCCATAGGATTATGGATCATAAATGTAGAGTTGGAAGGGACCTCAGAGGTCATCTTGTCCAATACCTTCATTTTACAAATTTAAATGAGGTTCAAGGAAGCTAGATAACTAGCATATAATCAAAATTTCCCTAAATAGACTTGAATATAAGAACTCTTTATTATAAAATTATTCTAGCAAAAACATTTTCTAGCAAAAATTATTCTAGATAAACTACTTAAATATTTGTCTTTATTTTTTCTTTTCCTTTTTTTTTTATTTTTGCAGGCAACCAGGTGGTGCAGAGAATAGAATACTGGAGTTGGAATCAAGAAGATTCATATTCCCATGTTCAAATCCAGCATAAAATACTTACTAAATGTGTGACCCTGGGAAAGTCACTTAACTTTGGTTCAGTTTCCTCAACTGTAAAAATGAGCTGGAGAAAGAAATGGCAAACCACTTCAGTATGTTTGCCAAGAAAACCCCAAATGAGCTCACAAAGAATGGAACATGATGGAAATGACTGAACAACCAATTAATGTTTCGGTCTAAATTATTGAAAAATTTTCTATAGTTCCCTATTTCTCATCAGAGTCACATGCCATAATGAATTAAAAAAGCCCTCCTCTGAGTTAGAAAAACCTTGGTTCAATCCTGTTTATAGAAAATAGCATGTGATTCTCCTCTCAAGAGTCTCAGGCAATGCTCAAGATTATAAATTGCAGAGAAAGCACTGACCTTCAATGGAAGAGGGAATTTTATCATCTGAGGTTTGCATATTTCAATGAAATCAGAGCTCCAGCCTCTATTCCCTTCTGTTTCCTCACTGTCTCTTGTACATGCCAAACTCAACCCCTTTACTTGGTCTATGTTGTTCATGACATCATCTCTCCCCAGTCAAATCCTCCAAGAAACAGCTTCAAAGTTGTCTCCTTCATGAAATCTTCTGCAATGAATCTAACCCACAATGATGTCTACACTTTTTAGATCCTAAATACTTACTGTCTGGGATACATATCTTAGCACTTTAGCATATACTGTTTCAGGTCTATAAATCTAGAACAAAATTGTTAATTCTTTGAAGGCAGAGTCTGTTTCTCATGTATTCTATACTTAAGGATCAAATGACTGAGAATATAATCAGTACACAGTACAATCTTGTTGAAGGATTAATTCATGGCATATCTATTCAAATTCAGTTAAAGCATGCTCTCCCTCAATTGTCCTAATGTGGGATATCTGTCATTTTGAGTGGCTTTCTGCAATGTGAGACCCAATCTGTATATCCACAGACCCAATTTCCCTTCCTAGAATTGAGAATTATAGACCATAGTAAGCAGCCACACCTAAGCCAAACCAAATACCATCAGTTCTAGAGGAGTTTCCATGCTAATTTAGAGGACTAATATCCTCATGCTCAGAAAATCCTTTCTCTAATCTAACTTAAATCCCTAATGCTTCAGTTTAAGCCCTCAACCCTATTCTATGTTCTATGGGGGCCCTGGCTCCCCATCTACTCCTTGATAACATGTCATACACTTGAAGATTTTCATTAAGTTAGCACTCAGCTTTTCTGTCCCCAGGTTAAACAATCCCACTTTCTCAAACCTTTTCTCACAGGTCTTATTTTGCAGCAGTTTAATCACCCTTTAATCTTGTTTTGATTTAGCTCAAATAGGTCTGTGTCTCTGGAGAAGGTTTTCTAAGTTCAATGTCTCTGTTCTTACAGAAACCCAGTGCCCTGATAGCTCATCAATTCCACTGGGTACCGAACTGAGGTGGTTACAGCATACATATTGGTAAAGATTTCATCGGATCAATTTGTTTTATTTCCAGCTCTGCAAAAGCTAAAGATGAAATACAGCACATAGGAATATGGTTATTTATTTATTTTTGCAAACTCCATAAGTGATTTGTTTGGTTATCTGACTAGAGGCATAACTAGCAATCTCGGACTTGACACAAGTGACATAATTCATGATCTCAATTTACTGAATGTAGTGGGGATGTATTTTTCAAGTCAGGGGAGGAGAGCAAAAAGGAGACCACAAAAAGTGAAAATTCTTTTGAGAAAGCTGTCCTGGTCAGGTCAAGGAAGAATAGTGATTTAATCATACTGGCTCACTCAGAACACTTAATCTCCCATCTCCAAGTCATTCCTGGCAGTCCCTTATAACTACCATACTCAACTCCTCCATCCACCTCTGGTACTTCCTGATTTCCTTCAAAATTTAGCTCAAATGTCATCTTCCATGATGCCTTTTTTCACTAACTGACTCCCTCCTCAAACTGTCGTTCAGTTACTTCAGTTGTGTTTACTTTCTCATGACTTCATTTAGGAATTTTTTGAGGGGGGGAGCAAATAAACTGGCTTGCCATTTTTTTCTCCATTTCATTTTACAGATGGGGAAACTAAGGGTGAAGTGACCTGCCCAAGGTCACACAGCTATCTGAGATCAGATTTGAACTCAGAAAAATGATTCTTCCTGACTTCAGACCTGGGAATCTATCTACTTGTACCATCTACTTGTTCAAAATTAACTTCCTTCCCAAATTACCTTGTATTATTTTTGTATATAACTTTCTATGTGCACATTGTCTCTCCTTGTTAGAATGTAGTCCCCTTGAGGACAAAGATGCTTTCATTTTCATATTTGTATGGCATCTGGAATACAGCCGGTGCTTAATAAATGTTTATCAATTAATTAATCTGAATTCCTGCCCCTAGAGGAACAAAATATTCGCTCCAATTGCTGCCTTTTTAACTAATGATTTCTGATAACTAGATCCTAAATTCAGGTTTTTCCCTCCACACTTTGAATGTACCATCCCTACTTTCTGATTTGGAGGGCCTGGAGCAAAATCCTGGTCATCACACCCTAGTTACAGCTCTGTACTAAGATTGCCAAGACTATAGTGCTGTTTTAAAAGATTAGACATCTGTTCTCATCAAGTCAATTTTCTTTTGTTACAAGTGCCCATTAAGTAATTCAGTCTTCCCAGAAAAAAAGTCTTCTCCCTAATATAATCATGAAGATGCCGCAACCACCTGAGAGAAGGAAGCATTACTGACCCTAGTGGTTAATCAACATACATCCAAAACTTAATTAGCTACCAGAGTAATTATTGGTCATTAGATTACTCATTTCTTTAATCCTGGCAGAATACTCCCTTCTGCATTATTGTCCTTTTGTAAGACACATATAAATTTTGACTTTAATTTGCATAAGATCATAAGAGAATTTTGGCTAATTATAATAGAAAGGAAAAAAACATGGATTTATGTGAGGGAGGAGGAAAGCAGGCATAACACTGGTTTTCTTCAAAGAACTTAAAACTTGTAATCAAAAAATGGTTCAAGCCTTGTTTTTCACACTTACAAGCTGTTGCTGCTGTTCTTTCATGCTCAAAGGGGACAGGTGATATCAGGAGGGTGATAGCTTGACTTGAAAGTGAGTTAGGACATGAGTGAGGTAGAGCTGCACAGAATTCTTAGCCTCACTCTCTCCTACAGAATCATCCAGTCAAGAAACTGGGAAAGTGAGTCAGTCATTTAAACTCTGTATTTCAGTTTCCTCATCTGGAAAACAGGCATAAGAATACTTGCATGACTTCTACATGTTGTTGTAAGGGGAAGATCTACATAAAGATGAATGATTATTCGAAGGAAAAAAGAGGGAGTTGGCTAAGAATGAAAGATTATTAGTTGAAATGGGCAGATTTAAGTGAGCAAAAGAGCAGGTAAAGTTTGCTGCAATTGTTTCTGGGCAATTAGCTTATCAATGCTCCATTTTTTTCTAAAAGACATAGATACAAGAACAGTCTGCTTTTCTCAGTCATCAAGATAAGCAAGAATTAATGCAGTAATGCAGTAATAATAACCAACTGTCTGAAACAGAGGGGAGTAGAGCTATAATAGATAATTAGCATTTGGGAAGGATTTTTTTTTGGGGGGGTGGAGTTCTCCCTAGAGTCTTCAAGTTTCCTATGAAGAATCTATAGAATTTCAAATTTTGAAAGCACTTAGTAATCATGAGACCATACCTAAATAAGAATTTCTTCCATAATATACTCACAATTGGCCATTTATCCTGCCTTGAAGATCTCCAGTAGTACAAAATCAATACAAATGAAAGAGTCCATTCTACTTTGGGACAGTGATTACTGTTAGAAAGGTTTATAGTTTTCCTCATTTCCTTTTTGTGCTGAGCTTAAATCTGCCTCCAAAACATTACCCCTGTCACTTTCTAGGACCAGACAGAACTATTGTAACCCCACTTCTCTGTGAGAAACCTTTAAAACAATCAAGGCCAAATAAGATGGCCCTGCAAAGCCTTTTTTTTTTGAACTAATAATCCTTCAAGTCTTTCAAACCAAACAAATATCAGCTTTTAGTTTTTTGGCATCCATGGCAAAGAACCACTCAACATCTTTAACCCCTCTATCTAGATGTGGTTCAACTGATATGAAATGTGGTCTTTAAAATGAAGAGTACTTCATATGTGGGATGGGCAGAGTACAGTAGGGCTCTCTTTAAGGAGAGTCTGATCCTATAAATTCAAACAAAGATCTCAACAGCTTTTTTGACCATCAGGATACTGTTGAAACCTGTTGACCTCACAGTCCACTAAAAGCTTCAGGTTGTTTTTCCCCACATGAATTTTTATGTAGTCATATCTTCCACAACATGAGCTTGGGGAATTTGACTTCTTAACCCAAATGTGAAACTTTACATTTATTCCTGTTCAACTTTCCAGTCTAAAAAGATCATTTTGTACTCTAATTCTGCTATCTAATGCATTTAGTTATGAGTCTCAATTTTGTATCTGGAAATTTTAGAAGTTTACTACTTATACTTTCATCTGAGTAACTGATGAAATGTTTCAGAGAACAGGGGCCAGAATATGTACCGAGGATTTATGCCAAAGACTTCTCTCCAGGTTAAAGATCAATAATTAATCTCAATATCTTCAATTCCATCCTAAAATCATACCTTATCCACTTAATTAAACTAGTGTCTAGCCTACATCCCACCATCTTATCCACAAGTTATAATAATATACTTTGTCAAATATCCTGCCAATATACATTCCTATCTATTTAGGAGCTATGAGAAAAATCAAAATATTATTAGTCTGGTCTGACGTTTCTGGTGAGCATTCATTTACTTGTGCTAGACTCAATGGCTAGACAAGTTAAAAAAGGTGATGGGGATAGTAGACTGACCATAGCTATAAGGCAGAGCTGTATGAATATTTTATAAAGAAAGAAAGAATTTCAAGGCTCTTCAAAAATTTGTGAGATGCCTTTACCAAAAATGTATACTATATATTGACCTCAGTATGATTGTTTGTCATTCAAGCAGAAGCATTCCTTGGATGCTTTGAATATTTGTGGGAGTATAAACCCTAGAATTATGAGGACATATTTTATAGCCACTATTCTTACTACAACATATCAGTGAATGTTTTTTCTAAGAGTTAATAAGTCTTACTAGGATTGAAAATGAAAAGCCCACTGATAGAGAAGAGGTGACTTGATATTTTATGAGTACAGATCCCCAGGTTTACCCCTAAAACTTGAGGTAGTAATCTTTCTCTAGTTACCTATCCCATGAATGAATATGAATAGGGTCAAGAAACCCAAAGGGGATGTTCCCTCCTTTTCTATAATTCTTTTTTGCCCTGGCTTCAGGACTTAGCTCAAATACTATCTTCTGAAAGAGGTTTTTTCTTGTCCCCAGTAATGTTAGAATCTTCCTTCTGAGATAACTCCCAATTTAGTTTGAATGTAATTTTTGTATATAGTGTCTGACTTCCATATTACATGGGTAAGTTAGGTACTGCAGTGGATAGAGCACCAACCCTGAAATCAGGAGGATCTGACTCCTACTAGCTTAACTGTGTGACCTGTTTTTCTCACATCCAGGGCTATCTCCAGTTGTCCTAACTCATATTTGGCCACTGGACCCAGATGGCTCAGGAGGATAAAATGAGTCTGATGACTTAGGACAGCAACCCTTTCATTCATGTACAATTTGTGCACATTTCATGTCATCACTTCCCTGATATCATGGTCTTTAAGGGCAAACATCATCATTATTATTATTCATATTAGAATGTAAATACCTTGAAGGTAGAGAGTGTTTTCATCTTTTCTCATATACCTAGAGCTTGACACAGCTTTTAGCACTTAGTGACCATCTAATAAATATGTGTTGACTTGATTAGTTAACAAATTAATTACTGGTTGACAATTTCTTTGACATTGAGACTCCAGTGTGTTTGACAAAACAATTGTAAAATCAAGTCTGGATATTTTGTGACTAAGTGTAGGGGTTTGAGTAAAGTTACTAAACTCTATGGAAATAAAACATGTGTGTTTTAGCAGTCAGTCCATGTACATGAGAGCGATAGTAGGACAATATGGAACCTGGTACTGTGGGCACGTCTAGAACAGTGGGTCATATCTGAAATTATGATAGTATTGAAATCATGGGTCCTGGGATTGTTAGAGGCTGATATGCTCTCTTGGTCCTTAGTCCCTGAAGTTATATGTTTCTTTGGATTCTGGGAGCATCTTCTGTAGCGATCTAGAACCTAAGGAGCAATAAGAAGAGAGTTTGAACAGATGGAGTTATCTGATTGCCATAATTCTGAGCTCACAATAGATTTGAAGTAGAAAAAGAGAGCAACCTGGGGGGAAAAAAACAATGTGTGATTGTAATTACTAATACATGATGGAAAGCTTTTGAGTGTGTTTGAATGAGGCAAGGAATCTGGAAAACTACAATGAATGAATGAATTATCTAGTAACTGCTTAATATACACAAATCACTGTGCTAAACACTGAAGACTCAAATAGAAAAATAACAAGGCCCCTTCTTTCAGGGAACTCACCTGATAGGGGAGACAGCACAGATTAGGTTTCAGCAGTAATATCAAAGGGAATCCACAATTAACTTCTCTAAGTGCTCACAATGTATTTCTTTCTTTCTTTTTTTAAAGGTTTTTCTTTAGGTTTTTTTTTTTTTTTTTGCAAGGCAAATGAGGTTAAGTGGCTTTCCCAAGGCTACATAATAATTAAGTGTCCGAGGCCAGATTTGAACTCAGGTACTCCTGACTCCAGGGTCAGTGTTCTATCCACTGTGCCTCCTAGCCACCCCCTACAATGTATTTCTTTGCTCTAGAGTTGTGAAATTAATTGAAGTCAAGTTTTACTGCCCTGTACTTTAAAGACTCTACTTTGTCCTCTTAGGAAATGTAGGACAGCATTTGTCCATATGCACATCTGTAACACCTCTCCTATTATCCGTAGTTTCTCAGATAGCATTGATAAATAATGCAGAAATCAAATTTAGAAAAAATTTCCCCCAGAAATGAATACCTTGGATGTGATTTATCTAGACTTGATGAACTAAAGTCATTGAGAGTTGTTTGGTATCCTTTTGATGCAGTTAGGTGTTCAGAGGACAGAGCACTAGATCTGAAGTTAGATGATCTGAGTTCAAATATGATCTCAGACTAAACTTAGCAGCTGTGTGATCCTGAGCAGGTCACTTAAGCTCTATTTGCTTTAATTCCTCATCTGTAAAATGGAGGAATGCCAAACTACTCCAGTATCTTGACCAAGAAAACCACAGAGAAGATGTCCATGGAGTCTCATAAAGTTGAACATGACCAATCAAAAACAAGGTGGCCTTTTAACTTTTTACTTATTTTGGGATCAAATTTCTTATTCATCACTTTTGTTCTTTCCTTTACATATAAAAATATTTACTTTTGGTATAGAAAACAAAATCTGTTATCATCTGCTCCATTTCAATTGTGCTAATACATTGTCTTTAATATTCCTGTTAGTCATATACTTTCACTACCTTTTTTGACTATCTCACATTCATGAAAAACCAAATGCGTGTAAAATGTTTTAAAAAAAACAACTAATTCTGTGCTTCCTAAGATACTTCTTACAGGTTGAGCCTTTTGTATTCATCTTTAGTTATCTACCCTTGTTTCTATATTCTCTAGCTTTATTGTATAAACAGTCCATCAATGAATATTGTCATATTGATCTCTCTAGATTCCCTCATTAGAATAAGTTGTTTGTGTGATTAGAATTTGCTTATTGAGAGCACTCCACTAGTCAATTTGAGGTAGCTAGGCTGTGCAATGGATGGAACACTGGATTTGGAGTCAGAAAACTTTAAACTCAAATCTCATACTTTGTAGCTGGACAAATCACTTAATCCTTATCTACCTCAGTTTCCTCATCTGTAAACTGGGGATGATAATAATAGTATCCATCTCCCAGTATTGTTGAAAGATAAAATGATAAAATATTTGTAAAGTGTTCTGCAAACCTTAAAGTATAATATAAATGCTATCTAGTGTTCTTTTTTTCTTTTTAAGATTTTATTTATTTTGAGTTTTACAATTCTCCTAATCTTCCTCCCCCCCACACCAGAAGGGAGTCTGTTAGTCTTCACAATATTTCTATGGTATACATTGATCTAAGTTGAATGTGATAAGAGATAAATCATATCCTTAAGGAAGAAAAATTAATTATAAGAGATGGCAGAATTACATAGTAAGATAACGGGGTTTTTTTCCTCCTAAATTAAAGATAATAAAGGTCTTTGTTCAAACTCCACAATGCTTTCCCTGAATACAGTTGATATTCTTCATCACAGACAGCCCAAAATTGTCCCTGATTGTTGCACTGATGGAATGAGCAAGTCTATCAAGGTTGATCATCACCCCATGCCGCTGTTAGGGTGTACAATGATTTCTAGTTCTGCTCATCTCATTCAGCATCAGTTCATGCAAATCCTTCCATGATTTCCTGAATTCCCCATCCCTCCTGGTTGCTAATAGAACAATAGTGTTCCATGACATATATATATATATACATATATATATATATATATATATAATATATATATATATATATCACAGTTTGTTAAGCCATTTCCCAATTGAAGGACATTTACTTAAATTCCAATTCTTTGCCACCACAAACAGGGCCGCTATGAGTATTTTTGTACAAGTGATGTTTTTACCCTTTTTCATAATCTCTTCAGGGTATAGACCCAGTAGTGGTATTGTTTGGATCAAAAGTTATGCTCATTTTTTTTGCCCTTTGGGCATAATCCAAAATTGCTCTCCAGAAAGGTTGAATCAGTTCTCAGCTCCACCAACAATGTATTAGTGTCCCAGATTTCCCACATCCCTTCCAACATTGATCATTGTCTGGGGTGGCTAGGTTGCACAGTAGATAGAGCACCGGCCCTGATGTCAGAAGTACCTGAGTTCAAATCCGGCCTCAGACAATTAATAATTGTCACTTAAGCCCATTTGCCTTGCAAAACAAAAAAAGCTAAAAAAACATTGATCATTGTCCTTTCTGGTCATATTGACCAGTCTGAGAGGTGTAAGGTGGTAACTCAGAGATGCTTTAATATGCATTTCTCTAATAAGTAAGGATTTAGAGCAATTTTTTCATATGATTATGTATTGCTTTGATTTCCTCATCTGTAAATTGTCTTTGCATAGCCTTTGACCATTTGTCAATTGGGGAATAACTTTTTTCTTTGAAAATTTGACTCATTTTCTGTATATTTTAGAAATGAGTCCTTTGTCAGAAATACTAGTTGTAAAAATTGTTTCCCAATTTACATTTCTATTGATCTTGGTTACAGTGGTTTTATTTGTGCAAAAGCTTTTTAATTTAATGTAATCAAAATTATCTAGTTTGTTTTTAATGATGTTCTCCATCTCTTCCTTGGTCATAAACTGCTTCCCTTTCCATAGATCTGACAGGTAAACTACTTCTTGATCTTCAAGTTTGCTTATAATATTGTTTTTTATGTCTAGATCCTGTATCCATTTTGATTTTATTTTGGTATGGAGGTGAGGTGTTAATCTAATCTAAGTTTCTTCAATACTAACTTCCAATTTTCCCAACATTTTTTATCAAAGAGTTTTTATCCCAAAAGCTGGACTGTTTGTGTTTATCAAACACTAGATTACTATAATCGTTTCCTGCTATTGCACTTAATCTATTCCACTGATCCACCACTCTATTTCTTAGCCAAAACTAGACAGTTTTGATGACTGATGCTTTATTGCATAATTTTAGATCTGGTAAGGCTAAGCCACCTTCTTTTGCACTTTTATTCATGAATTCCTGGAAATTCTTGACTTTTTATTTCTCCATGTGAATTTACTTAAACAATTTTTTAACTCATTAAGGTGATTTTTTTTGAAATTTTGATTGGTAGGGCATTAAATAGGTAATTTAGTTTTGATAGAATTGTCATTTTTATTATATTAGCTCAGCCTATCCATGAGCAATTGATGTTTGCCCAGTTATTTAAATCTGATTTTATTTGTGTGAGTATTTGGTGGGTTTTTTTAGTAAGGCAGTGGGGTTAAGTGGCTTGCCCTAGGCCACAATTATTAAGTGTCTGAGGCCAGATTTGAAGTCAGGTACTCCTGACTCCAGGGCGGGTGCTCTATCCACTGTGCAACCTAGCTTCCCTCTAGTGTTCTTAATATTGACTCCTATTGAATTCTATTCCATGTAATCCTACTTATCTTTTTGCTGATCCATTTGAAATTTTTCTCTCAAAATTCAGAGTATTTTTGTGTCTAAAATGGAGTTGCTGGAGCAAGTAGGTTGCACCATCCCTGAAGTCAGGAGGATCTGTGTTCAAATCCAGACTCAGATACTTGGTATATATTAGCAATGTGACCTTGAGCAAGTCACTTAACCTCACTCCCCTCAAATACACATATAAACAAAAAGATGGGGCTGCTTAATTTTTTTTAAAATGAGTTATTTTTATTTTGACTTCTATTTTCTTCTCAATAGTTAGAATTGCTGCTTTTTTATTGCTTCTGCCTTTAAAAGAATAAAAACTGGAGCCTTACATGTTCTCAGGACTCACCAGAGGAAGAAAATGAATTTCACTTCAGGGCCCTGAGAGATCAGGGAAACAACTAAAGTCCTATTTGACAGAGAAAGCATGCATAGATTGACTCTTCTCTCTCCCTCTCATCCCTATAAACAATGAACTGGCAACAGAGTACCTGGATCATTGGGGAGGGGGGTGTTTCAGGCAGAGGAGCAGGGCCAGACAGAGGAATTTATTAAACACACTCCCAATAGCAAAAACAAGGACCTGGGGCCCAGGTTTCCATTACACTATTTAGACTCTTTTTCCAGATTCTTAGGTGCAGATTGTCAAACTCTGGGTGAGACTTTTTGAAATATCCATGAATTGAGTCCCAATCAGTTCACTACCCCTTGGTCACTGCCCAGGCAATAAGCAACAAGAATGCCTGATGATCCCTCAGAGTATTCAAGTCCACAACAAAGCCTAAGAATTTTGTCCAATCAGTCTCTTTATCCCCTTGAGTCACCCGGGCAGTCACTTTCAACTGAGACCATCCCTAGTGCTGCCAACCACCGAATCAAGATAGACAGTCACCTCATCTGCTAAAGTCGCTCTTCCTGCTCTGGCAACCAACCCTGAAATGAAATCTAAAGGGGCTCCCTATTTTCTTCTGTTGGGGAAAAAATTCCAGAACAATGTTTAAAGGGACCAGGAGTTTCTAAGAAAGAACAAGACAGAGTTCTACATAGTAGATGTCCCTGGACAGTATATGCCATTTTCCAAGGTCACCCTCTCAAAAATGAAAGGTTATAAAATATATATGCCCCCAGTACTAAAGAATCAGATTCTTTCTTAGAGAGAAAATGTAACATAGCAGGAAAAAAACCCAGGATCTAAATTCTACTGCTGGTTTGGCCATACCAGAAGTAAACATTCATTCTCTCTGTGCCTTAGTTTCTTCATTGATCAAATGAAGATAATACTTTCTCTACAATTTCCCAAGATTGCTATAAAAATCAGAAGAGCTATTTTACTCAATCACATTTTGAAATTTTAAATGTGATATAGAAATTACAAGTATTAAATTGAAAAACACAGGTTAAATTGGTGATTCAATTATTTTTCAGTTGTGTTTGACTTTTCATGACTCCATTTAGGGTTTTCTTGGCAAGGATACTAGAGAAGTTTGCTTTTACAGATGAGGAAACTGAGACCTTTTTAATATATTTTTTTTGAAACTGAGACCTTTTAAGTGACTTACTCAGAGATACACAACTGAAAGTTTTTCTAAGGTTAGATTTTAACTGAAAGATTTCAATCCCAGTCCTCTATCCACTTGCTACCCCACCCCTGTTAAATTAATAATTAATTATTCAATATTCTGCTCTGGGACCAGTTCTAGAATATTTTCTGAAGTAAATACCCACATTAAAGAAGTATTTATTAAATATCTGTATGAATCAGGTACCAAATTAAGCACAGGAGTTATAAAGTCCAAAAATGAGACTATCCCTGCCCTCAAGGAGATTATATGCAAATATATAAGCATATTCAAATATGTATGTATGTAAATATACAAACATATTTGTAATACATACAAAATGAATCAAAGTAGTTTCAGGAAGGAGAGTATTAACAGCTGGTGGGAACAGGAAATGCTTCATGTAGAAAGTGACATTTATAGGCATATCTTAATAAATTCCAGTGGGAAAAGCTTAGATTGATTAAAAGAATACTAGGTCTTCTAAAGTCATCTTTCCTGTAGGTGCCCAAACAAAGTTTTTTTTCTCCCTTTCTGTCTCTTTCTTGCTGTTTATTTCTGAAAAATGGGGAGAACAAACTTTTTGCTCACCTTCCTCAAAAGTCATACACTCAGCAGTGTATATGACTATAAATCATACTACAAATATAAAGTGCTCTGTAAATGCATGTTAATAATCATAAAATTGAATAATAGCCTTGGAACCTCTCTCATTTCCATTCACCTGACCAAGCCAAACTGGCTTATTGTACAGAGGGAGGGAATCTCTGTGCTTGGGGTCATAACTCTGTGAGTTCATTAACTGTGAATTATTGTTTTGAACTAGGCTTGGTTTCCAAGGCCAGAAATACACAATCCTAAAATAATGTCTCTGACATGGGCAGAAAATGATCTTTGCAATGCTCACCTTGAACTTGGGCAGAATTCCTCCCCCATCTGTTACCCTTTCTCTGGGTAGGTGATTCCATACTGCTCATCGGATTTGTCTTTAATTATCACCAGTATTTAAGGGCTAATGTTCATGGGAGAGGAGGACGTAAGGCACTAAAACCACTGCCCTGATGGACGATTATATGCTCTAATGGAGCCAGGATGCTTCCTAGACCTGAGAGGCCTCCCTCACCACAATGCTCCCCATGCTCCTTTTCCTCAAGTCTGGAGAGTCTTCAGATGGCAGTTTTCTTTGCCGTGTGTGTGTGTGTGTGTGTGTGTGTGTGTGTGTGTGTGTGTGTGTGTGTGTGTGTGTTTGTGATAGGAGGAGGTCTATCTTCCCAAATGAAGATCCCAACTGAGAAAAAAGTGACAAAATACTGCTTAAGAGGATGTTGAGTTACCTATGAGAGAGAATTTTGGATTCTTCTTGCTCTGAGCTGTGTCTTAACTAAAATTCTTTTGGCATATAATTAAGATAAAATGTGGTCTTTGACCTTGTAGCAACTTTCAAATCATTCTTCTGCATCCCAACCACCTCAGAACCTTGGACTAATAAAAAAATAAATATGATATTCTCAAAGTCTGAATATAGTTTTAAACTTTTGCAGCTTAGAATTATATTTCTCAGTTTGCAGGGTCTTCCTTGGTAGTAACCAAAAACCTCACCATAGATTTGAGATGATTTTGCTGCTAAGAAAACTTCAATATACCTAGAATTCCCCTTAATTCAGTTTTCTTTCCAAGAGCTCAACACTCACTGACATCTATGCCAAAGGGTTGTTGTGGAAAATTTACTTTCTCCACTTTAAATCATTATATGAATGTTAGTTGCTATTACCATCATCTCCATCATCTCATTCTGTCTCCTCAGCATCTCTTTAAGATTTGGAGGAGGACTCAGGGGATGAAACCATTTCCCTTAATCCCAATTTATATAAATGGGAAAATACAACACTTTTCTCTTAACTCATAGATACTTTCACCCTTTATTTGAGTTTGGTATTAACAATTAATAAATTTCCTTTAGCCCTTGACCTAGATTTGATGTTCTGTATTCTCTTTGTCTCCCATAATCTTTCCAATCTTTGATTATCAACTGCTGGGAGGCAGGTAGTATGATCATGTAATGTAGTACAAGGGAGTTTAGCACAATTTTAGTAGGGAGATAACTAGGTAGTACACTGGGCTTGGAGACAGGAGGACCTAAGTATCAATCTGACCTCAGATACTTATTAGCTAGGTGGGAAGTCACTTTACCCTGTTTGTCTCAGTTTGCTCTTCTGTAAATTAAGCTAGAGAAGGAAATGACAAAACCACTTCAGTATCTTTGCTAAGAAAACCCTAAATGTGGTCATGTAGATTTAGACATGACTATTTGATTAAACAGTAGCAAAGCAAAACTAATAACTCTGTGGCAAAGTTGGAAAGGGAGGATGGAAAGAGATGTAAAAGGGAAAGGGTGAAGATCAGGAGAATTCTTAAGTAGGAAATTCCATGTAAACTGTACTTTCAAATCCAGCCTCAGAGATTTAATAGTTGTGTGGTCCTGGCAAATCATTTAACCTCTCTGTCTCAGGGTCATCATTTGGAAAAATTGGAATAAATATAGCTCCTACTTCCAAGGGATGTTGTGAGGATAGAATGAGATAATTTATGAAAAGAATGTAGTATAGTATCTACCATACATAAGGCATTTAATAAATTTTTGTTCCTTTCCCCTGTTTTCCTCATTTGTTTGCTTTTGGCAGGCAATGGGGTTAAGTGTCTTGCCCAAGGCCATACAGCTAGGTAATTATTAAGTGTCTGAGGTTGAATTTGAACTCAGGTACTCCTGAGTCTAGGGCCGGTGCTCTATCCACTGTGCCACCTAGCCACCCCTCCTGTCTTCCTCTTTACCAAAGAAAGTAGAGGATTCTACCAGGTTTCCCCCTGCAGAGGTGGTGATACTGGAAGATTGATTCTGGTTAGCTATAGAGCTGACCTACCTATCACAGAGAGACTTCCTTAAACAAAATTGACCAAACACTCTTCTGGTTTCTGATTTCTGGTTTTTTGTTTTGTTCTTTACCTCAATTACTCCCTCTGGCTCTTGGATGACTTTCTGGTGTTACTCTGTTTCAGTCCATATAACTTCTTAGATTGTTCTACATCTCTTTCTCTGCTCTGATGTTTTGGAAACTTAAGCCTCTACCTCCACAACATGAATCTCCTATTTTTCTATTAATTTACTAGCTCCTTCTGGAATATCTGCTGTTGGCTGCTGGCCACTAACTGCTTATCTCTATGCTTCTTTCTTATGTCTGTGAATGGATTTTCACAGTGATAACATACCTTACCATGAGATTAGGATTCTTGTTTCTAACCCCCTTTTCAAAAGATTATCTGACCTAGTCCCAATATAAGCAGCATTTATGAAAGTGCTTTCATAAAAGTTTGTAAAGAATTTTCCCATCCTGTCTCAACCATGGAAGCTAGGTGCAATTATCTCCACTTTTAATTATGAGGAAACTGAGGCAGAAAGATTGAGTGACTTGCCCAGGGCCACCAAGTTAGTAAAAGTCTAAAGATGGATTTGAGCTCAAGTTTTCCTGACTCCAGGGTCAGCAATTTATCCATTGAGGCATATACCTGCATAATTATGGCTCTACAGTTTAAAAATCAACTTCTTTAGGTTGATAGGGTAGAGTAGAAGATAAGACTAGGTGATCTGGACCCTATATAATATATATCATTACTAGACATGATTCTAGCCTTATTAATGATAGCTGATATCTATACATATATTACTAATTGTCTTATATATACATAATTTTATACATAATTTATATATAATATTAGTATAATATAGTATAATATGTATGTAAAACTAAATATTTTTGAATCATATCTCAAGTGAACCTCACAACACCCTAAAAATTAAGTGCTGTTTTTAGCCCCTCTTTACAGAAAAGAAAACTTGCCCAGGGTCAAAAAGATAATGTGTCCAAGGATGGACATGAGCACAGATTTTTCAGTCTCTACGTTCAGCATTCTGCCAAGCTACTTAATGCTTTCTTCAAAACCTTCACTTAATCCTTCAGGTTGAAAGGTAATAGCAAGGATTGGAAGCAGATGAGCTGGTCCTATATAATGGCATCATTTCCAAAGATAATGACACTAACCCATTAAGTCTATGTTAAGCATTTATTAGTAATATTTTGGGTGCTATTTAGAGAGAAAGTTCAATGAGGGTCTCTGATTCCTGAAAATCTGAAATCTAAGACGGGCATAGGGGTGGTATAGTCAAAGAGTGTAAAGATATACACAATACAGACAAATAAACAGTCATAAAATAAATTATAATCAATTTATTATAGGTTAATTGTGAGTGACAACAGTATTACACTGGTATGGGACATGGCAGTAGAGAATAGTTAGTCTCACCAGAACATAGAATTCACAAAATCTTCCTGTTTGGATGCTTGTGTCTAGATAATGATTGACACAGAGTAGGTATTCATTGACTGTTTATTGATTGATTAATATCTGTGGATGCTTTTGATCCAGAAATGTTTAAGAATGACCAGATGGTACAGTTGATAGAATGCTGGGACCTGGAATTAGGAAGTTTCATTTTCTTGAGTTCAAATCTACTTCAGAAACTTACTATGTGACCCTAGGCAACTGTAAGGTACTTTAGACAGTGATTATTCCATAAAATTATCTTATCTGTTTGGATATTTGAGATTGAGACTAGTTAAAAATAAATAAATTTGCAGGAGAGATTGGACTTTAGTGCAAATAAGCATTGCTTTTGCAATAAGATTCATAACTTTGCAAGAAGAGCAGGATTGATATCTAGTTCACAGAGAAACTGGTGTTTCCTTTTGGGAATCATGAGACTCTGAAAATATGACAACCTAGTCAGAAAATGTGTTAAGTGAGGTCACTAGGCAACTTCTCAGCTTTTGAGGATTCTAGACATTTAAAACCATGAAATCAAGGCATGATAGGGAAAAGGGGGAGTTTTAAGTCAAATTGTATTTTGTTTAAAAATGCTTTTTTTAATTTTTGTGAGACAGTAGGGTTAAGTGACTTGTCCAAGGTCACACAGTTAACAAGCATCAAATAACCTGGATTTGAAGGCTGGGTTTGAATTCACATCCTTCTGACACCAAGACTACTGTTCTATCTACTGTGTCACCTAACAACCCCAAATGCTTTTTTTTTTTGGTTAGAGTTTCAAGAGAAATAAATGGGAGAAAAGATGAGAAGAAGGGGGTTTATCATTACTCAATTTTAAACTCTACTGAAATAGTAATCATTAAAACAACTTGGTATTGTTATCTACAAAACAAAATAGAAAAATAGATCAAGGAAACAGACAAAAGAACCAAAAAAGCGCAGTCAATTAAAAACAGTATCCAACTATTTGAAATATAAGGCAATGGGATAAAGATTCTCTATTTGACAAGGATTGTTGGGAGAAAGTAGTTGATGGAAGAGAATAAGAATTTATATAGTGCTTACTGTGTACCAGACATTATGCTAATCATGTTACAAATATTATCTCACAACAACCTGTATTATTCTTATGATCCTTTAAGGTAGGAACTTTATTATCCCCAGTTTACAGTTGAAGCACCTGGGGCAAGTGGAATGAAATGACTTACCAATAGTCACCCAGCCAGTAAGTGTCTGAGGCTGAAAACTCAGGTCTTCCTGACTCCATCCCTAGAGCTCTATCCACTGTACCAAATAGCTGCCTCTGCCCAGAATCTTGGACTAGCATCGTTGTTTGAGGGATAATGTAACCTAGTAGATATCAAGTTCTCTCAGAGTTAGAAAGAATTGAGCTCAACTTTCTCCTTTGAAATATTAGTTGTATGACCCTGGGAAATTAATTTAATCTCTTAGGACTCTCCAGACAATTCTCAAAGACTGTAAGTTACAGAAAAATTTCTGATCCCTCTTGGTAAGGGAGGTTTCCTCATTGGAAATTCATTATACCAATAAAATCACACAAAGTTTTGTTTTGTTTTATTAACTTTTTCTTTTGTACTAATTATGGAATTATTGGAGGGGATGATGATGATGATGATGATGTTTTGTCCTCCATTCTCAAGTAATACCATAAATGCAGGAACATGAAGCCAAGACAAAAAACACATGAATTGGATTTCAGTGAGGGAGGGTTGTACTAAATCACCAGCCTCACTTTCTCTTCTGGAGCCATCTGGGTGGAGTGATCAGATATGAATCAGGACAACAGGAATGGACCTGGCTGTGAGGCAAACAGGGTTAAGTCACACAGATAGTAAGTGTCAAATACCTGAGGTGGGATTCAAACTCCCATCCTTCTGATTGCAAGACCAATACTCTATCCACTGCTCCACTTAGCTACCTTATTAGAGGGGGAAGGAATCTAATGTCACTAGTATATGTGAAACAGGCTATTAAATTACCTCCATTGTTACATTTCCTTTCTATCCCTTATGTCTTTCCTGCCTTTCCACAAGAATAGTAGAATATAAAACTCCCTTTTATGTTTTTGTAGGCTCCTCCCCAAAATTCCTAGTGCTTGTAACAGTAGATAATTAATGAATCATCTTTGAGTTTAATTAAATATAGACCCATGCCTGGCAATACCATTCATTTACTTCTTCCCTGTAGTTAAATGGTGATCATTTTTTTACATGTTAAACATGAAGATCTCTTTAGGTTCTTGAGATCCAGGTACAGTGACCCGACTGGCCTTACTTAAGTGGTCCTTGCTATATCAGGTAAAGACATTAGGCCAAGGATTAGCATTAACAGGCAATAGTCCCAGGATGTCCAGGCTGATCAGGACAAATTTGAGATGTATTGGTAGTTAGGTTATATTAAATCTCACTGTATTCAATTAGAGCAAGTATTCTAAATCTATTTGGGGTTTTTTTGGACCTATTTGGCAGTCTAGGGAAGTCCATGGATGACTTTTCAGAATAATATTCTTTTAAAAAATCATAATTGAACAAAATATTAATTTTTCAGTTAGAGGTTAATGAAAATAAAGTTTTAATTATTTTTTCTTATCTAAATTCAAAAGACAGAACCTTTCTATTTTCTGTCCCTCTGCATCAAAGGAAAAAAATAGTTCTACATCGGGAACTACAAGCTAAGAACTCCTAAAGTAAGGGGAGATGCTATCTCTTTCCCCCAGCTCCTCTCAAAGCTTCCTACATTGGACCCCATCCTGTCTCATCCTGGGTAAGAAGTTGGCACTAAGGAGATAGTTTTGCTGCAGCCACAGTTGCAGCAACTTTCATGTTACTCTGGGTCTGAGTAAACAGAGGCCCCAAGAGACTACATTACCTCAAGACATTCAGGCCCTGGAACTAAAGAGAGCATTTCCTAGAAGGTGCCTTGGATCCTGCTTTGGGTTCCCTCTCAAACCCACCTCTATCGCTCCACAGTGCTGTGCCCTGAAAATAATTCTTATTTGGGCCAAGGGACATTGCTATCCCATCACTATCTTCTCGGCAAGCTGTGGGTAATAAACTAAAGGAAACCTTCTTTGAATTCCCTTCAGAAGTTCCGAAGTCATCTCCAGACTTCTTTATGGGTTTAATTTCAATGTACCAGGAGGCCAATTTAGATTTAGAGTTGAAAAGCATATGATTACTGCCTTCACTACAGACTTGGGAACATAGAATTGAAGCTATATGGGATTTATTGATACCCTACTTGTTAGTACCTAAGCCCTTTTGAAATTATCTTGCTTTTTACTTTACATATATATATATATATATATATATATAATTTTAGTTTTGATATCTAAATTGGGCTTATGTACTTATATGAATCCATGTTTTATTCCTCCCTCCCTTTCCCCTTCCCCAAACTCATATGTTGTTCAGTCATTTTAGTTGTGTCTGATTCTACATGATTCCATTTGGGGTTGTCTTGGCAAAGACACTGGAATGGTCTGCCATTTTCTTCTCCAAGAAAAACATATGCAGTAGAATATAAGTTCTACTTATATATCCTCATCTGTTTCATTTTGGCTTTGCATCCTAGGAGGTCTATTGCAATACTTTGCCCTGTTAGACACTTGATAAATACTTTGCAAGATAGAAATGAAAATAATCTAAAGTCATAATTTTACAGATGAGGAAAATGAAGACACAGAGATAAAATATTTGCCCAAGGACATAAAAAGAGATGCTATGAAAAGGGGCCCAAAGCATCCATGGTGCTGTTAGTAAATAGCAGAGCAGGGATTTATACTTTAGCATCACTGATTCTTAATTCTTAAGGCATGTACCATGCCTCTAAACAGACCAGAATCCCAATAGGAGGTCCTGTGTTATGCCACATCTATGCCAGATTTGTCAGGGAAAACAGAGAGATGAGGTTCACTGTCTAGCAAATGTCTTGTGCTTAGGGAAGAATGACCATTGGAGATCTTAGGGTTTGTGACTAGGGCAAATCACTTCACCTCTGTAGCTTGGTCTCAGTTTCCTCATCTGTAAAATTAAGGGAGACCTAAGACCTTAATTTAAGAACTTGGGGGAGTTCTTTGTATGTCCTTCATCTAGGTCATTTTTCTTGTACAGCAAAAATGATAATGCGAGTCAAAGATAATTCTATATCCCTTGGAGAGCTAACCTACCAACTTATTACATCATTTTGTAATTTTTTTTATTAAAGATATCATTTGAGTTCTACAATTTTCCCCCCAATCCCACTTCCCTCCCCCCACCCCCCACCCCCACGGAAAGCAATCTGTCAGTCTCTACCCTGTTTCCATGTTGTACTTATTACATCATTTTTAAGAATTCATTTTTTTGGGTTCAAATTGTCCTCAGGAGTGCTTCAGTAAAATGCAAATTTCTATGGGATGAACAAAGCAAGTCATTTCCTGTCATTAATACTTGGGTAAAATCGTTTATAGGTAGCTAGGCAGTTCAGTAGATAGAGGACTGGGCCTGGAATTGGAAAAACCTGAGTTCAAACTGAGTTTCAAATACTAACTGTGAAATGTAGTAACTTTGCCAAGAAAACCTCCTGGATAGTATGGTCCATATCACAGAGATTCAGATGTGACTGAATAACAATGGAATAATTTATGCCAACTAGGTGGCACAGTGGATTAGAACACCAAGCTTTCCATCAGGAACATTTATGTCTTCATGAGTTCAAATGCAGCCTCAGATACTTGCTAGCTCTGTGAACCTGGGCAAGTCACTTAACCCTGTTTACCTCAGTTTCCTCATCTGTAAAATGAATTGGAGAAGAAATTGGCTGACTACTTCAGTATCTTTGCCAAGAAAATTCCAATGGGGTCAAGAAGAATTGGATGCAATTGAACAACAAATGTATACCATTATTAAAAGAGCTTTATTAATATACTTTTGTACAAATTTTGTGCAATCATTTCTAGATATACTCCTTCACCTTCAATTGGCTATGCACATTATCTGATGTCTTCTCTTAGAAAATAAAAGCAAAGATAACTGACCCAGGGGCATTTTCAAAGTCACTATAGGCAACATTTCTGACCCATAGTCCTTCACCACTAAGATGAAAGGAGGAAAAAACACATTTCCTCATTTTTCTGAGACCAAGACTGAAATAATAAAATCACAAAGGATTCTATGCCATTGCTTTTAGCTAAGATTAGTTTCTTGAGGAAATGGAGCAGAGACCATGAAACTTTTTGATAAAGGATAGATGGAGGGAAAAATTCAAAGTAGCATTATATAGTTGTCAGAATGCTGACTAGGCTTGGAGTCAGAAAACCTGGATTCAAATTATAGCTAATAACAATAACCACAAACATTAATATAGCATCTGCTATGTGCTAAGCATTTTATAATTATTATCTCATTTACAACAATCCTGGGAGGTAAGTGTTGTTATTATCTTCTTTTTTACCGAAGAGGAAACTGAAGCAAATAGAGATGAGGTGGCTTGCCTTAGTAAGTGTCTGAAGTGAAAGGATCATAAATCTAGAGGCAGAAAACTACTTTTTAGTTCAACCTCAGATGGTGAAACTGAGACTCAGAGTGGTTAAATAACTTGTCGAAGGTCACAGAGCAAATAAGTATCTGAAGCAAGATTGAAAGTTAGATTTTCCTGTCCAGGGTTCTAGTCATCACTGGACCCTGTTTTAACCTTTCACATAGGACATATGTGATGTCCTATAAAGTGAAGAGGCCATTTGGATGCTTCCTGGGGGCATCTCCAATTCTGATTTGACTATGAGTCTTGAGTACTTTCCAAGAAGAGCCGGTAAGGGAAGGCTACCACAAAAGGGGACCAAAGCCTCCATGGAAATGTGAAGGTACAAGGTACCTATACTGGTACATATTGGGAGACAGGGAGAGGTAACTGGCAGAATGCACCAGAACTCTAAAGTTTCCTACTTAATAGGTTTGTGTTTAATGACAAGGAGGCACATAGACAGTGTCTGTCAAGGTAGGATGGACAATGGAGGAAAGATATGAGATAGAGAAATCAAGGACAGTGGGATGGAAAAAAGGGAGCCACCACATCTCCTGACAGTCCCTGCAGAGCAACATAACTAAGATGAACTTTTTTGCCTTAAGCTGGAAAAATCCACCTTCATGGGGGCTAACCTGTACTCCAAGGGAGAGGAGATGGGAAGTGCAGAAGAAAGAACCAAAACAGAGGGCAATACACCAGGGAGAGTTTCTACCCAGGCTGAGTTGAGTTTGGATTGTAACACACAGCAGACTTAAAAAGGGGCGTATTTGGAGATTAGAATGGGAAGGAGGCAGTGCAGACAAGGGGATGCCCCACAGAGTGCCATTCCCAAGGCAGCTAGGAACTGGAAGCCCTTCCTTATCCGCCCATGTGGTTATCAGGACAAAAATAAGCCAAAACTGTGGGGGACTTGGAATTCTAGAGTTAAAAACAGATCTTTTGAAGAGCACAAAGTGATTGCCGCAGAGTAGGTTAAGAAATACCCTACTGTCAAGAAAAGCAAGAATCCACATTTCTGGTGACAACAGACCATTGTTTGATCCCTGATGCCCATGGCCTAGGCTAAGTAAAAGATGTGGTAAACACCTTGTTGCCCCCTCAAACAATTATGCCCTTAGGGGGCCAGCATGAGTGCTTCTTAATTTCTGCTCCAGATGAAGATGCATCTGCCTCAGCTACCCTTCCCCTCTCCATAGTGTTATTAAAAGTCTTACAAATAGGACCAGACATTTCATTTCAGAGCATGGTTCATTTTCTAGATGGACAAGTCTGGGATACTTCACTCAGACCTTGCATCAGGGCTCCTCTGGGACATCTGGCAGTCAACAAGTCAATCAATCAATCTCTCCCTCACAGGCCAGCAGTGACTGGCTGAGTCTGCAACACTTGGCTAGGCACTTCAGGGAAATACAAAAATCAATCCCCAACATGACCCCAATCTACCTTTCCAACTTACTCTCCCCATCCTCCCACTTAGAAAAATTTAATATCTAGTCTGGGTCAGACTCCTGACTACTCCCAGAAGGCGCTGCAATGACGCTAGCATGTATCTTTATATGGACTCTCTCAGTTGATCTTCACAACATTACTATGAAGTGGAGAGCATAAGTGTTATTATCCATGCTTTATAGATGAAGAAGCGGAGACTCTCAGACGTTTAGGGACTTCTTCAAGACTTAATGACAAAGCAAGAATTTAAACTCAGTTGTTTTGGTGACAAGCATGTTTCTCTTTTCATCATAACTACTTTTTTTCCTGTGGTCATTACTCATCCCCTTTTCACCTCTTCAAATCTTATAAATACTTCAAGGCCTTGCTAAAATTCCTCTTTTTTTCCCTTTCTCCTCCAGGAAGTACTTCCGCACGATTACAACTCCCACAAATCTCTTTATCCTCTGAATTTCTCCACTCTTTAGTGTTCCATTACTCACACTAATTCTTATTCACCTTCCACCCTGTTTGGTGTTTTTATCATCTCAAATGTGTAAAACCTGTCTCTTGAATGAAATTCTAGCCTTCTTGGAAGTAAGGACTGTACTTTATACTTCTTTGTAGCCTCCTTGCAATGAGCTGTACATATGAAATGAGGTCAACATTGTTGTAACTAGTTGATTTTTCAATCACGTCCAAATCTTTGTGACCCATTTGGGATTTTCTTGGCAGAGAAACTAGAGTGGTTTGTCATTCATTCTCCAACCCACTTTACATATTGTGAAACTGAGACTAAAATGGTGAAGTTGCTTGCCCAGGTTCGCATAGCTAGTAAAAGACTGAGCTCATATTTGAACTCATGAATTTGGGTCCAAATCCAGTACTCTATACTACACCTTCTAGATAAGCTAGTCAATAGATTGTCTTGAAAATGATGAGTCCTTTTCCTAGAGAAGTTTGCAAAGTTAAGAGAAGAAAAGAGTATGCCCGTGTGAGAATAAAGGTGGTATAGCTGCTCTGCAAAAATTCTTGGTGTGTAATCCTTCTGTGTGGCCCATCATATTTTTATTGTTCAATTTGAAGTGAATAATATTTATTGTGTCTACTTAATTATACAGTTATAAAGTTTAGAAGTGGATCATATAGCTTTTTAGAAATCTTTCAAATTGGCATTGATCTTGCCTTATGTATTATCTCATTTGCTTTGGCTCCCCTAATCCTTCCTTGTCTCACTGGGTTCAAATAAGATGTACATCTTCCTGGAGCAAACACTTTCAGGGCCCCTATTCCACTCACCTCAGGCAGTGGAACAGATTAAAAATCTTCACTTTCTTATAGGTCTAACTTATCTCCATTACAAAATCAAAAAATCTCAGCACAGGAAGAGACTTTAAGAATGATTATTCTCTCCAGCCCCATGGACCAAGGCATATTTACATATCTTTGACTTGGTCTTATGTTAGCTACAAAAGTGATCCACCTTGCCATTTTGTCTCTAGTTTTTCCAAGGAAACTTGGATGGTTAAAAGCTATATCACATGACCCAGATCTCAGACTGGAACTTCCTTCAGTATCCACTACACAGAGGCTACATCTGAATGCTCTATTTCTCCCTACAATCCCTGTTTTTCCTCTTCTTCTTCTTTCTCCTCCTCCTTTGACTGAGTTGGCAGGATTTATAGGGCTGGCCCGGCGACACGCCATCTCAGTAACTGCAGAATGGCAGTTGTAAAAAATCCCATTTACCAGGGTATTAGAATCCCATTAGTACTCCCAATGGAGAAATAACCTCGACCCTTCAGCAGGAATTAAAAGCTATGCCTGCACCAGCATTTGGAACATTTTAGGCCCTTCCCCCATTTGAGGGATCAAACCAACACATATAAAGCCTTAGGCACCAGATGTCCTTGGTCCATAAACCCCCTGAGAAAAGACTTATGAAGTGATATAGTATAGTACCTCTTTCAGGCACAGTCTCCAAGACAAAATCCTAGAAAGTAGCAAAATATCATAGAAAGAGCACTGTCTCTGGAAGATGTGGATTCAAATTCTGCCCCCAATGTTGGCTACATGTGTGACTTCAGGAAAGTTATTTACTTCCCTGGGCCTCAGTTTCCTCAGGTGTAAAATAAAGGAGTGAGATTGAGTTGCCTTCCAATTATAGATCTCAGATGCCTAACTCTAACACTGGGGAATCAATCTTGGGCTTTACAGTGGAGGATAAAGATTTCTCTAAGCACCTCTAACTATTCTGTTCCTTCTTTCCACCTACCTCTCACTTTCCTCCTTTGCCTAGGTGGTTCCAAGATGCAGAGTGTTGAACCAGGAGTCAGGAAGACTCACTGACCTCACACACTTATTATGTGACACTGGGCAAGTAAGTCATTTAACCGTGTTGGACTCAGTTTCCTTATATGTAAAATGAATTGCAGAAGGAAACAGCAGATCCTTACAATATGTTTGCCAAGAAAACTCTAAAAAAGGTCATAAAGAGTTGCACACAACTGAAATGTCTTAAGCACAACAAAAGGAATTATAAAAGGAGGAGATGAAAAAGCTATGTTTGATTCCTACATCATAGATATTTAATAAATGCTTATTAACTGGCTGTCTGGAGCATAGAGTATTTGAAGTCAGGTGTTATGATACAAGTTTGGAAAGGATACTGGAGCTGCTCTGTAATGGGTTTTAAATGCCAGCTAAGGAATTACTATTTTAGATTAGAAGCATTAGGAACCACTGAACATTTTTGAGTAAGGGATCAACATATTCAAATGTGTACCTTTGAAAGAGTATGTTGACACCTATATAGAATATGGATTGGAGAGAGACTTGAAGAAGGGTGGCAACATAAAAGTCAAGAGAAGAGAATAGATGCAAAACTTGTGGATGTAGGATTGATGAAGCTTAACAAATTATTATATGTGATGGTGGAGAATGGAGGAAGGGAGAGGAAATGGTTGAGTTTCACAGAGATTGCTAACCTGGGAGACTAGAAAGATGATCATTCCCTCAAAAGACACAAAGGAATTTGGAAGAGGGAGTAGATTTAGAAAGTAAAGGTAATGAGTTTCTTTTTGGATATGCTGAATTTATGATGCAGACTGAAGATCTTTGACATTGTAAGACTATAGAATTAAGATTATAGAATTGAGGAAATAAATTAAGGATGTATTATACATGCATGCATGCATGCATGCATACATATACATGTATGTATATGTACAGACATGGATTTCACCTGTGCAAAGATAATATCCCTTCCACATCATGGGGGTTAGGGACCTGGTGCCCCTGCAATCTGGAAAATTCATATAAAATTTTTAGGCCCTACAATTGTACCAGAGACAAAGCTGAAATATTACAGTATGAAAAGATGAACTACATTAACATTATACAAAACTATACATTTATTTTATGCATTTCTGAATTTCTAAACTTTTTCTATATCATCTGTTGACCTTTGCATGTCATCTGCAGCTTCCACAAAACTCCCCCAAATTCCCTTTTAATTGCTTATGCCAACCCATGATATATCAAAACTGTGATAGAGTAAGTCATGCTATGGAAGGGATAACTATAATTGAGCACAATTAGTTTATACAAGCATAGCAGACTGGCAGCTGGCAACTCTTATTTATTGACAATAGTCTTTTCTTTCTCTCCTCTGCTGTTTAATTCTGGGATACTCCACTTTTTAACCTACAAAAAGGTGCAGCAGCTGTTGCAGTAGGAGTGGGCCAGGTACAATTTGGTGATGTCTAATTCTAAGATAGGAGGAGCAGCTATGAAAGGAAGAGAGGACAAGGCAGAGATAGGCAGAAGAGACAAGCCAACAAAGAGGTTTTATTTTCATAGTAGTGAAGTATAGTAGAAGACCTGAAGCCTAGTGCTATGTTTTCTACATACTTGCTGCCTTAGACATATCACTTAAACTCTTGAATATCAATTTGCTAACCTATAAAATGAGAAGTTTGAGAATGCAAGATAGTCTATTAAAGTGGTTTCATGAGAAGTAATATGTTCCTTGAAGTCAGAGACTTTTTTCACTTTGGCTTGTGTAGTACCTGAGATACAGCTGTGCCATACTGAATAGTGAGCCATCTTAGAGTCGGGAAGGTCTGGCATCATATCCTGATTTGATAACATACTGGCTATGGATCCATGGACAAATGAAAACCTCTCAGTGCCCCTAGATCTCTAAACCTATAATGATAGGTATCATTCAAAAATAAACACTCTAAAGTTTGCAAAGCATTTTATATTTTATCTTATTTGATAAGACTTTAAGTTGCAGAGAGGTTGCAATTCTATAATTATTTCCTTGATGAAATAAAATTACAGATATTTTTCCTTTTTCTCTCTTTTCAAAAAATAAATTCCTGTACCTGGCCCATAGTAGGCACTTAATAAATACTTAGTGAACTGAATTCCAAAATGAAAATTTTAGGATCTAAATATTCAGATGAAAAAAATGAAACAGAGATGGATACTGAATAATGTATACAATGATAGAGATAATTTCATAGAAAATAATAAATTGATAATTATAGAGTTGGCTAGCTGACAGGTCTATGGAATCACCAACACCCAGATGGTCCCAGGGTCGGTGTCCCTATGAGATTTTTAAAGAGGTATAATCCTAGGTAGAGGAAGATACACACAGAGACAGAAAGGCAGCACAATTGACTTTGGCAACACCATCTGTGAATGAAGAGGCCCCTGGTGCCTTGTTATGAAGTTGCCTCCAAATTTTATTTGGAGCTAGATGCATGGCTGGTATGGGGCTTGGTGACTTTAAGAACAGAGGGCTGTGTTTCTTGCCAAGGGAACTCAAGCCAGGAAACCCAGTGCCAGGGGCAAGGAGACCTCTAGAGGAGTTGTCTATCCAGAGGGGAGCTCCTAACATCTCTCCTCTCAGCAGTGAGCCCCATTCCCGCCCCCCTGCTGTCAAAATGTATAGTCTGGCCATGGTAAGCAGGGGAGGAAAACGTAGACTGCTCACTCCATGTAATTGTAAATAGTTTTTGAGTATGTGAAGATTTGTTCTTCCTCCAGTTTCCAATGTGGTAATATGGCACAGATCTGTAGAAGGACTGAAGAAGTTTGGAGTTCACAATTCTTTAATCTGTTAAGAGAAAAGGGAGGGCCTAGGAAGGATCCACAGCTATCAAGCTATACTAATCTTGCATAGAACCATTCAAAGTTTCAATAGCAGAAACTAGGAGTGCCTACCCTTTCCTAATACACACCCAGGAAAACTTGCATTTATCCAACTTAACTAAAGAAAAATTAGTTTTAATGCCTGCTTATCATGGGCAAAAGAGAACACAATGTCATAAGTGCCAAGGACTTTAGTGTGAATTAAGGTCCATTCATTTTTTATAATCTTAGAAGTTCAAAAGCTAAGTGATTTTACGATAGTCTTGGAGATATGTGTTATAGATTTAAACCTAGTTCTTATTAAATTCAAAGCCAGAACACCACCCAGTAGGCTACATTATCTTTTCTAAGAGTTGACATTTGTTGTTTAGTCATGTTTGATTTTTCCATGACTCCATTTAAGGTTTTCTTGGCAGAAATATAGAAGTAGTTACCCATTCTCTAACTCATTTTACAGATGAGGAAACTGAGGCAAAAGGGTAAACTATCTTGCCCAGGGTTACACAATTAGTGTCTAAGGCCAGATTTGAACTCAGGAAGACAAATCTTTCTGGCTCCAGGTCTGCATCTGCTGCACCATCTTACTAAGAGAGTTAATTTATAAAATATTAATAGGATATAAAAATTAAGAAGAGGGTAAATATCATAGGAATAGGATTGGAAAATCATGATTTGATAGAATTTTGTCTAATCGTGGTTAGATAGAATTTTGTCTAAGGGACTTAGCAGCTTGGGTTGATTCCAAGATCAATAGTCCTTCATGATTTAATGTATCAAATCCCCAGCCCCACATCAAAAAATGAATACACACTTAATGCTACATGGATAGATCAACCAATAGTAACTTAATAAGTGCCTACTAAGTGTCATAGAAAGAATATAACCTATCTTTAACTGTTTCCACATAGGATGTCAGTTTCCAGAATAATGAAAGATCTTTGGTGGGGAAGTATATCCCTAATGCCTAGCCCAGTATCTGGCATATCATAGGAATTTAAATATTTGTTGATCCATTGTATTATAGAACAAATGAATTGTGCAAATGTGGATATGGTGCTGCTTCTCTGAAATATTGTGTTCAATTCTAGGAATTTTTGGAGGGGCTGGAGGGTGGAGATAGGGTATATATAAGTTATATTTATTATCAAGATGTGAGAAGACTTGAAATGCCATTCAAGGATCAATTGCGGGAACTGGGGATGCTTCATTCATAGAAGAGAAGACTTAGGGGTAACCATATGAAAAGTCATAATGTGGAAATAAGTTAAAACTAGGACCAGTGGTTAGAAGCTAAAACATATTTTAGTTCACTTTGGGGAAGACTTTTCTAGGAATTAGAAGTAATCTAAAAGTGAAATAAGTTGACTTCTTGAGACAGGGAGTTTCTCATCACTGGAGCAATCAGGCAGAAATTGGTTGACTGCTTGAGGGTATTGTGGAGGAAATTTATGCATCAAGCAGGAGTTGGACAGGATGACCTTTTTCTCTCCTTTCCGATTCTGACATATATTGATTATTTCAAGTCACTTTATAATTTTTGTGTAGATTTTTGTGATTTCCATCTACAAGCCCAGAACAATTACCTAGGGTTGGGGGAAACTGAAATATGTCAAAATTTTAGGGTGAGGAAAGCAATCGATGCCTTCTAAATGTTCATGTTCTATTTACTGCAACATATATGGTACAGGGCAGTAGACATGTCAAAGGGTTATATATATATAAACAGTAATATAAAGGTTATATATAGAGAGAGATACAGGATATTCCCAAGGAGTGAAATGGCCATAAAACCCAAAATGACATTTACTTCATGAAAGGCAGATTCAACGTTGAGTTTGAGATAGTGAAGTTGAAGCAGCTTGACCCATCCTCTTGGAAGGATTATTCATGGAAAGTGGAATATTCCAGTAGCAGATTAAGTGTTTTCAGGGTCATCTACTCCTAGGCTCCTTGCCCTTCTCCTGTCAAGCTTTTGAAATCTGCTTAGCAGTCATAGTGCAGCCCTGTGCCCCAGCAAACTAGGATGATTGTCCAGTTACATCTTAGCACTCCCAGCCTGCAGTGCCCATTCAGAAAATCTGGCATGGTTTGGGCACTACTGGGCTGGAGCAGCATTCAGACTTCATGTGGGACTGTGCCAGGACCCAGGGCACTGCCATTCAGATGCACATAGGTCAGAGCTCCTGCCCGGAGCTGGCATGGATAGGACAATCCCCCCCCACAAGGTCCCAGCAGCATTAAAAGCATCCTCCTGCTTAGCAGCGGGTGCCTCCTGAGAAGGGCAGGGGAAAACAGAAGGAGATAAATTGTCCAACCAGGCAAACGGGTGGCTGCCCCATCCCTTCAGCCTCATATGCAGGCTTCTCCTCCTGGTATTTACAACAGAGCTTCCTTTCAGACTCCTGTTCACCCCAGAGACCATCTCTCCCGAATAGAAATGAGTGACTCATGTATATGCCAAAGCTAGGATGGGAAGGATGGCATGCTGGTCAAATTAGCATTTTTAATGAGACATGGCTGCCGGGAGAGAACAGACCTAGTAGGCAAAAACTTGAGGCTTTGTTGAAAGATGAAGAGGAAGATGATTTCAGGGCCAAAGGTGGAGCCAGCACAAAAAAGGAGTGGGAGAAAGTCTCATTATCTCTTCTGATACCCTATTTATTCCCTTAGTATCTCTGAATAGCCCTAGGTCCCACAGGATGAGAGCCTGTCAGTACTCAATGAATGCTTTGTGATTGATTAATTGATTGAACAATTGATTGATTGAGTGAATGAATGAGTGATTAAAAGACTGACTCAAACTTGTGAATTCATGAATGTGGACCTGAAGCTGAGAAGTAGGGAGAAGACAAACAGAGGTTCAATTAATATTGAAAATAGATAACATCTAACATTTTATGAAATACTTTAAATTGTGCACAACACTTTTCATATGCTATCTCCTTTGATCCTCAAAACAACACTATGAGGAGGGTACTAATATTATGCCCCTTTTACAGATTATAAAACTGAGGCTGAAAGGTTAACCAGCTTTCCCAGCTAATAATGTCTTAGGTCTTTCTGACTCTGAATCTAATACTCTATGCATTGAATTGACCCATCTTATATCAATAGTTTTTTGTTTATTGTTAAGCCTGGGAGGAGCTGAGGCAGGGGATAAAAGGAGAGAACTCTCTTCTTCATGAGCAGCATGCAAAGTCAAGTCTCATGTACTAAACCTGAATGGCAGACAAGAAAAGAAAACCCCAATAACTGAGCTATTATTGAGCAGAGAAATAATTCAATAATAGAAAATTCTATCTACACTGGGAAAAGAGAAAGGATGAATACACTGTGGTGGGTATTTGGATTTATTTATGGCATTTGTTTATTTGTTGAGAAGAAAGGACCTTAGGAGATACCTTTAGGGCCTTCACAGTCATTAATTATGTTAATGATGCTCCCATCACCTGTTTTAAACAGGGGGATGCCTGTCATGGCCCAGATTGCCAGCTTCCTGGCATGCAGCACTCTGATTCAGTGTTCATGTCAAGCTCTAATAGGTTTATTGAATATATTATTGAACTGGAACAAGCTAAATGTTCCCAAATAATCTGATGAAGATGCTGGGTCAAAATGATTCCTCAAGCAAACAGGGTTTTGCTCTTTCTTAACCGCCAAGTGCTCTGCTCCCATATGCCTCCAGTTGTCTGTAATGAGGACAGCTGTATTCCAGCACCATATTCCCCCTCCCTCTCCCCACTCCCCAATTACACTCACACTTGGCCATGCCAGCCCCACTGCTGGCCCAGCTTTCTGCTTCCTTGCTTATCTGTAACTTGGGGCATGGAGGGCCGCCAGTGTGCCAGCCCTTTGCAGGATAAGCAGACTTGCCCAGAGAGCATGGCCAAAGCTGCCTTTGCAAGCTAGGGACCTGGAAGCAGGTGTGACTGACAGTTCACCAGGGACCCTCCTTTTCTGATTTTAAGACTGAACCCCCAGCTAGCTAGCTGCATGCCCTTCAAAGCAAAAAAAGTAATAAATAACTCTTGTTTTGATGGTACTTTCAGGTTTTACAAGGTACTTTTCCTGAAACAACCTTGTGAGATGAGCAATCCACCTGCTATTAGAGACAGGAACCTGGGGTTCAGAAAGCTCAAATGATCTACTCAGAGTTGTGGAGTGCACCAGAGCTGGAATTAGAACTCACATGATGATTTGGCTTAGTCCACAGAATCTGGTAGGGATGAACTTTACTTAGAGTCTCCTCTTCTACTGTCTTGCATTTGGATAGGACTCTGCATTCTATGGTCAACTTAAACTGGCCTTGCCTGATCATTAAATATGATATTCCATGTTCCATCTTTATGCTTTTGCAATAGCTATCCTCCATGATGGATTTTACTTTCCTCACCTTTTTACTTCTTAGAATCACTGTTTTCCTTCAAGATTTAGCTACATGAGATCTATTCTTATCCCCCTGTCCTGCAAGTCCATCCTCTTCCTCTTGGAAGGTGTTTTGTATGTGACTATATATATATATGTGTATATATATATATACACATATATATATATATCTGTGTGTGTATGTATATTTATGTAAAATATTTGGTTTGTTTCCCCCATTAAAATATAAACTCCTTGAAAGCAGGAACTGTTTGATTTAGCTCCTTAATCTGGCATGTGATGGGTACTTAATGTTTGCTGAATGATTGCTCTGGAAAGACTATCCCCAACAGAAGGGAAGGAACTCTCACAAACCCTCAATATGAAAGTAAATTAATCCTCTTTAAAACCCAATGAATTTCCATGTACTTTCCACCATATTTCACTTGGAGACTTGGAACAACAATGATTGCATCCTTGCAATCACCTTTCATATACTTGATACTGGGGTTTATAACTTCCCTGTCCAGTGCTCTCTGTCTTCTTAGTAAAGTCATACCATCACCTTCCATTTAGGTTGCCCAGATATTTATGTTAAAGTGAAAGAAAGCCAGGAGCTTAGAATGAGAAGCTACCTCTGACTTGAACCCCCTACATGGTCAGTTTGCATGATCACAGTTCCAAATAATCATGGATTTAAAGTTGGAAGGGACATTGAATGTCATCTAATCCATTTTCTTCTCATGCATGTGAGGAAACTGAGGTCCTAGAATTTCCTTATTTCCTTCTCCCATGTATAACCAATCCCTCTTGACTACATTTGAGCAAAATCTCAACTTACAGACTTCAATCAGTTCTGGAGCTTCAAAGTTCTATCCCTTTCAAATCCCGCCCCCCTTTTTTTAATTCTCCTGGCATTTACACCTTGCTCTGGTTAGTAACCTGAGCACCAAAGCAAAGGGAAATCTAGTGACATGATACTTAACTGTTTACCAAGGGAAGAGAGCAGATCAAAGAAGACCCAAGGAAAACTCCAGAGAAAAAGTTCCACAGGGATAGAGAGAGCGACAGGGAGAGAATTGTAGGAAACCAACTAAGACAGGGTTACAGAGCCCTTCCCCAGCAGTCCCAATCAGCATGATTGCAATCAACACAGGGACCCAGTTTGTATTCAACAGAGGAGGCAGAAACATGCAATCTGCAAAATTTATGTCAAAAATCACAAACAACAACAAGCACCAGCACCACCACAACAACAGGGAGGAGGGAGGAGGGGGGGAGTCATAGCCCTCCATCCCACAGCAGGCGCTCTTTTACTTGTTTATTGTTTGTGATTTTCTCCTGCTGACCAAGAATAGGAACAAGGGACTATCTGTGGAGGGAAGAATACCAAACAAACCCCTCCAATTTCATTCTCTTGGAGCCAACTTCAGCTGACATGATCCAAGCCCATTCAATGTCAGCCCTTCAATCAGTCTCTTTTACTACTAATTTTCCCTCATGTTTTTTAATTAAATTTTTCCCTTCCTTCAAATACCAGTCAATGAACCATCCAAATTTCCTCCAAATACCCTTGAAAATGTAGAATTATGTAATTAAGGATGGTGTAATACAGTATTAGGAGGAAAAATGTTGGCATACATATATTAATGGAATCTCATAGGAAACTATGAGAGAGTTGCTTTCAGAGTCTGTAGATGACCCAAGTCACTGGTGAGGCCATTATCACCTGCACTTGCTTCATCTTTATCATCTTTAAAAATCCTGTAAGGAGGGGGTGGCTAGGTGGCACAGTGGATAAAGCACCGGCCTTGGAGTCAGGAGTACCTGGGTTCAAATCTGGTCTCAGACATTTAATAATTAATTACCTAGCTGTGTGGCCTTAGGCAAGCCACTTAACCCCATTTGCCTTGCAAAAACCTAAAAAAAAATCCTGTAAGGAGATATTACTTTGCTCAAGACCCTTTATTGGGAAATCAGAGTAGTCAGTGTTCCATTCTCTTCTCTTAAAAGCATTAGCTGTCCTCCATCATAACCTTCTTTCTCTCTCTCTTTTCATTCTCTCCTCTCCTCTCTTCTCTTTTTCTGTCCCATTCTTATCTCACTCTTTCTCTTCTCTCCTCTTGCTTCTCCTCTCTCCTCAGTCTTCTCTCTTTCTCTCTTTTCTTTTCTCTTTTTGTCTGTCTCTGTCTCTGTCTGTCTCTCTCTCTCTCACACATACACACAACACATGGGCACACATACACTTTCATAGCTTTTTGATATGATGCATAGTATTTGTATCTATTTTGCCCTTGTAGTAAATGTTTACTCTCCTTGTTTTTAATCTCTTTCCTCTATTTCATACACCCAAAAGGTATAAAAATAACCTTCCTAAAGCACAGGTCTACAACATTCACCCTCTCAATAATCTTCAGTGGCTGCCTGTTATTTTAGGATAAAATGCACACTTCTTCAGCCTGTCCTTTACAATCCTATGTAATCTGACTCCAGTCTATCTTTGCAAGCTTATTGCATGTAGCTTCCCTAAATACAATTTATATTCCAACCAAATTGACCTATTACTTTTCATATGAATCTTGAATTCTTTCTCTCATTTCTGCTCCTTAGCATAGACTATTTTAGATAACTAGAATATGCTTCATTCTAATCCCTATTCCCTAGAATTCTTCATTTCTTTCAATCAAGGCTCATGACCTCCTCCTGAAAATATTTCCTAATTTTTTATTTATTATTCTTAGCTATCAACCCCCTTCATTTTACTAATGAGAAAATTGAGTTGCAAGAGAAATAAAATTACTTGATCAAGGTCACACAGGTTGTACATGGTAGAAACAGGATTTGAATCCAAGTGCTTTGACTAAAAATCCAGTTTATTTCTGTGAGTCATCCTATCTCTCATTCAAAAATGTTTAGATCAGATATTTACATCAGGATAGGGATATTGAGTAGAGTTTTATAGGAAACGACATGAGGCAAAGTTAAGAAAATAGTACATTTAAGTACAGAATACAGAGGTGCAAGGATAATGGTATGGAGATACAGAGATATTAGAGCTCTCATCTTCCTCAAATTGTACAGTTGTATTCAGTCATGATCCACTCTTTCTGACCCCATGGGAGGTGGATTTTTTTTTAACAGATAATGAAGTGGTTTGCCCTTTCCTTCTCTAGCACATTTTATAGCTGAGAAGACTGAGGCAAATATGGTTAAATGACTTGCTTTAGGGTCACATACCTGGTATCTCAGGCTAGATTTAAATTGAAAAATATGAATCTTCTTGATTCCAAGACCCCAGCATTCTATCTACTATGTCACCTAGTTGCCTCTTTCCTCAAATCACATTGTATTTATCTCAACAAATTTTGCCTCCCCCATTAGAATGAAAAAAGTCCTATTGAAATAATTATAAATATATGTATATTTGTATGTGTTTGTCTATATATGTTGTGTTGTATACACATTAGAAAAATAGATTTCATGTGGGAAGGGACCTTAGAGGTCATTAAATCCAACCCTTTTAGATATAGAAATTGAGTCTCAGAGATTGGAAATGATGAGCACAAGGTTATGCTATTTGTAAATGACAAAGCTAGATTGAGAATTCAAGTTTCCTGACTTTAAATGAAATGTTTTTCTACTCTAATTGCCAGAATATATGAAAGACATTTTTGTTAGATGCTGTAAGTGGGTACAACTTGGCTCATTGTTGAAGACTTCATGGAGGAGATGATGGGCAGGATTTTGATTAGTGGAGGAAAAAAATGTAAGAATTATGAGTCAAAGCCTGGAGAGGGGGAAATATTGACTGAAGCGGGTTGGTGCCAGAGCATAGAGGGCTTTGAATATCAAGTTAAGTAGACTGAATGTTTCTTGTCAAAGACTGATTTGGCAGAAAAGTGAGGGTTGGAAGTAGAAGGTGGGGCTGAGATTTTTAGGATCTATGTCTCACCCTCTGAGGAGTTTATGATATAAGGTATTTTAATTTGTGGTGGCTGGCATACCCTATTAAGGATGGTTCAATTAACTACTGTACAATGACCTGTTCTCTTTCTTCCAAGAACTTCTAAGCTCTGTGTAGTCTTGTGGACATTATTAATGAACCTGCCCTTTGTAATTCTCTTTGCTTCTCAAGGCAAAGCTTGCACTGTGTTCATTTTATTAATTTACACAAATTTGTATATCTTTCTCAAAGTACTCCTAAAATGTGTTCTATTTGCCTTCCTTGGTTTCTGGAACAAGATTCCAGGTTGCTTGAGAAAACATATTTTTGTTCCACAGTCCTAATACAGGGTTGATCAATAGGCAAACAAGAAGTCAGAATAACTCACTGACTTTTTGAAGCTAGCTTTACTGATCAGCATAGATTTACCTGGAGAAATCATTTGTTGCTGTTGATGTTGTTGAGTCTTTCAAGTTCATCTCTTTGTGACCCTGTATGGGGTTTTCTTGGTCAAGATACTGGAGAACTTTACCATTTCCTTCTCCTCTGTACATCATCTTGCCACAAAAATGGCTTACTTTGGATTTTGATGAGTTTAAGCAAATAATTTTCCTAGATCACACTACCAGCAGCAAGTCACCCTTTGGGTTTTGACCAACCGTGTAACTTTTTTTATACACTATAAAAGTAGCTGTTCCTGTCTCTCCTAAATCCCAGAATACTTTGCTCTTGATGGTATCTTTTGCTGTCAAGCAAACATGACAATGAAGTGGTTTGCCCTTATCTTCCATAAGAAGTGGCTATACTGTCTCTATGAAGGTCTGTCTTCTTTCCTCAGAGACCCTGTTTAAGTTTATCATGGAACAGTGGGGTGATGATCCTGTGGCTTTCTGACTCTACCACATTCCAAGTCCAATACAGCTGGGATGTTCTATTTCTTCATACTGGTAGATGAACCATTTTCCATAATCTTTCACTACTTTTTGAGGTTTTAAATTCCTATAGTTAGTATGGGACCTAAAGCAGATGTCAATTGGCCATGGAACCTTAACCAGAAATCTTGGCCAGGGTACTCATGCTTATTGGTTTTCTGTGCTAGCTTGGAGGAAAGAAGATGTTGGGATAGAAGGAGGATTGAAAACCTACATTCTTGTCACTTTTTTAGGTTCCTAAAATCTCAAAGGGATCAAAAGTATTTGAAATTAAGAGAGCTGAGTTTTAATCTGATTATACTTGGTCACATTTTTATCATACTTCCAGTAACCCAGTGACAGAAACTTTAGACAGGATGTCAAACAGGCTGCTGCTTGGACTCCCAGTGTGAGATAATGGGATCAGACAGGAGGAAAAAACAACCCGGCCCTTTGTTGAGCTCACATATTGATGAGTAAATAGGTGTGAAGCCTTTGGAATAAAGAACTGGTGGCATTAAGGATAGTAAATAAGATAATATGTTATCAAAAGATCTTCTTTTTGTAAGCAGAGGGCCTCTCTTTCTGTTCCTGGGTAGTATACATTATTTATACTTCTCCCTACTGCTAGCATCTTTCTATTTATCTGCCTTCTGAAGGGGGTGGTGGGAAAATGAATATTTGACTCAGCAATTTTGATCAAGGCTAAATGAAAGAGGAAAGAAAAAGAAAGGGCAGAGAAACATAGAGAGAAATATAGATAATACTCAAATCTATGCACACATGACAGAAAGAAAGCGGGAGGGAGAAAAGGTAGATAGAAAAATGAAAGGAGAAAGAAATCTCATGAGAGTATGGAAGAAAAATAGGAGTGAAATGAAGTAGAGGATGGAGAAGGAAATGGCAAACTTCTCAGTATCTTTGTCAAGAAAATCCCCAAATGGTGTCACAGTCAGACTTGACTAATCCACAAAACAATAAAAATAGCAAAACAATAGCATCACCACCAACACTATGTTAGATATATAAAGGACAAGATTTAAAGTCAGGAACTTAGATTTGAATTTCATCTCAGATAATTATTAACTGTGCAATTCTGGACAAGTCAACTAACATTTTTGGGTCTCATCTTTCTCATTTATAAAATAAGGAGGTTGAAATCTAAGGTTTTTTCCCAGTTTCAAATTCTTCAATGATCTTCAGTTGTCATGTGGATACCCTCTCCATGGACTAATACACAGAGATTCTATTTTATGGAATATGGGGCAGAAAAATGTTGATAATAGTTTAGGAGTTAGACTTTAGAGGGCATCAAAATTAGGTAATTGTAGTCCCTGGAGAAGAAGTGACTTGCCCACAGTCATATAGTTAATAAAATTCAGAGACAAGATATGTACCGATATCTTCTGAATATAGAGCCAATGTCCCTTCTTACATTGTACCATTGTACCTCCCTCATGTTTCCCAATCCCTTTCTCTCTCTCTTTTTTAAAATTATTTATTTAAAGCAATGGGGCTAAGTGATTTACCCAGGGTCACACAGCCTAAGTTTCTGAGGTCAAATTTGAACTCAGGTCCTCCTGACTCCAGGGCCCATGCTCTATTCACTGTACCACCTAGCTGCCCCCCCCCCCAGTCCCTTTCTACATGTCATCTCAGTTTCAGTTTTGTGTGGATCCTGAGGCTATGTTGGTTACTATTTGGAGAAAACAGAGTCAGTAGACTTTCCTTCTAGGAGTCCCTTCCTGGGAGTTTTGTGGGAAAGAATGTTTGCTTTTCATGCCATTACTAAGGGATTAGTACATTAATTCTAAGTGCCACCTGGGAAGAAGAGTAGGGCTTGTGAGTATCATAAGCTATCTCTAAAAGGTCTAAAGAATGGAATGAAAACAATTTAGGAGGGAAGATAGATACAATAGCACTGAGAGAATAAGAAGAGAACAGAAAAAATAGGTATTGCGATCATTTAACTGATCTACTAACCACCAAGGGGCAAGTGTGCTTTGGATGGTTAACTGTATTAATCCCAAAATAAACAAAGGTAACCCCCAAAACCTTTGTACTTCCCTCCCTATACTTACTAAAAGGTAGAAGAGAAATAAGGGGAAGGTGACAAAAAGGTCAGTTATCTTTAATCAAGAAACCAAGTCAGGAGTCACCTCCCACGTCAGTCATGCCAGGATGAAGGATGAGATGGTTAAGTAAGAATCCAAGAATAATGGTAGATAAGAGGGGTTGAGTTCCTACAACAGATATATCTCTTCTGTATTCTCTTATTTAGTGTAATGAATGTTCTGTTACCCTTTTGATTCTTAAAACCAAGAATTTATATCTTTTTCATTGACATTCAAACTTGTGAAGATTCTTATGGATCCCACTTTTCCATATAGCATTTTGGTTAACTTTGTTAACTTGGGATCATTTTCTTTTCTTTTTTTTAATTTTTAAAAATTTATTTTTAAGCTGTATGATCATTTTTTATATTTATTTTTTATTTCCATACAAATGGTGTTATTACTAAAATATTCTTGTTTAAGAGTAAACATAATATACCCCTCCCCCAAAAATATAGACCCTCATGAGCAATAAAGTAGAGGAAAAAGAAAAAAAATTAAATTTAAAAAATTTTAAAAATGTGCTTCAGTCTGTGTTCCAACACCATCTGATCTGTCATGAGTGGGTCACATTCTTTATGATAAGTACATCACAAAAGCTACTTCCATATTTTTCCACTGTTGCCATTGCTGATCGCAACTCTCTCCATTTGTACTTTCCCCCTACCATATACTATATTTTCTCTCTCCTTTCACTTTGTCCCTCTTCTTAAATATGCTATAGGGTAGCTGAGCGCCATAGCACTGCCATAGCCATAGCCAAGAGACCCCAAGCCCATATACCACCCCTAAGGCCCAGCAACCATCTGGCCCTGTGGTCCCAGACAGGTAATCCAATCCCAGCCCCTTGCAAGAAGTAAAAAAGAAAATGTGTTACATCTGACCACTCTCCCCCATGGTCCACCCCTCCTCCACCACTCACATACCCCACCTTCCCTCTGTCCCCCTTCTCTCCTTCTTATTCTAGATGTCTATACCCCATTGAGTATATATGCTGCTTTCTCTCCAAGCCACCTCTGATGAGAGCAAAGGTTCCCTCATTCCCCTTCGCCTTCCCCCCTTCAATATCATTGCAGTAACTCACTGCAATAAAAAACAGCTTATTATATGAAATATCTTAGCCTATTCCATCTCTCCTTTCTCTTATTCCCATTACATTTCCCTTTTAGCCATTCACTCCAATTTTACAATATATCTTCAAATTCAGCTTTCTCCTTTGTTTCATCTATAAAAGCTCCTTCTACCTGCTCTATTAAATGAGAAGGTTCATGTGAGTATTATCAGTATCATTTTTTCTGTGCAGGAATACATGTAGTTCATCATCATTAAGTCCCTCATATTTTCCCCTTCTCCTTCACTCTCTGTGATTTATCTGAGTCCTGTATTTGAAGATCAAACTTTCTCTTCAGTACTGGTTGTTTCAACAGGAAGAATTGAAATTCCCCTAGTTCATTGAAAGTCCATCTTTTCCCCTGGAAGAGGATGTTCAATTTTGCTGGGTAGTTGATTCTTGATTGCATTCCAAGCTCTTTTGCCTCTGGAATATTATATTCCAAGCCCTATGAGCCCTTAATGTAGTTGCTGCTAAGTCCTGTGTGATCCTAACTGCAGCTCCACGATATTTAAATTGTGCACTTCTGGCTACTTGTAATATTTTCTCATTGACTTAGGAGTTCTGGAACTTGGCTATAATATTCCTGGGGGTTGATTTTTTTTTGGATAGCTTTCTGGGAGAGATCGGTGGATTCTCTCAGTTTCTATTTTGCCTTCTGCTTCTAGGATATCTGTATAATTTTCTTGTAGGAATTATTTAAAAATGATGTCAAGGCTCTTTTCCTGATCATGACTTTCAGGTATCCCAATAATTTTTAAATTATCTTTCCTGAATCTGTTTTCCAGATTCAGATCAGTTGTTTTTCCAATGAGATGTTTCACATTTTCTTCTAATTTTTCATTCTTTTGGTGTTGAAGTATTGTGTCTTGATTTCTCATAACTGCAACAGCTTCCTTTAGCTCCATTCTACATCTGAAGGATTTTTTTTCCTCTTATCTCTTTTTCCATCTGACCAGTTCTGTTTTTTAAAGTATTCTTCTCCTCAATAACTTTTTGAACTGTTTTTATCCATTTGACATAGGTTGGTTTTTAATATGTTATTTTCTTCAACATTTTATTGGATCTCCTTGACTAAACTGCTGACTTCTTTTTCATATTTTTCCTGCATCTCTCTCATTTCTTTTCCAGTTTTTCTTCTATCTCCCTTATTTGATTTTCAAAATCTTTTTTGAGCTTTGTCATAGCCTGAACCCAATTTCTGTTTTCCTTGGAGTCCTTAGATACAGAAGCTTGTACTTCCTCATCTTCAGATTGAGTATTTTGATCCTTCTTGGGATCATAGACAAAGAATTTCTCAATGGTGCTCCTCTTTTTTCTCTGTTTACTCCTTTCCCCAGCCTGTGCATGGTTTTGGGGTGCTTCCTGAGCTTGTGAGTGTTATTGGGACAACCCTCACAAGGATCTCAGTGTGTCAAGCTCTGTCTTCTTTCCTGGTCTGTGAATGACCACAAGTGCACCCCTTTGCCATGGGGCTGAGGTGGGGGGGCCTGCTGTTCTATGGGGGACCTAGACTATGATTAGGATCTGAATGTGGTCAGAGACCCAGAGTCCTGTTCCAGGTACAGAGGACAGATCTCAGAAGTCTCTCCCCACTCCCCTACCTTTGGTAGGCTGAGAACTCAAGGCTCAGTTGCCTGGGGGCTCCTGCTTACTGGCTCTGCCTGCTTCCATTTCCTGGATCTGGGCTGCCATGGCCACCAGTGCTTGTTGAGTGCCCTGAGGGCTCGGCTTCACAGGCTCACTCTGGCAGAGGTCCCCCCACTGATCTTCCAAGTTGTGCCTGGTGCACCCCTGTTCCCTGGGGTGTAGGTCAGAAAATTGCCCCTGCTGCAGTGAGCCACGGCTCCCAGGTGCCCTGGGGCTGCCTCTGGGAGGCTGCAGTTCCTTCACTCTGGCAGGCCACCCCTCTAACCCCATGGATTGGAGCCTTTCCACTATTTTCCAGGCCACCTTGGTCTGGAGAACTGCTTCACTGGATCTTTCTGTGGATTCTGTCTCTTGAAAATTTAGTTAGTCATGATTTTATGATTTTTGAAATATATAGAAAGAGCACCTAAGAGAGAAGTCCTGTTGACATCTTGGCTCTGCCTACATCTTGGGATCATTTTCAAGCTCAATAAACATGCCATGTATGGCCTCATCCATTTTTTGTTGTTGTTGAATGCAATAGAGCCAAGGACAGATCGCAGGAACGTTAAGTATATATACAAATATATGTTTTTGTGTAGTGTTTTTTAGTTACAAAATGTTTTCAAATTTGATTTGCATGCCATTGTGCCTTCATCCAAATATTTTAAATGTATAAAATAATAAATGTATAAAATAAAATAATAGTCAAAGACAGATCTCAGTAAAAGATCAGTTTATACACACACATGCACACACACACACACACACACACTGTATTTGGCAATTACAAAACATTTTACATGTGATGGTAAAATTAGGTGTTTAGACTAGAAAATCTAGAAGTCCTTCAACCATTTGTATTTATTTTTTTAGTTTAAAATTATTTTTTAATTTACAAAATAAAACAAATGTTTCTATAACAAATAAAATAAAAAGATGATTGCACATGACATTTTTAAAAGAAATAGCAAGTTGTTTATATATATATATATATTTAAGCTATGATGTAAATTTTGTTGTTTTTCCTTTTTTCTTCCCTTCTCCCTGACCATACCAGAAATGGTTACCATTAGCCACAAATAGAAAACTATATATGTATATATATATATATATATATATATATATGTATGTATGTATACACATATAATATCTCTCTATACACACATATATATACATATGCATATATGCATATATGGAAAAATATTTTATGCATGTTTCAATTTATTAGTTCTTTCTCTGGATGTAGATAATTTTTTCTTCATATATTCTTTATTTTAAATTTGTTTATTTAAATAGTCAAAACAAGAGTTTCCCAAAGTCATTCTTAAAACAGCATTGCTGTTTCTATATACAATGTTCTCTAGATTCTGCTGTCTTCATTTTTCACCATTTAGTGTAAGTCTTTCTGTATCTTTATATGATCATTGAACTTATTCTTAAAGCACAGTAATATTCTATCATAACCATATACCACAATTTATACAGATATTTCCCAATTGAAAGAAATCCCTGCAATTTCCAGTTCTTTGCCACCCCAAAGAGAGCTGCTGTAAACATCCCATTCACATTCAAAGTTATATCATCATTTGTATTTTCTGATATTAATCTTATTTGGTCCTTATCACAATTTTGAGAGGTAAGTGGTTAGTGTCAATGAAGTCTATCAGGGTCAAAGAACAGTTAATAAGTGGTAGAGCTGGGAATAGAATCTGGGTCCTCTAATTTCAAAATGCAACTCCTTTGACTGTCTAGAGGATGAATCCTGATGTAATTTTACCTTGATATCAAATCATAGTTTTATTTTATTATATTTATCAATATCATCATTACATATACCAAGTCCTATTTCTTTAGTAATTTTTTTATTCTAGGGGATATTAAAGAAAGTTTTGAAACATTGTTCAGGTCTCTATCCTCCTTGTCTGATATACTAGACTTTATCTAAAGTAACCTACAAGTGATTACCCAAACTGATCTTTATCTCATGTCTCTGTGCCTTCACAAAGGCATGGAATGCATTTTTACCTTACCTTTACTTCTTAGGATTCTTCAAGATTTGGCCCAGATAGCTTTTCTATCAAGGATCTTCTTGATTGTGCTATTGCTTATCCCCATCTAGTAAAGGCCCTTGCACTTTCCTCCTGAAATGTTTATTTATAAATTTCTATGTTATATTGTAAACCCCCCACCCCAACATTTAGTAAGTTTCTTGAGGATAGTTTTTTTTTTTTGTCCTTGTATTCCTAATGCCCAGGAATCCAAAGTAGATGTGCAATAGACACATAATAAATGTTCGTTGAATTCAATTAAATTTAATATGAATTTACAAGTTGTTTGCCAGAGCAATAGCCTGCAGGATGGTTGGCATGAATGCCTCCCTGATGGGATCACTATCATAATACAGGATTCTTAATTTTGCATATGAGAAGATGGATAAAAATTTACAACAGGGCTGATCAATGAGACAAAGAGGTAGATGTGTCACATTTTGACTTTGATATGATTAGAAAATAAAAATCTCAGTACTTTGACAGTAGAGGTGTCAGATGGAAAACTGACTAATTGATAATCTATAACTTATTCCTGGATTTAATACAAATCTTCATTTCTTTGGGGAATCAATGACCCTACCTGCTATACATGTCAGTAATTGACATGCTTTGGTGATTAAAGTCTAAAACTCAGGTCTGAGAAGGAGCCTGAGAAATGGCTACCACATCCAAGGAAAGGCAGCAAATGCACAATTTACTACTCCCAACCTATGGAGATAATGACAAAAAATAACAATACAGGACTCTTTCAAGGCCCTGTAATTGGAATGAGTACACTTTAAATTCTTTAATGAGGATCCTTTGGAAGGCAAGTCTGATGCCAACAGGTGTAGTAATTTCGCTCCAAAAGTAAATATCAGAGTTGCTAAAACTCAGCCTACTGTTTAGGTGCTAGAAAGCGATATTTCAATTTTTCATTTGTCCTTCCATCTGAGAATATCCCAAGTCATCACAGAAATTGGGGAAGTGAGCAAAATAACTGAAATGAATACTTGCCGTGCTAGTGATTGCCTTTATTCAGGGAAGCAACCTATCTTCTTGCTCTTTTTGCTAATATACCTCAATCTTATCATGATTCCATGGCACTTTGTATAAAGTAGAAGACAGGGACAGGGGTTTTTCTGAAGGAAGTATTTGGTCACACTGGGATAATGCAAGCTCTGTCTACAGGTCACTCTAAGTAACTGGCTATATCTAGGAGTCCAGCTTTATCCGAGAAATCTGAGGCTGATGAACAAAATGGGAATTCATGTCTAGAGTGTCTTGAATCCTTTCTTCCATATAAATTCGAGGAAAATCCGTCCCAAGTCAGAAAACATGGTGAATAGCTGAGTCACCTTCAGAGATGAGGCAAAATAGAGATGAGGCAAAATTAATTTGGAAAACAGATGAAAATAAATCAATTTATATTCATAAATTAGACATGAACTTTACACATCCTTAGGCTATAGGTAAACTGTGTTTTTAATGGATCAATAATTGAAGTCTAAATTCTCACAAGATGAAAGTTATTTTTATTTGTTTTATACTAACTAAAGTTTCTCCTGATGTCTATAGGCACCCCATAATAAATAATAATCCACATGCGTATGATACTTTACAGTTATAGTATACCTATAGAATGAATAAAATAGCAAAAGAAGATGATGCTAGTAGTGAAAAAGGCCAGTAACTCAATGAACACAATACACAGGAAGAGGGCAGAGATAATACTCATGGCCTAACATATCTATATATCTATACATGTGTCAAATTATGTAGAATAGGGATAATAGACAAAATAAAATAGAAATATTAATTGAAGGTGGTAAATTCAATGGAGACTGAGACCCAATAGGATATGATTCACAACTGGAACAGATAATTCAGGAAGAATAGATGGGATCAAAGGGATAGTAGAATTATAAACCTCCACATGCATACACATATTCATATATACATATATATTTATATACATGTATATATGTGTGTCTATATATATATATTTCTGTGAGAAAATCTACATACCACAAGGGTATAATTAGGTGAGGTTCAACAGAATGAAACAAAAATGATCTCTGTAGACCACAGAGATAGAAAGAAGGAATGGATGGTGAGTTTAGATCATGAAGCTGGACAGAAATAAGATTCAATAATAGAAGAGGTCTTTGATTTTCTCCCAAGTTCTTCTTCTCCTAAAAGAAAAGTTAAATTATTGACTTGCTGTTAATTTCATCCTTCAAAAGGTGGTAGAAGCAACAAAGGAAGCTGCTATTCTGGACAAGGTTCTTACCAATAAAGACAAACTATCTGCCAAAACAGAAATGCCTGAAGCTGAGTCATTTTGAAGCTCATGACAGATAAGGAGAAGAATGCCAAGCATTTTCTGACTAGCACCCTTTATTGGGGAGAATGAATTTTAGAGAGTTCAGTGACATTATAGCACTATATTCTATCTTCTATAGCTATGAATCTATAAGAAAAGTTGGCACAAGTGAGATTCTTTTAGAAACAAAATTCTGAGGGATGCAAAAACAAACAATTCTGATGAGATAGAAAAAGGACTTACTGTCTAATGAGATAGATGAGCATGCACAGCAAGGGCAGGTACAGATAGTGAATACAAAAAGATTGCCAAGGTCCTATGAGAATGTAAATAATGTTAAAGCCCAAAGATCCCTGAACCTTGAGGAGAATGTTAAAGACAAAAAAAAAGGTGTTTTTGTTTTGTTTTTTAAATCAAGTACTGAAGACAAGAGGAAATGTAATTAATAGACACATAGGTGCAAACATATACACAAATGAACTTACATATTAGCACAGATCTCATAAATTTACCCATTTATGGGGGTAAATGGATAAGTGATCATAAATAATAGAAGGCAAAACCACTCAATTATTATCTTGCCCAAAAAGAAACTTCTTAAGGTAGGAAAATAAAAATAAGAATATTTAACAGATAATTGAAATCCAGGATAAATGAAGATTACAAGAGAACACTTGGTTTTCCTTAATGTGACAAGATAAAGACACACTGTTACATTTCATGCTACTCAAATAACTTGGAAATGTCACTGCTGAGTCACTGTCAATAATCTTTTTTTATATGAATATTTTTATTTGTTTTTCTTTTTCTATACAAAAGTAGTTTCTATCTATTTTTTGGCAAGGTTTTGAATTTTATAATTCCCCCCCCCCCTTCCCTTCCCTCCCCCCTCCCCCTACAGAAGGCAATCTGATAATCTTTGCATTGCTTTCAAGTTATGCATTGATCAAAATTGAATGTGTTCAGAGAAAAAATATCCTTGAGGAAGAAAAAAATATTAGAGATAGAAAAATTATGTAGTACAAAAGACAACTTTTTTTTTTTAGGTTTTTGCAAGGCAATGGGGTTAAGTGGCTTGCCCAAGGCCACACAGCTAGGTAATTAGAAAGTGTCTGAGGTCCGATTTGAACTCAGGTACTCCTGACTCCAGGGCCAGCGCTCTATTCACTGTGCCACCTAGCCACCCCAAAAGACAACTTTTTTAAAAAAAATTGAAGGTAATAATCTTTAGTCTTTGTTTAAACTCCACAGTTCTTTCTCTAAATACAAATGGTATTCTCCATCACAGATACCCTAATATTGGCCCTGAATATTGCACTGATGGAATGAACAGGTCCATTAAATTTGATCATCACCCTCATGTTGCTGTTAGGGTGTACAGTGTTCTTCTGGTTTGGCTCATTTTGCTCAGCATCAGTTCATGAAAATCTTTCCAAGCTTCTCTGAAATCCCATCTCTCCTGATTTCTAATAGAACAGTAGTGTTCCATCACATACAT